>NC_045438.1:147313228-147384491 GCF_002776525.5 Piliocolobus tephrosceles
AAAAAAAAAAAAAAAAAGAAAAGCCCAAACCTAAAAATTGAACAGAATTTCCATTCACTTCCACCCTCCTGATCTGTTCCCATTGGTCTCTCTCAGCCATTACTTGGCAAGTCTAGGCCAGTCTTCTTTGAGAGCAGATTCTCAGAAAGGGACCTACTCATAAAAGTAGGTTGTACACCTTAAAGAGATATGATTTTATTTGTCAGTTGAAAAGATGAAAAAGAAGAAGCCACAAAATACTTGGAGGAAATATAAATTATTAGACATGTAATGTGTTGATGAAACATTTTTAACATAATGCCATGTCGCCATAAATGAGAAGTTAACCACTGATGAAAAAAAGTATATTAAGATTGTCATAAAGTCAAAAAGCAAATAGAAAAAATTGCAAGTATGACATATATATAGACATGTTATATGTTACATAGTATATATAAAGAGCCTTTACAAAACAGTAAGAAAATAAATGTTTCCAACAGAAAAATAAACTGCTAAAAAAGCAATTCAAAACCAAAAATCGAAATTACCTACATACAGTACATATGTGAAAAAAGTTTCACTTCATTTTCAACAAAGAAACACTAAAATAAGGAAATGTCCTTTTTTTTTTTTCACAAACGGGCAAAAATACGTATGAATACTGCACTGTGCTTCTGGGAAAAATTTTTTTCATACATTCCCCATCCCCAAAAGGCACACAAGTAACCAGTGATAACATTTAATAGGTCACTAGGTCACTTTCTTGCAAGGTGCTTGTAGAAGCTTTGTTTCACTGACAATACAAAAAGTAAGCCAAATTAAAAAAAAAAAAAAAAAAAAAAAAAAAAAGAAAACAAAAACCTTGGGGGGGGGGACTGTTTATGTAATCTAGTAATCTGCAGCAACCACTTGCCAACTCCCCTCACATCTTCACTGCTCCAGTGCGTCAGGCACCTCAGTGAGCCACACTACCAGGCATCACCAATGGCACAAAACTCGGAATAATTCAGAGAAAGGTTCAGACATTTGGAAGAAAAAAGGTGTGGGCGTGGTATACAGGACACTTTCTAATTATCTTTATGGCATAAGAAAGCTTCTTTTCAAATACTAAATTATGAGAAAGGATGGATAAGCTCCAGCCTACCCAACTTCTAAATGAGAAGGTTTAAAATCATGAATTCAGAGCTAGATTGGATAGAAGAGAGGACTTCAGAGATCATTTAGGACAAACTCTTCATATTACAGATGAGAATACAGGCCCCTTAGAGATTAAGTGACTCGGTCAAGCTCACGCACCTCATAATATTTAATCTATAATGTTAAAAATGGATTCTATCCTGACAGTTGTTTTAGGCAAGGGGTGAATTACTCAATTACTTTAAAACTGCACCGTGTATACAAGAGCCCCAGCCATATGTGGCCACTGGGCACTTAAAATGTGGCAAATCTAAATTGAGATGTGTTATAAAACACACACCAGTGCAAAGTACACACAGGATTTCAAAAATTTAACATGAATAAAATGTAAGACATCTCATTAATTTCTATACTGAATACCTGCTGAAGTGATAATACTTTTGATATACTGGAGTAAATAAAATACATTATTCAAACACATTTCACCTGTTTCTTTTTACTTTGTTAATGTGGCTATCAAAAAATTTAAAGTAACATCTGTGGTTGATTCCATATTTTTATTGGAGAGGGCTGCTCTAAAACACGATGATGTTGTTTTTAAAAATTTAGTGGAAATCTACCATTTCACTGTTTCAGAAACAGTATTAGTCATTTTTCAAAAAAATTAAAAAAAAAAACTCACCACACTCTTAATTGTGGTAATCGTGTAAACGTAATGTTTTAGTTTTAGGAAGGAATGTATACATGTCTATAAACTGTAAAGGCAGGAATTCTGAATAGCAAAATTGCTTTTTTTGACCATTAAATTATTCTTGCTTCCATTTTTCTGGTTGACCACAGCCTCCCTAAAACCTTACGGCATGATCAACTTGCTCACTGTTTTTAGGGAAATCCAGGCAACCAAGGAGAGGCCATCTACATTTTCCAATCTGTCATTTTCCATTCAGTGTGGCTGCAAAAGCAACCATATAAAAAACAGTGGCATTTGGACTTAAAAGGCAGAAAGTTACCATTATCAAAAAATTCATTTTTTTAAAAAAGTAAGCCAAAAATGAATGTCCAAAATATGTACTGCCTTTGGTAAGATGAATCTTACATTACCCCCCCCTTCCCCAAAGAACTCAGCATAGATGTTAGCAATAAATAACACGTGCAGTACACCCCACCATCTTTCAACCATTTGCCAGTCAGGATTGAGGCTGAGGAAGCAGAAAAGATTAAGCAGAAATCAAAGAGAGCCAAGCTCTAATGGTGTCTAATTAGCATAACAAAAGGCACTGCCACAATCTTTCAGCAGTGGGCAATACATCTCATTAAAGAAGACTGAATAACAATTATTCTCTCCTGACCGCCCCCCCCACCCCACCCCCATACTTCTTGGCTTAGCTCCGGGAGACCCTGAGAGCCCCGCTCCAAGAGCTTCTGCATTATTGGCCAGGCATTCAGGCTTCAGGGGAAAGAGCCCACTTGTATTACTGTGCACCTGCATCTCAATGCTTTATTCTGATTTCCTCTCCTGCGGTGAAAATGTAGCTTCTTCAAGCATGTACAAGTCCTGATATGCAGTTTATAGGGATATAAGATTGAGAAATGTCAATGATGACCTAAAAAATGAATACTACTTCTTCTAAAACATCTTTCTTGAAAGAAAATTGATCTAGTATTTATTTCTCTTCACCGATTCTATTTCTCCCTTAATATTACTCCACTGTCTCAGACTTAATGAAGCTAAATTGAAATTCTAACAAATTTTATCACAACCAGTAATTTGCTGTGTGCACACACAGGCATGCACACACTCATAGATACATATACACATCATGCCATTTAAGTGTGAGTACTTTGGTTCAGACCTATCCTCTCTCCCTATTTCCCCTTGATGTAGACAAGCAAGGAAACAGATGAAATTCACAGAAAATCAAGATTGCAGGTGAGCATGTGAGTAGTTTTTGTATACATTTAAACCAAGAATAAAAGATTTCACTTAAATCAATAATTTAAAAATTCTTCCAGGGTGATTACTAAGAAAGATAAAAGCTTTAAGCAATCCTATGTACTTTCTCACATCAATCTACTTTGGGGGAAGGATTGAGCGAGAAGGTGAGAAAAAGGACACAGTTATTTAGTCCAAACAATTTTCGATTCTGAGCTATATTTTTTGATCAGTAACACCTTTCAAAAGAAATTTAGTATGAGGGCTGCTTTTTTTTTTTTTTTAAATGGCCTCTCCTGCCAAACACAATGGTACATCCTCTACTTAAACCTGAACATTGCCATGTCTGCAAGTTGTTCTAGGAAAAGCTGTTTATCACAGATGTAGATAGGAGCCACTGCAATGGTTCCTGAGACTAAATAGCAGAAACAGAGCCAACTCAGGGAGTAGCTGGGAAAACCTATTTAGTATGTCTGGATTTTCAAACTGCTACAAAATTGAATGCATTGTAGGAACTAAGAGACCTTGAGAATATTCAAGTCATTAAAATCATAGGCTGGGTACTGTGGCTCACCCTGTAATCCTAGCACTTTGAGAGGCTGAGGTGGGTGGATCACTTGAGCCCAGGAGTTTGAGACCAGCCTGGGCAACATAGTGAAACCCCATCTCTACAGAAAAAAAAAAAAAAGAAAAAAAAATTAGCTGCACATGGTAGTGTACACCTGTGGTCCTAGCTACTGCAGAGGCTGAGGTGGGAGGATCACTTGAGCCCAGAAGGTCAAGGCACCAGTGAGCTACGAGCGTGCCACTGCACTCCAGCCTGGGAACAGAGTGAGACCCTGTCTCAAATAAATAAATAAATTAAATAAAAGCATTGGCTAGAGGCCTAAGGTGAGATATTTTAATGCTATAATACTTTGCACATGATAGTATACAGCTAAAATAAACCTTAGATGATCACTTGAATTCTAAAAGGCCTTTCTCTATGTGGTGAACTACTCAGCATTTAACAGCTGGTTTCTGCATGGTGGCTCACGCCTGTAATCCCAGCACTTTGGGCAGGCCGAGGCGGGTGGATTACTTGAGGCCAGGAGTTAGAGACCAGCCTGGCCAACATGGTGAAATTCCATCTCTATTAGAAATACAAAAATTAGCCGGGCATGGTGGTGGGCATCTATAATCCCAGCTACTCAGGAGGCTGAGGCAGAAGAATCGCTTGAACCTGGGAGGTGAGATTGCAGTAAGCCGAGGTCGTATCATTGCACTCCAGCCTGGGAGACAGAGCAAGACTCCGTCTCAAAAAAAAAAAAAAAAAAGTCAAAGAAATGTATTTGGGGGTAAAATATTTTATTTCTTTTAGGGCCTGTTATCTGTCATGTGATGCTGTGCTAGAATCAGGTTGGAATCTGGTATCTTATTGTTACAAAAAGTCTGTTTTGTCAGTCTTAAGTTCTCTGTTTTAATGTTACTGCTGATCAGCTGTACCTGAATTCCAAACAGAGGAGAGCATAATGAGGCATGTCCAACCTACCCTTCCCCCAACCCCCCATCCCTGCTTCCTCTCATGGCCTCAAGTATCACAGTTTTTTAGGTTAACTTTGAAGGCCCCTGGCCAAGAGGATGGGTCCCTTCAGTTGGGTGGGGGGCTTAGAATTTTATTTCTGGTTTATAACAGTAATGATGTAGTTTTAGTCTTGAGTTGTCTTCAGATGAATAACCTGGTTTTTGGGAGTCACTGGCAGAAGTAATAATATGGACGAGGTCCAACAGCAGGTGCAGGACAAGTTAGATTATTATCAGTAACATAACCCATAGCACTTCTACTATGTCCAGGATGGTCTATATTTAACTAAACTCCAGCTTCACACACATCTTCCATTTATTATAAGAAGACAGCTCTGTGAGCTGAAACACATTCATAACTTCGACATTACTACTGGACGTCTTTATTCAAGTAGTCATGAGGGAATTTTAATTTCAAGTAGAAAACTGTCTTGGGGCTCTAATTGCTGCTTCAGAGAGGAGTAACTTTTAGAAAGCAACAGTGTATGGATATGTGACTAGTTACGTGGAGTCCAGATTATTGCTAAATATGCTAAAAAAAGGAAAAGGCTGTAGGAGGAATTAGGACCTTGGTCTTGAGCACAGGTCAGCATTCCTGGTAGGCATACTGCCATTTCTCTGGGGGAACCCTGTCTGAAAAGCAGAGGGACCTCTTTGCTTTTCGAAGCCATGGCTCAAAAGGGTTGCAGAAACGTAAGACAAAACATATTTAATGGGAAGAGGGTAGGAAAATTCTCCAATATTGATAAATCTGCAATTCCAGTTTTTTTCATTGGCTATTGGAAAGATGAATTATGCTGGGGGGGGGGGGGGGGAACAACCCAAAGCAGCTTCCTGTCATTTCTAAAACATGATCCTATGCCTGCTTGAAAGAGTTAAGGCTGTATAAATATTTATCATTCTTCTTTCAAAAGGATAAGAAAAATTCCCTTTGCATACATGAATTTTAGATTGCAAGGCAAACATGAAGAGATGGTCAGGGGCCCATCATCTTAATGAGGATATGGTAATGATAATGATTTTTTTAAGCTTGCTTATATGTGATCAAAACCTAGAGATTTTGATTTTATACTAAGGCATGCACAGAGCCAGGAATAGTTAATGCTTTTAGGAGCATATGGATGGGGTGACAGGAATACCATCAAGGGCTTACAGTGGGACCAGGGTGAAAGATTCATTAAAAGTGATAAATAGGATATGCCTTTCTTAATGTTTTTCAATTGCATATTCAATACAACAGGCCAGTGACTATGCATTTTAACTGTCTTTATTTTTAAGAGAGCTGCCAGATTTTAATCAGATTAAACAGTTATTTGCAAATGAGTGCCCCTTCATTAACATATCAGAATCATAATAATAAACAATTCTGTTACTAAACAGTACACGGGACAGCATGAAGTTTAAGAACCACGCACACATATAGCACTACAGCAGGGTAAAATACTCCTTTTAATTTGAACAAACAAATTACTTTAAATTTTAGGGGAAATAACCTAGAAGAACGCTCACAAGATTCTAAATTTCAGGAGTAGAGATTTTGTTTATTTGCAACTTTATCCCTAGTGCCTAAAACAATGCCTGACTCATAATAGGTTCTCAATAAATGTAAATGAATGAACCAGCTCTTTTAATAAATAGTGGTATTCTTACAGTTATACTGTCAAGCACTGAAATCTTCTGAAAAATTGCTAAACTGAAATAAATCAATGGCATTTTTCTCAAAAATTTAATTCTGTAATTTATTCTGAAGGCCTTAGAATAGCTGTATCTTTTGTTATCAACTGTGTAACAAAGGGCAGCTATAATAATCTTATTTCATCTAGTTTCTTATTTTTCATTTTCACATATACTTTTGCTGTTGCCAACTTATAGAAGCACAGAGAATTTAAGTAACTTGGTTCAGGATACTGTGTAAGTTAGATAGGTCCTAGGTGCCAAACTTCCTAGTGCACTGTTTTCTGCAGTAAACAATGCTGGACCATCTCTTTGCTACTTATCATGTGTCTTGAAGAAAACATAAAACAAGTTCTTTAAGAGAAAATAAGAGGTACTGTAATGACCATTAATAACAGGTACTCTATCAATACAGTAAAGCAGAAAGAAATGGCAAATGAAAGAGAAATTTTCATTATTATCATTCACTTGTCAGTAGAGAAGGAAGAGAAATAATTAAAATATTTTCTCAAAATGGCCATATAAAAGTTATCTGTAGTAGGTTACAACATATAAAATACAGACCTGTTGATATCAAAATACTGACTAAGAAAACTATCTTTAACATCAACATGTAAGATTTGTGATTAGATCTCTGCCTTAGTCTGTTTTGTGCTGCTATAACGGAATACCTGAGACTGGGTAATTTATAAAGAAAATGTATTTATTTTGGCCAGGTGTGGTGGCTCATACCTGTAATCCCAGCACTTTGGGAGGCCAAGGTGGGCGGATCATGAGGTCAGGAGATCGAGACCATCCTGGCTAATACGGTGAAACCTCGTCTCTACTAAAAATACAAAATATTAGCCAGGTGTGGTGGTGGGCACCTGTAGTCCCAGATACTCGGGAGGCTGAAGCGGAAGAATGGCATGAACCCAGGAGGTGGAGCTTGCAGGGAGCTGAGATCGTGCCACTGCATCCCAGTCTGGGCAACACAGCGAGACTCCATCTCAAAAAAAAAAAAAAAAGAAAAAAAAGAAAATGTATTTATTTTCTCATGGTTCTAAAGGCCGGGAAGTCAAAGATCAAGCTGCCAGCATCTCATGAGGGCCTTCTTGCTGCATCATCCAATGGCAGAAGGTAGAAGGGCAAAGAGAAGGCAATAGAGGGAGGACAGCAAGAGTGGGGTGAATTTGTCTTTTTATAAGAAACCACTCCCATGATAACAACTTTAATTCACTCATGGGGGCCCTCATGGCCTAATAACTTCTTGAAGGTTCCAGCACCCAATACCACCACACTGGGGATCAAGTTTTAGTATGATCTAAATGTCTCCTCCAAAACTCATGCTGAAATTTAACTGCCATTGTAAGAGTGTGGAGATGTAGAATCTTTAAGAGGTGATTCAATCATAAGGGCTCCACCCTGTGAAGCATTAAAGCTGCTGTCTCCGGAGTTGGTTAGCTATCTCGACAGTGAGTTTTTATAAAGGTGAGTGTGACTCTCTCAGCTCTCTCTTACTCCTACCCTCTTGCACATGCATGCATTGTTTCTGTCTGTGTCTTTGTCTCCTGTGCTCTCTCACCACATGATCTCTCTGCCAGCAGTAAGCGCCTGGCCAGATGCTGCTGCAAGGCACTTGCACTTCATGGCCTCTAGAACTGTGAGAAATAAATTTATTTTCTTTATAAATGACCCAGTTTGTGGTATTCTGTTACAACAGCAGAAAAAAAAAGACTAAGACAAGTTTCTAACACATAACATTTAGAGATACATCCAAACCAAGGCAGAGATTTGGGGAAAATGAAACTCAGATATAAAGAGTTCTTTTCTTACCAGATCACAAACAGAAGATAAAAACTACAAAAGGTCTTTCAAAAGATGTAATTGCTGTTTCTTGTTTAGTCAACATACAAGATGAATAAAAATTAATGAAGCAAAATTAGTAGCGTGAAGAGTGACTCATACCTAGTCAAAAAGGTACCTGGAAAGAAGTTTTTAAATTCAAAATGTTAATTCAATTTCCTTACTAGTTATTTCTGATTGATTCAGGTAGTGTTCCTCTGAGGCTGTCTAGAAATCAGTGAAAGATCAGATAGTTACCACTGGGACCAGAGAGTTAACTTTTGCTGGCTTCTGAAAACACTAGCAGCTGTAAATAGCCGAGTTAAACCAAGCCTGCTGGTGTGTTCCAGTTGACGTATTATTTGGTATCACAAGGACTGGTAGGTGTGGTATGAAACTAAAAGGTCTTAGACTCACTGTTTTAAATGAAGGTGGTGGTGGGTAGGAAGGATTCATAAGAAAGTTTGAGCATCAGATGGAGAAAATTTGATTCTTCTACTAACCACCATGATGACTATAAACACAAGCATTACCATAACACTACTTTTGTTCTGGTGATGAAATGGTTTGCCTTATTTTGTCACCAAACACCCTACAGGGTGAGTAGGCATTATTCTCATTCTACACATCAGGAAACCAACACCCTTTTGGTTGAGGTGGTCTTACCCAGAATCGTATAGTTCAAAATGGTGAAGCTGGTGATTTTTCTTTTTTTCTTTTTGAGACAGAGTCTCGCTTTGTAACCCAGGCTGGAGTGCAGTGGCATGATTTCAGTGTACAGAAGCCTTGACTTCCCGGGCTTAAGCAATCCTCCCACCTCAGCCCCACAAGTACCTGGGACTACAGGAACATGCTACCACGCCCAGCTAATTTTTGTATTGTTTTGTAGAGACAGTGTTTTGCCATGTTGCCCAGGCTGATCTTGAACTCCTGGACTCAAGCGATCTGCCTGCCTCAGCCTCCCAAAGTGCTGAGATCACAAGTGTGAGCCACCAGGACCAGCCTCTTTTTATTGTTTTGCATAACATTTTAAAATTCAAAGTGATAGTATTCTATTACTTGAAGTCTATGTGGAAAAAGACTAGTGAAGCAAATAAAAATGCTGTTTTAGAAAAGTAATAACAGCTTAAAATATTCAGTCCTCAAAACTTTATTTCTGATTATTGTACAAATAAATAAATAATGAATAAACAATTCTTTCCAAATTCTTTAGCTTGCAAGAAAGCTACCAGACAAAAATATGAAACAAATTTAATGTTAATTATTAAAATACACCCTCCCAATAGTATTTCCTCGAAAAAACACGGAAATAAATGCCCCTTGAGGAACTACTTGCCCCTGTATAGGCGTCCTCATGATCAGTGTGTGGCTTTGTTGAGTATTAGTCTTGAGGTTAAATAAGGCCCTAGACTGATAAATGAAGGAAACATCTATGAATAAGTAAACCCTGTCATGATAATGAGTGGTTGATTTGGGGTAATTTGTTTTATATGCCTATTTCAGGTAGTGTTTCTACTAAGGTCTCATTCTCTCCCACCTCCACTCCATGTAGGCACCCCACACTCTCTGCTCTCTTTGAAAATACGGGATTTTCTTCGCAAAGTTATTGTGGTCCTTCCTCACCCTGAAAAGAGGTGACAGCATAAAAGCAGTGCCATGCCAGGAGTGGGAAAATCTCTTCCCATGCAATGAGCACGTCACTGGCTGTGTCCTAGGTGAAAAGATAACAGGGATAATGAAAAATAAGAGTTTCTAAACTTTTCAAACTAACCTCACTGCCCGTCAAATTTTAGAGTTGAAATTTTGTTGTTTGGTTAAAAATTAAGAAAAATTGTGGCAGACTGTAATTATTTCCTAAGCTGTGTAGTCTGCTGTGAGCTATCAGAGTTCTGTAGAAAGTGCAGAGGTTGGAGATCAGCTTCAAGCCCTCCTGTGCTTAGGTAAGTCCTCTTGGATCCTCACTTAGAAGCAAGTATAACCAGTTCATTTAACAAATGAGAGCAGGTGCTATCCCTTAAGAAACTGAAAATTGCTATATGAATGTAGGTTGCTGGGATGTTGATATCACTATTATAACTAGAAAGGTCCATGATGGCACAAGAGAGTAAGTTATAATCTGGAAATTTTTGTGGGGGGATCATTTTCAATCAAATTAACCCATTCTGCAATGACTTTTAACAAGATCATCTTTCACCATGTGATCGTCTCCTTTTTCCAAGTAAGGTCTTACATGCAAGATAAAATTAACACTAAAAACAAATGTTAAGAAAAACGATGCTCCCACATTTAAATAAACATGGCTTCCTCTTCACTATTTGAGTTCAAAATTACACAGGGCACATCATATTAACAGCATACTCATAATTCATATTTTCTCCAATATCATTAGAATTACAATATAAATGGTAATGGCTTTACAAAGAAAATACAGGTACTGGCTTTGTACAGGAATTTTATATTCTAAAAGATCCCTAAATATGTAACCCCTGTCATATAGCTTAGAACAACGATCAGAAATGTTAATTTCTTGACTGTTTCCTTTTCTCTATCATCTTATTCTTTCCCCATTATATGACTTTTTCCTTGGATACTGTATGATTGTCCCTTAATTCTTCATCTCTCATCTTCTTCTCTGCCTTATGCTTGCAACATTAGCTAGAATTAGCCTTTAATAATAATATTTCATGATATATTTCATTACATAGTTGATAGACTAGAGAAGGTATCAGTGGTTGATAAAATAGGTTGGGTTCAAGTGAGATTCTGACTTTTGTTTGGACAAGCTGTTTAGTTTTGACATCTATAAAGTGAGAAAAGCTTAAAGAAGCATATATAAAATTATTAACTAAAATATACTACAGAATGTATTTTAAAATTTTACTTCTCATTTTGTTTGTTCAACATTCTGATTTAGTTGCTAGGCTAAGAGAATATTTTTATCAAAAACATACTATTTACACCACATGTCTGCTCTCATTATCTTTTTGAAAAATTGTCAAATATATTCGTAAATAATGATTCTTCAATTTCCTTATTAAACCAATGTTTGGATAGATCCATTAGCCATTTTGGAGATAATATATCTTTTTGCTACTGAAAAAAAAAAAAAAGATCAGAGGAAAACTTTAAATAATACCCAACCAGGTTGAAGACATATCATACTCTTTAAATCAAGCTTTGGTTTTATAAATCAAATGTTCTGGTTTTGTTGAAAACACCTACTTTCCTAATGTATTCATTTTTAGTAGTTAATGAAAGGACACTGAGAAAAAAACCACATAAATTGAAGCTTCTAAACGTAATTAGGCAGTTAAATCAAATCTCTGAAATATTCATAATCATTACAATGCAGAAGTAGTTCTTACTGTATTTGATAACAGATACATTCTCTAACACAATTAAGTGTGTATGTGTAAGGGGGGATGGGGAGTAGGAATTTATCAAAACAATAATTATCATGATATCTAAGAAATAGCATAAAAATGGAAATGAGCCAATGTATTAAAGTGAAGGGGAAAAAATCTCTCAAGTGAAAAGCAAGAGACTTTAAAAACAATACAATATTCGATCAATTTTCATTCTACTCAAGTCTATTTAAATTAACTGAGAATACCCAAAAGCCTCAAAAAGCATATTTCAGTATGATTCCAATTTAAGAAGGAGAGGCCTTGCTTATGTAAATAATTCAAATGAATAGCAGAGTTGTGGATTTTAAAAATCATAATTCTTATCTAATAGTTAGGGGGCTGTGAGGATTGCTTTTTAAAAACCAACATCCATCCCATGAAGACATTCTCAGATTACGGGGACAGGAAGACCCTTTGCCTAAGCTGCCTTGTGCTTTATGAGATTTCACATTCTAGCACACATGTACTGTCCTTCATGTGCAGGCGGCTTGCTACGCAAATAAATTCAAAGCAATATATTTGTCTCCTTTAGACTATAATTTACAAAAGAAACCAAGCAGATCTAAAATTTCACCATTGAGGAGATGAGTTACATATTTAGCGACTCACTTGTCTTGCCTGTGCATTGTTTTAAATGCCAGTCTGTGTTCACTTCTTTGTGAGTCACTGTTTGGCCTTGCAATAGTAACACCAAATTAATCAGCATTAAACACCATAAACAATCTATGATTTTAAATTAACTAATGTATAGAAAAGTATTTTCTTTTAGAACTGTACTTACATGCATACAAAAATAAGAATCAAGGGTTAAACCTTTAATGCTCCTCTTATCACATAGTCTTAAATGAAGTAATTAACATCTGTTCCACCTAAGGATGTACGCTAGGAAAAAAAGTCTCCATTCCATTTTATCACTTAACAAATAACTATGGTAAGCAATTTACAAATATCAGCCAGTTCGATACGCAAAACACCCCATGCAGTAGAGATCTCTTCATGAGGAGCCTCAGACCCAGAGGCATTAAGTCTCTTGCCCACAGTCCCACAGCTGGTAGGTGACGGGCACAGCCCACATTCAAACTCTGGAGTCTGGCTCCAAAGGCCAAGCTCTAAACTACCATGCTATGCAACCTCTTCAATTTTACAGACAAGTGATAGTTATAAAGTAATGTTACAAATGCTTAATTAATCTTGGGGAGCAGATTACTACCATGAAGCCTGCTGTGAAGTTAAAATGGTCCCTTCTTTATTAGAAGACTTTTGCTAAACCAATATGAAATATTCACAACTTGAGGAGATAAAAGTCAAATGACACCTTTCAAGTCACCAAGGGATCAAAGAGACTATGCAGCTAAGATGGTAACTTTAACATTCATTTATTTATTAGTAATTTTAAATCTGTCTGGTTTTTAAAAATGGAGAAGTCAGTGTACAATAAATGACACACATAACCATGCAGCCTTTGAAAATAAAAATAAAAGACTAAACCTGTGGAAGAAAAAGTAGAAGCTAATTATAATCTAAACCTAAGTTTAGGTCACTATATTGAGTGCTAAATTTGTCTCTGAGCTTCCTGAGAGTCAAGGCAAAAAAAGAGGCATGGTTACTCAGATGAGCTTTGTTGTTTCAACAAAGAGGGGTTAGCAGCTTTATTTGGAAAGCAAATTTAATAAAACAAATAGACTTGTAATTCTAACCAATTTAGTAAACAGATTTTATAGTTAGAAAACCTATTTTATCATCCCTGTCTAGGTAAGTGCTTTGCAAGTCAAAGCTGCCCAAAATACATCAAAATAAAATACCACAATGTATTGCCATACCTAAGTATCTTTTGGCTGTGTAACTGCAGTTTCAGCTCTGTGATACCTTGGAGCCACCATTAATGCCCAGTTGGATTAATGGCCTCCTAATGGGATTCTTGACTTTATTTTATGTTCTCTCTGATCCATTTCCCATAATCCATAATCCATCCAGAGAGATATTTTAAAAACTCAAGTCTGGTCATGTCATCCCTCCACTTAAAACCCTACAATGGTTCCCCACTGCTCTCAGGAGAAAGCCCAACGCCTTATATTACCACATAAAGCCCAACTTTATTTTTCAAATGAGTGCACAGGAGGCCATATAATGAAGATGCCATAATTTAACCACTTTCCTATTAATAGACATTTGGCTTGTTTCCAATTTTTAGCTATTACCAACAATAACACATATCTCTTTGGATACAGGGGTGAGCATTTTTCTAGAAGTGGCATTACTAGGTTGAAGGAAGAATAGTTACACTTTTGATTTTCATATATATATATAGTTAAATTGCCCTCCAAAATGGCCTTATCAATGTGTTTTTTTTTTCTTGGCATCATTTAGCACTGTGACCACAGCCTCTCTCCACATAGTTTATGAGGGTTTTCTTACCTACACCCAACAATACTGTATATAACATTTTTTTTAACTGTTTTTGTTGTAGTTTTTGTTTTCTTAATTGCTATTGAGAGGGAACTCTTTTCCTATGTTTATTGAATCTCTTTGTTCATTTTTCTGTTGAGTTATAATAACTGAAATACAATTATTGAGACTATTTTTCCTTATTTAAACTTTGTTTATCATCATTCATTATATGTAAGTTTTTTACTAATTTGTACTAAAATTTATCAAAAACCCTGTTGGACTTTTGACTAAGATTATACTGACTCTACTGAATAACACAGGGACAGTTGATACTATCATCATGTTACACTGTCCTACACAAGAATACATTATCTGTTATAGTCTTCAGAAAAATATCCCTTTTCATCATAAAGGTCTTACAACATGTATTTTTTGTTAGATTTATTTCCAGGTATATTTGCTTAGTTCCTTGAGTGAATGAGATCTTTTTCTATTGTGTTTATTTAATTTGTCCCTTTCTGTTAATTTTTCTTTCTTTCTTTTTTTAACTGAGACAGGATCTCTTTTTTTTTCTGTCACTCAGACTGGGGTGCAGTAGTGTGTGCAATTACAGTTCATTGCTGCCTCAAACTCCTGAGCTGAAGAAGCTGGAACTACAGTTGTGTGCCACCACACCTTGCTAATTTTTAAATATTTCTCATAGAGACGGGGGTCTCACTATGTTGCCCCAGGCTGGACTCAAACTCCTGCCCTCAAGGATTCCTCCTGCCTCAGCCTCCCAAAGTGTTGGGATGATAGGGGTGAGTCATTGTGTCTGACCTTAATTTTACTTTTGATGGTATCTTGCAGTTAGCTCAAACTCAGGGGTCTTACTAGTTTTTCAGTTGATTTTCCTGCAGTTTCTGTAATTGCTTGTGTATTCGTCTGCATTCTCTGGTAGAACAAAATTTCCATGAGAAAGGAAACTACTTCTACCTTTCAGTTATAGTCCCACTACCTAGCACAGGTCCTCGAGCTCAATAGGTAATCAGTAAGTAGTTTTTGATCTAAATAAAATAGAAAATGTGGACTCTCAAGCTTCTCTTCTCATCAGTGGGTGTCAATGCATGCTCATTTCTCCCTATAATGGTCAAACTTCTTGAACAAATGAACCTAGGATTCTACTATCCAAAACTTAATGATTAACTTATGAAAATAGCACCTATGAACATTTAAAACACTTTCCTAAATAAGCACTGAATTAAAGTCCAAATAAGTCGACTGAAAAATAGAAAAGATCAGAACATTATGCACAGAATTAAAAAACAAACAGACACAATATTCAACTTTAGCATTTAGAAAAATAAGAACAACTCCAACAACATCCACACCCTAAGAAATGAAGAAGTAATATAAAATATTACAAAAATAGAAAATATAAAAATAGGCACAATTACTCATCCAAGAGTATTTTTGAGTGTGGGGGGGATGGAGGAGGAAAGGAGGGTGTTGTGGGGAGGTGAAGAAGGAAAAACCTCACAAAACCAAAACGAAATTTACAAAAAATTAATACTGAAGCAGACAAAACATTGGCAAAGCCAATCAAGAAAAGAAAAAAAAAATAAATAAATAAATAAAAGACAACATGAGGAATGAAAAGGAAATGCTGAGAACCAGGAGAATATTATATACAACTCTATGCTAATAAATGTGAAAAAGAATGTTAATGAAATGGGTAGTTATTGGAGAAAAGAATTATAAAAATTGATTCAAAAATTTTAAAAAAAGGAAGCCAATGTACACACAAACAACTGAAAATGTCATTAAATAATTTCCTGCTAAAAGACTCTGGGGAAGAAAGCTTTAATTTTAATTTTTAATTTTTTTAGAGACAGGGTCTTGCTGTGTCACCAGGCTGGAGTGCAGTGGCATGATCCTAGCTCACTGCATCCTCAAATCCTGGGCTCAAGTGATCCTCCCCTCTCAGCCTTCTGAGTAGCTGGGACTATAGGTGCATACCACCATACCTGGCTAATTTTAAAATCTTTTTTTTTGTAGAGAAGAAGTCTCTCTATGTTGCTTTGCCCAAGCTGTTCTCGAACTCCCGGGCTCAAGTGATCTGCCTGCCTCAACCTCCCAAAGTGTTGGGATTCAAACTTTCAAGAAACACAATCTCCATGCTACAGAAAGAGATCCAGAGCACAGGAAAAAAATACAGAAAATAATCCCACTAGATTTTAGGAAGGCAACATGACTAGGACTGGAAAACCCTGACCACGGTGCATGGAAAGGGAATAATAAAACGGGATCCTTTGCCTCGGGGTACGAACATCACGAAGAGAGGAGGCTCTAGAGGGTTAGTTCCAGCTTGACCATTTCGTAGTGATGCACTTTGTCCTAGTCACTTTCCTCTGATACTCCCGATTGTGAGGGTTCAATGAAATAACCCCCATATAAAGCACTTAGTATCAGGTGAGCAACAAAATATTGACTGGCCTTAGGGAGAGGACTGTTCATGTCCCCTTAAAATATGTGAAAATCTGCCTATGTATCAGTATGTTCATTTTTCTGAGAGGAAGGTTCACAGTTTCCATGAGATTCTCTCTTTTTTTTTTTTTTTTGAGACGGAGTCTCTCTCTGTCGCCCAGGCTGGAGTGCGGTGGCCAGATCTCAGCTCACTGCAAACTCTGCCTCCCGGGTTTACGCCATTCTCCTGCCTCAGCCTCCCGAGTAGCTGGGACTACAGGCGCCCGCCACCTCGCCCGGCTAGTTTTTTGTATTTTTTAGTAGAGACGGGGTTTCACCGTGTTAGCCAGGATGGTCTCGATCTCCTGACCTCGTGATCCGCCTGTCTCGGCCTCCCAAAGTGCTAGGATTACAGGCTTGAGCCACCGCGCCCGGCCCTCCATGAGATTCTCGAACGGGTCACAGCCCACAAAATGTTCAGATCCGTTGCTACACATGATTCTTACTTCTGAACACAGATGCAAAACA
The DNA here is from genome assembly GCF_002776525.5 of Piliocolobus tephrosceles. Lineage (NCBI taxonomy): Eukaryota > Metazoa > Chordata > Mammalia > Primates > Cercopithecidae > Piliocolobus > Piliocolobus tephrosceles. The sequence continues at coordinate 147,330,107 of NC_045438.1, forward strand.
AAAGTCTGGATGAAATATAAGCAAAATAAATACAATGGCACATTATACAAATCCTTCACCAATAACAAAAAAAGATTAATCATTGGAACTGAAGGCCCTGGGGTGAGAGTGTGGACAGCTTTTCTAGAAAGCAATTTGGCAGTTTCTACCAAAACCCCTTTAACCTAATAGTATCTGGGCCCTTTAACCTATTAATTGTGCTTCTAGGAATACATCTATAGTATAAAGGATTTATTATGAAGTAATTTATTCTAATAAAATATTGGAGACAACCTGAATGTCCAACAATAGTGGAATAGTTAATAAAGTGATGTATCCATTCAATGGCATAGTATTATGTAGCCATTACAGGAAAGGTTTCTGAGAACTTCAATGACACAAAACAGCACTCATAATATGATTTTTAGAAGTAACTTGTATGCAGTATAATGACAGCATTGTAAAATAAAATAAATACCCAAGGTCTAAAGGAAGCAAATACTCCAAACTGATCGTAATGGTGAGACCTGGGTGCTGGACTATAGTGATTATTTTTTTCTTTTTTCTTCTCTTTACTTTTCAGATTTTCTATATAGTAGGTATTTTTTTAAACAATCAAATCAAAGCCATTTAAAAATATCTTACTAATAAAAGTGGGTAATTAGGTGATCAGAGCTACTGTTCCCTGCATGGTGATGGTGACAATATTACTTCAACTTTTTATTTAGTATTAAGATAATTTAAAAATACTGCTGATTCATGACAGGGCTGTAAACAGATTATCATTTATAAGTCTTCTAAATAGCCTAACAGTGTCAACTAAAAGCAGTGGAATCTGTCTGGGGAGGTTAGGGTACTTATTGTCTTCCTCAGCCTCTGTAAATTACACAAAGCTTTCCCTACCTTCAACACGAAAATATCAGTAAAAAAAAATTCATTGCATCAGAAACATTTTAGAAATAGTGTCATGGCTTTTTTAATGCCAAACTTAATAAGAAAGAAAACCTTTAAAAACCCGTAAGTAGGGTCGGGCGTGGTGGCTCACGCCTGTAATCCCAGCATTTTGGGTGGCAGAAGCGTTGGATCACGAGGTCAGGAGTTCAAGACCAGCCTGGTCAAGATGGTGAAACCCTATCTCTACTAAAAATACAAAGATTAGCCGGGTGCAGTGGCAGATGCCTGTAATCTCAGCTACTCGGGAGGCTGAGGCAGGAGAATTGCTTGAACCTGGGGGGTGGAGGTTGCAGTGAGCCAAGATCGTGCCACTGCACTCCAGCGTGGGGGACAGAGTGAGACTCCATCTCAAAAACAAACAAACAAACAAACAAAACTCATAAGTAGATAATGTATTTGAAATAAGAAAACAAATAAAACGACTTTTGTTATTTTTCTTCCTAACCCCTGTATTACTGGAGGTGATTTATCCCACCAGCGCCTCTGCAGACAGTAAAATATGGCCCTGGTGACCATCTCAGGGGTGGCATCTCAGGTAGCATGCTTTCAGCATTTTATCAGACAAGGCTGGAGACAGCAGACATTAAATGTCACTTGTGTGGTCCACAGAACATTAGCTGTCTTCATTGTTGTTTTGCTTCTCTCAGTGATAGGTACGAATTTGCCTACTCATATGGTTTGGCTGTGTCCTCACCCAAATCTCATCTGGAATTGTAGCTCCCATAATTCCCACATCATGGGAGGGACCCAGTGGGAGGTAACTGAATCATGGGGGCGGGTCTTTCCCGTGCTGTTCTGGTGAGAGAGAGTAAGTCTCACCAGATCTGACAGCTTTACAAAGGGGAGTTCTTCTGCAAACCCTCTCTTGCGGGCTACCATGCCAGATGTGACTTTGCTCCTTCTTACCTTCCGCCATGATTATAAGGCCTCCCCAGCCATGTGGAATTGTAAGTCAATTAAGCCTCTTTCCTTTACAAATTACCCGGTCTTGGGAATGTCTTTATCAGCAGCACGAGAACAGACGAATATATCTACATTCATCAGAAATTTGATGACTTTTTTTCTGAGACAGAGTCTTGCTCCGTCACCCAAGGCTGGGGTGTAGTGGTGCGATCTCAGCTCACTGTAACCTCTGCCTCTTGGGTTCAAGCGATTCCCCTGCCTCAGCCTCCCAAGTAGCTGGGATTACAGGTGTGCACCACCAAGCCTGGCTAATTTTTGTATGTTTTGGTAGAGATAGGGTTTCGCCATGTTGGTCAGGCTTGTCCTGAACTCCTGGCCTCAAGTGAGCTGCCTGCCTCAGCCTCCCAAAGTGCTGGGATTACAAACATGAGCCATTGCGCCAGCCAGAGATCTGATGACTTTTCTATCACTTTTTCATCTTGTCAGAAAACAGATGAACCCACCAAGGGTTATACTAAATTATTATCACTTTTTAAATCACACAGGTTTTTGGTGGGGACAGAGGTGCATGGCATTTGTAATATCTGCTCATCTGTATTTATCACCATGGGGCAGACTTTGTGAAATATTCCAGTTGTATTTTTTTTAATGCCCAATTTGTAGACCATTTTAGTTTGCTTCTGCCTGTATTTCTTTCATCGGGATAAAAATCGTCCTATGTAGGTTCCCACTTTCTCTACATAAATAATCTCTCCTTTCCCCCTCACATGAATTTCTCACAAGTCTTGACTAATCTGGAACTTCGTCTTGCAGCCCAGGAGGTGTATCTACATTAAAGTAGCTCCTGTCTTGGTCAGAAAAGAATGCACTTACATATTTATGTTTTGCTGAAGGAGGATATTTATAAAGAAGAGGAGAGGAGAAAAGGGTATATGAGGGAGAGACAGAAACTGAGATAGATGGGAATTAAAAGTAAGACAAAGATATAGAAAAATATCAAAGCTCTGCTGATCAAAGCTCTGTTGGTTAGCAAATAGATTACCTAAAAGAAAACTGGTAAAAGCCTACTATTTATGTGGGCTATGGGTATGACAGTACATTACAAATTGTTTTTATAGCTCTTTGAAACTACACTGATTTTTAGAATATTCCCTTTAGCCCTTAGAAACAGATGGTATTATTTTATTTTGAAATTACCCTTCCACTTTTCCCAATTGTGGTATATTACTTTCTGATTTGTAAGACAATAGCTTTGAGTCCAAGGAAATGTGCAATTATACAAAAAAGACATTTTTCTCATGTGTAGCTATGTCAGTTAAATATTAAAGGGTCTTCCCACCAGTGAATCAAAATTAATCTCTCTGTAGCTTCCATATGTTACCTGTACAGCATCCGCTCAAATGAGTTGTCTTTCTAGGCTGCTTGACATTTTAGGACCCTGAAAATGATCCCATCTTGACTGAATCTCAAATGCCCTTCCTGAGCAACACTGATGAAACAGATGGAGCACCTGGATGTTATCTGCGTTAGATCTGGTTCTCAGGAGGAGGAGGAGGAGAAGATTGGGCACAATGGTGTTTGAGGTTCTCAACTGCCCTCAGAAAAAAGAATTGACTTGATTTACATTGATTTCAACTTGATTATCTTGATCTACTTAACTGCATTTTCTGCTTTTATGCTCAAGCCATCGGTCAGCATGCTTCCAATGGTCAACTGCAGTCTGGCTACATGCAGGATATCTCAAATGCAGCTTGGAACATAACTTCACCATTCCTCAGGTTTACTGCAAAACGATAATGCTTTGCCAGTTCTGCAAAGCTGTTTATAATTTAGTATACTTTCTTGGGTGTGCACATCTACTTATCAGCTTGCAATAGTTTCAAGGGCTTCTGAAGACATCTGTGGAATGAGATGACAGAGGGCCTTAGAAGCTCAGACATAGATTATGACATCAGCTGGCAGGGCCCTGTGTCTCCTTGAGTAAGGCTTATGAAGCCATGAATTTAATTTATTAAATAAAATGGAATCTCCCGATTTATTTCACTGGTGAAGAATGTGTTAGACAAGGTACTGTTACATGGCCATCCATTAATAATACACTTAAGATTTTGGTCACTTAATCAGTTTATAAGATTTGCAGTAGCCATCTGAGAGTGGGCATTCTTAATGTGTCAAAGGAAGGTCAAAGAATAGAAAACTGAGAATCTTGGAGTTTCCATCAATTTGATGTGAACGACAGAGTGTGTATTCTTGACCACGGTGGGTCCTAAAAGAATAATTCTGGTGACATGGGCTAAATGATTTAAAGTTAAGTGGCTATTGTTGGATAGGGTTTTCATATCTGTTATAAACTAATTGCCACCTTTGGTTCCAGGCTAATTAAATGTTTTCTAATATTTATAAAACAGTCCTGCCATAGTTCATATGAATCAGTCATGGTTACTTTTGGTGGCACATTAATTAGAAATGATTAAGTCAGTCACTTGTCAGCTTTGACAGTACCTTTGGCAGAAATATTTTAGAAAAGCAACTCTAAACTTAAAATCTGATGGCACTACTACTCAAACTTTCCCGCGGGCTCAAAAACACCACTGAAACTAAGCGCACATTTGTTAGAACTACAGGATATGCCATAAGCTAACCGTAGCCCATAATAGATGTACAGCTTGGCAAGCCACAGTGCCTGTTTTGCTTTTCTCATATCACATTGCTTTCACCTACATTATCTCATGTGTTCCTCATGACAACTATTTGAAGTATCATTATCTCTAGGACACAGATAAGGAAACTGAGGCTCCCAGAGGTTAAGTGACATACTCAAGGTCACCCAGCTGGTATGTGGTGGAACCAGATGTCAGTTTGGGTGTTCTGTCTCCGCAGTTGTTTTCTTTCCACTTTCACACTTGCCCCCCTAAGAGACCAGCACTGATGCGGATATGAATAGGAACACCATCACATGAGACACTTGCCCCCCTAGGAGACCAGCACTGATGCGGATATGAATAAGAACATCATCACATGAGACAGACAGTCACAGTGGGGTCCAAAGAGATTAGCAGCTTCTGTATCACACTTACTTGATTATCTCTCTGTTTTTTTTTTAATCCCAAATTTAAAAATCCAAATATTTTTAGTAGGTAAAACATTTTCCTTTTCAATCAAAATGTTCTACTATGCTCTCTTTGATTAGTCTATTGAAAGCTAAACCTTTGTCCACCTAAGTTTTTTCAATAGTGAAATTCTAGATGAAGAGATTGGATTTGGTTGATGGCTAGCGTGTCAAAGGACCTGGCCTATCGAGAAGTTATTAAAGCAATTAGCGTTTAACGAAGCTGCTGCAGGAGAAGCTGTAGCATCTTTTCCTCCGGCACTCCTGCAGGTCTACATCATTTCGTGCCTGGCATGTTATGTATGATCTACTTCATGCTATGCTCAATCTCACCCTACATTTCCCTCTTCCAGCCTTAAAACTGGAAGGGGAATTTTCCTTACAAAGTCCAAATCTATCACCTGAAACATTTTAACAGTCTCTCATTACCTACAGAATAAAGTCTGCTTTCACAGTTCCCATCTCTCTGCACTCTTTCACGTCATACATCATTTTCTGGCAATGGTGAAAAACTACGTGAAGTTATCTGCACATGGCAGACTCTCTCACACATCTGTACCCCTGCAACTACCCACTGTTTCTTCCCAATTTACTTATCAGGTCAATTCCTAATAATATGAATGCTAATTCTGTACTTGGCTCTGTTCTAAGTACTTGTACCATGTAACATGTGTAATGCTCACAGCAGCTCTATGAGGTAAACACTATTATTATTCCCCATCTGATGATTCGGGAACTACAGCACAGAATGGTTAGTTACTTTCCGAAGGTCACACAGGGAGTCAGTGGAAGAGCCAGGATATGAATCCAGGCAGTCTACTTCCAGAATCACCTCCTAATCACAGAACTAGGCTTTAAGCTCAAGTGTTGCTTCCTCTGTGAAACTTCCCCTCAGTGGACTCCTGCCCACAGGTGGGTAAAGCGCTCTCTCTTTTAAGTCAGCACACTCATAGCATGCCACGCACTGTGCTGTCATCACAGTCTACAGACTCTCCTAGTAGCCTCCTTGACTTGGGCAGTAAGAAGTGTCCTACTCATCCACTATCCTCAGCAGCTTCCACATGACATGGTCAGTGCTAGAGAAATGCCTTTGGTTGAATGAAATGCAAAATACTATGAAAATGAGAACTATACGTCAACACAGTAATTTACTAATGTTGTTTCTTCTACGAGCTCTCAAATCAGAGCATTTAACTTCAATATTTCCTTCTCTGTAAAGCAAAATGAAGGGGATGGATAATTATAAAGATGTTTAATAATTATCCCAAATGTAAAAACTCCCAAATGTAAAAAGAAGCTATTAACATATTTGTTATGTCCTTTTAGAACTGTTTGGAGTAAATAAAAAGAATCCCTTAGCTATCAGCTATTTTTCTGACTCTTTATATTTTGATCTTAGAATTCACAATAACAATATTATTTTTACTGTACAACACAACAAATTCAGCACCACATTTTAGGAGAGTTGGGCCATAAAGAAGAAGCTGATGGCAGGAGTTGGAGTAATCAGTCAGAAATTCTTAGACTAGCATAGTCATTTCAATAACAACAAAATGGTCCTTCCTCTCCTGAAACAGAAAGTGGAAGGAAAGGGCTAAGGAAGTGGATGTGAAGAGGTCAGCTTTGTTGCTGTCAAAGCTGTGGTCAATTACTTTGCCACAAGGTTTTAGCCAGGAAGGAAATTTATTCCTTTGAAGAGACACCTGGGGAAGGAGGAAAGAGAAGGTTTTTGCGTTCACATTGATTAACCACATCTTAGTTGTCTATTCGTTCATTTCAATTTAGAGAGATATAAATTTAAAGAGATATAGTGTGTGCTATACCATGAAGATGAATTGGATTCCTCTGGTGGAGCTTTACAGCTTAGTGATAGGAAAGACATTCTTTTAAAAAGATTCTTTCCAATATTATGTGTATATGCTGTTGATGAAGAGGCAAGCTACAATGGTGGCTTAAAGGCTGGCGCAAAGCTGGTCAAGTCAAGCTTCAAGGAGGATGAGTAAAGTGGATCCAGTTTATAAAGGTGGGACGGCTGTTTCAGGCAGAAAGTAGTCCGGGAAGATGAGGGGGCATTCTGACCTCATCTTTGATGCTGAGAATTTTTGAGTCTGTGTTTATGAATATAAGCTTCTAAGTTTACACTTGACCATCATGGATAGATTTTACCTGGCTAGCAGTATTAGGCATAAATGGCATCAAGCCAATTTAGTTCCAGGACAGGGAATGCTGGGAGACAATGATGGATAGTGGTAAAGGGCCAGCCCCGGCCTGTGTGTGTTATGGTTGAAGCATCTGGACTTGCTTTTGTAGGTTACAATGGCTGCTATAGGGTATGAGGCATGGCAGTGAGGTTAACTCTGGGTTCTGGCTAGATCCTAGGTCCCAGTTTTCTGGGTTCTGGCTAAATCTAGGTCCCAGTTTTTGAGATTCTAAATGCTAGTAAAATGAGTGGAAATTTTTTTAAACACCCAGCTTGTTTGTAAGGTTGTGTACTTTTCATTCAACAAGCAGGTACATAATTTTTTACAATTTCAAATCTGTGATCACAGTCATTGCAAAATAGGAAGTGATTTTAAATCTTTTAAATAATCAATTTAAGCTATAAGTTGTACTGTCTTTGTTTTTCTTATCTCTTCTGCATTTTGGTGAAAATGTCATCCTGGAATGGCATTTAGTAGACCAACAATTAGGAGCACTGGAACAGGTCATTCTGGGGCTAGGTAGAGGGGCAATGCTAGGACAGGGAGCCTAATTAATAACTAAAATAAACACATTATTTCTTTTTATTTTATTTTATTTTTGTTTTTCTTCTTGTTTTTGAGATAGAGTTTCGCTCTTCTTGCCCAGGCTGGAGTGCAATGGTGTGATGTTGGCTCACTGCAACCTCCGTCACCTGGGTTCAAGCAATTCTCCTGCCTCAGCCTCCCAAGTAGCTGAGATTACAGGATGCACCACCGTGCCTGGCTGATTTTGGTATTTTTAGTAAAGAAGGGGTTTTGCCATGTTGGCCAGGCTGGTCTCAAACTCCTGACCTCAGGTGATCCACCCGTCTCGGCCTCCCGGAGTGCTGGGATTACAGGCGTGAGCCACTGTGCCCAGCCAAACAACAGCATTATTTCAAGAGTACAAAGTTTAAGATTATGACTCAACACCACATGCTTTTTTGTGATTTTCATCTGACAAATGCCTGTGGTTTAGAGGCCTCCACAGAGTAAGGATTTTGGATGATCGGTTAAAGAACTTTTGAGGGAGAGGGAACATGACCAGGATGAAAAAGAAACAGATGAGGAAAGTGAAAAAGATGGTGACTTGAAATCAAGACACTAAAGGCTACTGTATTCCCAAACCACAGTGGGTTCCGCCGGTGGCCCCAAGCAGGTATTTATTTTGGGTTACTGTGAAGATTAACAGGTCAGGATCCAGTCTGAAGAAGCTGGTGATGTATGAGAGGCCTCTGCATCACTGAGAGAGTGAAGTGGAGGAGGTTATAAAACCGACCCTAGGAAGGTGGCTCATGAATGAGAACTCAGGAACAACTACCATATCTGCAGTAATCTCAAGAGAAGTGACTTTTGCACAAGGCAAGATTGTACTGGGGGTGAGGAGGAGGCAAAACGGGCATTTGCTAGGGTTATACATCAGGCATAAATTTAAAGGCAGATTTTTGTGTAGGGAGTTGATTCCTAATATTGTTCTGTCCCAGGTGGCCTCACTGTGATTACCATAGAAGGGTTCAGCTGTGGCATTAGTTAAGCTATTCAAACCAGGCCCTCTCTCTCTTCTTCCCTCCCTCTTTCCCTCTTGTCCATTCCTTGCTTCCTTTCTTCCATCAAGATGAGTTCTTGCTATGTTGCCCAGGCTGGAGTGCAGTGGCTATACCTAGGTGTGATGATTGCACACTACAGCCTCAAACTCCTGGGCTCAAGCGATCCTCCTACCTCAGCCTCCTGAGCAGCTGGGACTACAGACATATGCCACTGAGAGGTGACAATGTGCTAGCAGCCCTCACTTTCAGCGCCTCCTGGCCTCTGAGGCCAGAGCCACCTCCTTCTGCTTGCAGGGAGGTGTGGAGGGAGAGGCGCGGGCGGGAACTGGGCTGTGCGTGGCGCTGGCGGGCCAGTGCGAGTTCCGGGGGGCGCGGGGCTCTGCGGGCCCCCACACACGGAGCTGCCCGCAGGCACCGCCAGCCCAGGGCAGTGAGGGGCTTAGCACCCAGGTCAGCAGCTGCAGAAGTTGCACTGGGTCCCCCAGCAGTGCCGGCCGGCACGGCACTCAAATTCTCACTGGGCCTTAGCTGCCTCCCGGCGGGGCAGGGCTTGGGACCTGCAGCCTGCCATGTCTGAGCTCCTCCCGCTGCGGTGGGCTCCCGCGCCGCCTGAGCCTCCCGGACGGGCGCCACCCCCTGCTCCGTGGCCCCTGGTCCCATCAACAGCCCAAGGGCTGAGGAGAGCAGGCGCAGCTCGGGACTGGCGGGCAGCTCCGCCTGCCGCCTGGGTGCAGGATCCACTGGGGGAAGCCAGCTGGGCTCCTGAACCGGATGGGGACCTGGATAACTTTTATATCTAGCCAGAGGATTATATGTGCACCAGTCAGCACTCTGTGTCTAGCTCAGGGTTTGTGACTACACCAATTGGTACTCTGTATCTAGCTAACCTAGCGGAGACTTGGAAGACTGGCACTCTGTGACTCTGTGTCTAGCTCAAGGATTGTAAATGCACCAATCAGCACTCTGTGTCTAGCTCAGGGTTTGTAAATACACCAATTGGTACTCTGTATCTAGCTAACTCTGTATCTAGCTAACTAGCACTCTGTGACTCTGTGTCCAACTCAAGGATTGTAAACGGACCAATCAGCTCTCTGTAAAATGGACCAATCAGCAGGATGTGGGTGGGGCCAGATAAGGGAATAAAAGCAGGCTGCGGAAGCCAGCCAGCAGCAACCTGCTCTGGTTCTGTTCCATACTGTGGAAGATTTGTTCTTTTGCTCTTTGCAATAACTTGCTGCTACTCGCTCTTTGGGTCTACGCTGCCTTTATAAGCTGTAACACTCACCAGGAAGGTCTGCAACTTCACTCCTGACAGCAAGACCATGAACCCCCCAGAAGGAAGAAGCTCCAGACACATTTGAACGTCTGACAGAACAAACTCTGGACACATCATCTTTAAGAACTGTAACACTCACTGCAAGGGACTGTGGTTTCATTCTTGAAGTCAGACCAAGAACCCACCAATTCGGGACACACCACCACACCCAACTAATTTAAAAAAACCTTTTTTTAAGAGACAAGGTCTTGCTATGTTACCCAGGCTGATCTCAAACTCCTGGGCTCCAGTGATCCTCCCACCTCAGCCTCCTGAGTAGCTAGGAGTACAGGCATCAGCTACTGTGCCCGGCAGGCCGGGCTTTTTCTAGGTCCTTCAAAGATGACAAACGTCAGGGAAGTTACATATGTGATGCTGAGTCTGACTGAGTCAGGTGGCTTTTGTTTTTATTTTCAATTCTAGAGCAAATTTCAGTTAACTGGAATTCTACTAACTCAAATCTCAAAGCCAGAGCTGGTTCTGGGCAAAACTGTGGAATGGGCCTCACAGTTCAATGCCCCATTTACCTGTTTTCCATCAGAGGTTCAGCTTCCAGTCTAGGTTTCTTAAATTTTAAAGTATTGCCTTTGTTGGGGAACATTTCCATGACCCCAACTAGATTATTTTATGGGGAATGAGGAGTTAACAAGGAGAGAAGATGTTTAATCAGATGGCAGTTCAATGTTGCAAACAATTCCACAATTCATCCTGCAGAGACCTGGAATGGTCCCAGTGATTTCTTGAGTCAATAGTGAAACTAAAAACCTTACTTCTAAGACTTAAATTGGCTTGGCAAATTAGAATTCACTCACATTTCTGGAGTTTGAAACAATGTCTTCCCTCTCTACCAGGACATATCTCAACCTGAAACCTCTACTTCCTGCAACTAACACAGCTTCAAGAAAATATCGGCATAAATTAACTCATATAAGCAGCATCTGTATTACTTATTAAAAGCCTCCCGCTAGGCACAATAGGCACTTGCATTCAAGTGCTGAATTAATGAAAACGGCATTTTGAAATTTCCATTGAAACGTGCCTTTCCTTTGCACCACAGTTTAACTTCTTTCTAAATGCAGCTTTTAATAGAAAATGACAACAATTATGAGCCCTTTGAGATTTAAAATCTGAAACTCAAATTATCAAGCCTTAATAAAAGCCTAATAAATTCCTTTATGTGTTATATTATGTCTGCTTAATTACTCCAAGCCCATAAAAGAAGCCATGTAGAAGCAGAGTTTATATGTTAGCTTTACAGAAGAGTGAATTTTGAGACTCTTTTCTCTAAATTTAATTTTTATGTGTATAGTTAAAAATATATATTCAGAAACTTTATAAATCTGAAACACAGATCACCCCTATAAATATATTAAGTGGATACATTCTCTAGAAAGGCAAATAAATGATTAAAACCACCAAAAATTCTTTATCTTAAAAACAGCATATTCAGTTCAATGGGCATCTCTCTATTATGGCTAACAGTTTCTCTCTTACACTGATTGAAAAGAGAGCTACAGTATGCACAAGCTGTAGCTTCTACAGACGAACTACCATTCGATATTGTTTTTCTAAAGCATAAATTTTTTAATGAAGCAGAAAGTCATTGTTACTTGTAAGATGGTATTTGCTGATCTGCTGCTGTATTGAAAAATATAGCAATCAATAATATTTTTATTCTGATAATGTCAATCTCTCATGATATCGTTGGAGGGGAGGGAAAAAATGTAGCCTTGTCAAGTACCTAAGGAAGATGGGCCCACTCAACGTAAGGTTTTCATGATGGCTTTTAACTCAGGAGAGCAAGGTGATTACTATGAGCTGACACCAAAGGTCAGGCTGGGTGTCACCAAGAGGTTGTCTTCCCTGTTCCTTGACACCACCTTCACTGCACCCCACCAGCCAACAAAACGGGGTTCCTGTATTATTATTGATTCTTATTTTTTCTTAATTTGCATTTTCTTTTTTTTTTTTTATTATACTTTAAGTTCTAGGGTACATGTGCATAACGTGCAGGTTTGTTACATATGTATACCTGTGCTGTGCCATGTTGGTGTGCTGCACCCATCAACTCGTCAGCACCCATCAATTCATCATTTATATCAGGTATAACTCCCCAGTGCAATCCCTCCCCCCTCCCCCCTCCCCCTGATAGGCCCCGGTGTGTGATGTTCCCCTTCCCGAGTCCAAGTGAACTCATTGTTCAGTTCCCACGTATGAGTGAGAACATGCGGTGTTTGGTTTTCTCTTCTTGTGATAGTTTGCTAAGAATGATGGTTTCCAGCTGCATCCATGTCCCTACAAAGGACGCAAACTCATCCTTTTTTATGGCTGCATAGTATTCCATGGTGTATATGTGCCACATTTTCTTATTCCAGTCTGTCACTGATGGACATTTGGGTTGATTCCAAGTCTTTGCTATTGTGAATAGTGCCGCAATAAACATACGTGTGCATGTGTCTTTGTAGTAGAATAATTTGAAATCCTTTGGGTATATACCCAGTAGTGGGATGGCTGGGTCATATGGTACATCTAGTTCTAGATCCTTGAGGAATTGCCATACTGTTTTCCATAATGGTTGAACTAGTTTCTAATCTTCCAGGATCTAGTCTCTTGACTGGATTAGCCACTGTTTAAATGAAAATATGTATGTGTCCACAGGGAGGGGAACATCACACACCGGAGCCCATCGGGGAGTGGGGGGCAAGAGGAGGGAGAACATTAGGACAAATACCTGCATGCGGGGCTTAAAACCTAGATGACGGGTTGACAGGTGCAGCCAACCACCATGGCACATGTGTACCTACATAAAAAACCTGCATGTTCTGTACATGTATACCAGAAATTAAAGTTAAAAAATATATATATATATATATAGATGCGTGTGTGTGTGTGTGTGTGTGTCCAGAAATTACAGTGAATTAAAAAAAAAAATTGGCTGGGCATGGTGGCTCACGCCTGTAATCCTAGCACTTTGGGAGGCCAAGGAGGGTGGATCATAAGGTCAGGAGTTCGAGACCAGCCTGACCAACATAGTGAAACCCCGTCTCTACTAAAAATGCAAAAATTAGCTGGGCATGGTGGCCTGTAATGCCAGCTAAGGAGGCTGAGGCAGAAGAATCACTTGAACCCGGGAGGCAGAGATTGCAGTGAGCCGAGATTGCGCCACTGTACTCCAGCCTAGGTGACAGAGCGAGACTCCGTCTCAAAAAAAGAAAAAATAAAAAAAAAGAAAATCTTTATTTCCCGTTTGAAAACAACAGATGGGATGAAAACAAAAAGGTGACTGCTCAGGAGCCGTTTTAAAGCCAAAAGCAACTTATTGATTCTTTCACTGAAACTTTCAAACCTGGAGACAGATGACTTAAAGTGGGTCTGCAATGTGGACCACGAATATGCTATATTTTGCCAAATAAGCAAAGTGCTTCCTCAGAGAACTGTTGAAAACTGAGACATGTGAAAAGTAGCCCAAAATCACAAGAACAAATCCTATACATTTGGTGTCACAGAGGGTTTTTGCACATTGCTTGTTCTGGAAATACATGATATGAAAATAATCAGGCCTCATTGCAAAGATCTTTTTCAAGAGCAGCTAGGAAGTCAATAATCTCCCACTCTTGTCTGTTATATAAGCATATTCTCAAACCCAATCTGGGTTGGGTGGAACTAGAGAGAAATTTCTGAATCTCAAACTCTGCCTGAAGTAGGGGTTTAATTTTTAAAAGGCTAGCCTATGGTGCAGACTCAGAACAGGAGGTAAGATCTCAACCAAGTGGTGGTGAAGTGAATTAGGTGTCGCTGTTCAGAGTGGATTGTCTGTGAGAACCGTGTAAACCAGGGCAGCTGAGGACATACTTTCACAACACAAAACTTAGTACCGATCTGACTGTCTTCTTTCAAGTATCCCATAACTCTTCACTGAGCAGCTACCATAGGCCGGGCATGGCCTCTTCCCTTCTGGAACTTACAATCTAGTCAGGGAGATGGAGAGCGATCAAATCATCACACACATATAAAATGGCAACTGTGATGTATATTAAGAGTAGTGTCACAAGTTGCTATGACAGCTTGTACGAAAGATCATTCTAGTTTCCCTTGGAAGAACAGTTTCGAGAGGGGAACAAGAATGGGTATGGAGGGACCAGTCAGAAGGCAATTTCTATAGTCCAGGCAAAAGAAGAGGGTTGCTTGGGCTAAAGCTGATTTTAAGTAGAAACACGGGAATATTTCCTAGCTTATAATCAGTGTGAAATGTTTCATTATTGGCAGATATTCTCTTATCTGAATATGTTGTATTCCATCCTGGAAATAAATTTATCATCTCCAATTCTATTACACTCATTTTTCAAGAATACTATAGAAACTGCTTTTTTTGATGAGACATTACAGGGGATATTAAAAAAATTGAAAAAAAAAAAAAAAAAGAGGTTTTAGAAAACAAGGTCAAGAAGCCCCAGAGGAAGGCATTAGGCAAACTTCAACAGATTATTAACTATGTTGACAATGGTCAAAACAAAAATGTATTTGGAAAGCACCTTTTGTCACAATAAAATTTCATCCCAGAAAGGTAAATCATGTATAATTATATACATGATACAATTATATAAAACTGAAAAGAAATAATTAGGTACATATATGTTTCTAACTGAAATAAAGGTTAGAAGTTGAAGTTTTAAACAATTAAATGGGAAATTCACATGAATGTTTATTCTAGTCAGAGTTTTAAAAGATAAACTCTATCTAAATCAAATTGTTCAGATTACAGAATACATATTTGTCAGTGACAAAATTCACATTAAGTTTCTAGACTTACACTGTCAATTCTTCTATGAATACTATCATACACGCTTTGCTTGTGGTTACGCAGGTCTCAAAAGAAAAGAAATGGAAACATAAGCAATTAACAGATATTCATAAACTGAAGTGCATGTTTGTGGTCCAGGGAGTGAAATGGTGGGGCATAAACCCTTCCCAGCTTTAGCAAGGAGGTTAACCAGTGCTGCAGTTATCTGGCCTGCAGCTTCATCATGACCCTTTGAGTCCCCTCCAACCCATCCCCTGGTAAAGCAGGAGCAGCATATCAGATCCCTGCAGAGGCTGAAAGCTGAAGGCAATGCAAAGAAAAGCTTTGACATTCTGCCACTGGAGTGACAGGACAAAATTGACTGTAATAAACAACAGTTTGAGCAAGATAATTTGATGCATTGGGAACTTAAGCTTCTCCAGATGCTGAACTCAGCTTGGGATGGGAGATAAGAGGCACTATTTACTGTCCTCAATAAAGGTTGGGTGAAAACAGAAAAAAGAACCCTCCTTGTGTAAATTGAAACCAGTTCACTCACATGCGTATCCTCGGATACGCACAGCAATTCACAAATAGAAGAGTACATACCATATTCATATATATTATAAACACGTGTAAAGCATCACACTTACACATAAGTGTAAAATACAACTTGCCTGTTGGCCTAATAACCGATAGGAAAGCCAGAAAGAAAAACAAATGCATATGAAGAATCTTTACAATGAAAAGAGCACTCCACCAATATTAAGCTCACTTAATATTATATTGCTCCACAAGTATTACAAATAAAATGCCTCTCTGAATAACATTTCTTTTCCAAATAAACAAGCACATGCAGACACAGATTTTGACTGTGAAGAATTAATTCACAACAGAAGGATGTTGCTTATGGAGTGAGAAGTGAAATCACAGTCCCTCTGAGCACATCCAGGTGCTCTGCCAGTTTTCCATAACAAGGCTGAGTGATGTGCTTACATTTCTCAAAGACTGTTTTGTTTCAGTAAGGCCAGGTTAGGTGACTGGTAGATGTATGTCATAATGAAACAGAAGTACTATCAAACTACTGATTTTGGTTAGGATGATGAGGAACAAACAAAGAGTTTGATTTCATTGGTGAAGATTTTCACTTAGCTATTTTCTTTATATTACTTAAATAAAAACTACAAAAACAAAAAACAAGATATCAACACAAGCATATGGCTTTGCAATTATAAGATACACTGTGTTTGTGTAATCAAGAAAGAACAATGAGAAAAGACAATCTTTCTTTTTTTGTTTGTTTCTTTGAGACAGGATCTCACTATGTTGCCCAAGCTGGTCTCTAACTCCAGGCTATCCTCCCACTTCAACCTCCTGAGTAGCTGGGATTACAGGCATATATACTACAGCGCTTGGCTGAGAAAAGACAATCTTGAGAACAATAAGTAACATTCACTGGCTGTCTATTATCATGAAAGGAACTGACTTGGTGACTTCACATAAATGTATCTTGTTTAAAACCTTGCAAAGTGATTGTTACTAGCATCATTTTAAGACTGCTGGCTAGGAGCATCGGAGCAATTTTTTCCAAGGTCACAGAGCTCGTAAGTGATAGAGCAGGGATCAAATGTACGTCTGCTGAATTCTGCCAAGTTCAAAGCCTATCTCTTTCCACCCTACCTACCATCTCTCTAAGTATCACAGGAGAAACAAAGAATATAGCGCAGAAAAAGAAATCAATAAACACATATGAAGAGCCAAAGGAAAATATGCTTAAATCATATGCTGAAAAACCAACCCAGGCAGACAGTAGACCGTTCTCCTTGGCAAAGCTTACCAGGTATACAAGGTTCTGTTTCCTACCTATTTTATATGGCTTGATACTCTTACAAGGATTCCATGCCAAAGCAACCACAACAGCATGCACACCAATCTTGCTCCTAGGGATCTCTCTGCACCTCTCCAGCTGCTTGAATTCTAGTAATCCCACCACACAAATTCTCCAGCGGCTGCAGCTCAGAGTTGACCCATGCCTCACTATCTTCCTTACATCCATCGTTCTCCCTTCTAAACCTCCCATTCCCGTCTCAACTTCTTTCAGACAAACTTGTCCCATCACTCTACAAAATGGCACTGGAAAATTTTCCTTTCTTTCCAAAAGGAATAGATGTTCATTTTAGAATTTTTCAAAAACATAGAAAAAGCACAAAAAGGAAAAAAACGGATTGTGCTAAAGATAACTAGTGTTAACGCTGTAGTGTATATTTTACTCGTCTTATTTTTCCTTTTTTTTTTGGAGACACGGTCTCGCTCTGTTGCCCAGGCTGGAGTACAGTGATGTGATCTCGGCTCACTGCAACCTTTGCCTCCTGGGCTCAAGCGATCCTCCCACCTCAGCCTTGCCAGTAGCTGGGACTACAGGCACAAGCTACCATGCCCAGCGAAATTTTTTTTAGATTTTTTTGTACAGACAGAGTTTCACCATGTTGTCCAGGCTGGTCTCAAACTCCTGAACTCAAGTGATCCACCTGCCTTGGCCTCCCAAAGTGCCAGGATTACAGGTTTAAGCCACCATGCCCGGCTCAGTCTTATTTTTCCTAAGCAAATGTGTAATAATCATTTTTATGAAATTAGGATCACATACACGTTATATTGTAATACTTTTTCAGTTTTTGAAATATCAGTGAACACTCCCCTCCCTATCATTAAATATTCTCCTATAACATGATTTTAGTACTGCCATTATGCCATATGAATGCAACATTTATTTAACTCATCACCTACTATGGGATATTTAGGTTGTTCTTTACATTTTATTACTATAAACAGTTCTGCAACGAACATCCTCACAGATTTATGTTTACTCAGATCCGTCCCTGTCCCTTTATAATAAATTCTGGAGCACATTTGGAAGGCCTGGACACACACTGTCAGGCTGCCCTTCTCACGGATTTTATGAAATTTCATTCCCAGCAGGACTAATTACTAATGCATGGGAAACGGGTCTCTTGAACATAATGAATAATCACCAAATTGCAAAGTGACTTATAAGTGAATCAACTAATTCATTCAACAAATACTCATTAACCTTCTATACGTGCTAGGCACTGAAATACAGCAAGGAGACACGGTTCCTGCTCTTATAGAGCTTTCACTGTCTCAAGACAGAAAATGTAGCAAGTGATAGCAACAGACGAGGAAAGGTGCTACCGTGGGAGGTGATGTCCTGGGTGAGAACAGGCTTCTCCAGGCGCTCCTCAAATCAAATGCCTCCCCATTCCTGTCATGGCTATGCCCCTTCTCCCTCTGTGTTTCTGATTTCCATGTCTAGCTTGAGCTGGGGAAATAGAATATTTTATTTCAAAAGTCCCCTCCCAATTGTAGAAGGAATTGCTACTAAATGCAGCAGCTTCTTAAAGCTGTCCTCCCATCCTCACACACACTGATGACACAGCATAATTCTGGGGAAGAAAAAAAACAAAACAAAACAAACTAGATAAAACAATTGCTTAGGGGAAAATGTGTTCTAAACATTTTAAAATCTAAATCTAAAAGTTCTCTAAAAGATTTTGGGGATTCGAATTCTAAAATTTTTCACAACTGAGTTTCTAGATATATTGTAACAATTGTGGCAAATATTCTAAATGGCTACCAATAGGTCAGCAATAAATGTTTTAAATAAAAGCAATCAAAATGGACAGCAATTACATTCTTAATGTCATCACTCTTGTATTTTTTTTTGGCGGGGGGGATGGGGTCTTGCTCTGTCACCAGGCTGGAGTGCCTCCCAGTTTCAAGTGATCCCCCTGCCTCAGCCTCTCGAGCAGCTGGGATTACAGGCATGCGCCACCATGCCCAGCTTTTTTTTTTTTTTTTTGTATTTTTAGTAGAGGCAGGGTTTCACCATGTTGGCCAGGATGGTCTTGACCTCTTGACCTCAGGATCTGCCCGCCTCGGCCTCCCAAAGTGTTGGGATTATAGGTGTCAGCTGCCACTGCGCCCGGCCCACTCTTGTATTTTAATATTTTACATCATAGAGTATTTAGCCACCACTGAAGCTTAACAACTTTCACAAAGCAATTTACATTTCTATTTCATGTAGACAAGAGCCAAATGATTAAAATATTTAACATTATATCGAAAGACCTAGTTACACCATTGCTTCAGAAACTAAGCAACATATTTTTCTCAAGGAGCAAATGTATAAGGATTGGTTAATATATCCAGATACTGAGAAAATTTTGGTCTTTGAAAATACATGATGACATATGGAGTTACACATTGTTTTACAGATAGTAAGTTACTCATTAGTTAATTTGTTTAGGGCACAAAATATTTTCCATTTAAGGGAGAAATGAAGTCGCTAGAAAGTAGGGAGAGTGGGTCAATTTTTTTTCCTTAGAATGGGTTTCTGATGTATTACTTCTTTGTAGTTAAGTTTAAAGCGTACACATAAAAAGCAAACCCAAATCTTCTATCCTATGTGTGTTTCCATGAGTATGGATGATGTGTGTGGCATTTATCCAGTACTTACATGCAAAACATTTTTCCAACCGCTTCCACATGCATTAATTTAATCACCATGACAATGTGTTAAAAATGCACTTTTGAGATTCCCATGTTACGGATGAGGAAACTGAGGCATAGGGCAATTAAGTATCTTTCTCAAAGATACACAGCTAGTAAAAGGCAGGGCTGGGAATCAAAGGCAGGCATGAATATCTATGAAACCCAGATGTCATTTGGAGTCTCCCCAGCCCTTTGGATCTAGTTAGATTGGCTCTAATTTCCCCATCCTTGCCCTGTGTGAATCAAATGACTTTAAACATCCAGAGGACCTACATTCTCAAGGTCTTAGCTAGCTCCCGATTTTTTTGTTTTCTGGTTTAGTTCTGTCCACACAGGTAAAAATGCAAACCACTTACAACTGAATATTAGTTATTCCCCACTTCTTCCCTCTCTTTTATTACCCTTTCTCTTATTTATGCTGAGAGAAAAAAATCCCTCTTTTTTTTTTTCTACTGCTGAGCAGTTCGTTCTGTCTTTCCTAGCCTTGTTTCCTTGTAATTCATGTCCTCAGGTTCTAACTTTGTCCACTGAACTGTTTATCAAGATAGTTTCCTAAGCAAAGTCAGCTCCTTTCCTAAGAGGAATCCTCTTGCTAGCTAAGAGAATGATACCTTTCTTCTCATATGGGCACACAAATCTAGAGGTGATACAGCCTACATTATGATTAATATAAAATATTACTCTTGATGATTAAACAGTTGCTGTAATTGAATGAACGTGACATATGTTCGCTAACTTATCAGAATAGAGGCAGAAGCAATCTAAATTCAAATGGCATTAGGTTAATTTATTACAGTCCTAAATAAATCCACACAGAGACAATTCTTTTCTTTGTATTTGAGAATTCATGGTTAAATGCTTAACGATTAAAAAAAAAAAAAAAAAAAGAAATCACATACCTCTACCCTGCCAATGAGGTTGTCAATATAGATGACAAGTGTTAAAAAGTCATGTCAAAACACTATTAGAAAAAACAGGTTAAGAATATAACTGGGGACATATACAAATTACTAAATCATATATATCTAATTCATATAAAAATGAATTTTCAAAACATCACCTACTTCTGAACCAGTGAACATGAATTATTCACATGGCTTTATATAGTAGGGTGATTAAACAGAATACGAGAGATAAAAGACTCAAAAAAAATTTTAGAAAACGGAACAGTGTTTCAAAAATTGCTGGTACTCTAAGAGTCGAATGGAAATATTTCTTGAACACTGATGTGCAAGGCCGCCTAAACTGAGATGTGTTTGGTACTCCTTCTTTGGATCTGCATAGTACATGGCTGGAGTGGCTGAATAATGGGGATCTGTGTTTAGGTAATCTGTTAAACAAGGACCATAAAAGATAAAAAGTAATTCCGTTTTTGAAGACCAGTCTTTGTCCTCACAGTAATAGAAGAAAAGCTGCATTAAGGATATTACAGTTACATATAAACCATAAATAATCATTATTTGCAGTAAATAAGTAAAAGTTCAAAATGAGAGGTAGAGCTAGCATAGGCTCCAGGAGTAGCATAGACTACGAGCTCTCTGAGGACAGCGGCTGTCATGAGCAGTCATTGCGTCACCTGAATTGACTGGAT
This sequence comes from Piliocolobus tephrosceles, assembly GCF_002776525.5. Classification (NCBI taxonomy): domain Eukaryota; kingdom Metazoa; phylum Chordata; class Mammalia; order Primates; family Cercopithecidae; genus Piliocolobus; species Piliocolobus tephrosceles. Next base: position 147,351,073 of record NC_045438.1, read on the forward strand.
GAATGTTGGCTGAGTGAATGTTTGTGGGGTTCATATGACAGGCTGCTGGTTGAATCGCTGTGGCAGTTGTGAGCTGCTTAAGAGAAGGAACTTCATCTTACTCAAGAGTATACCCTTATTACTTGGCTGAATGCCTGTACCTATTGCGTGCTCAATTCATGTTTAGCAAATTAACGGTAATTAGAGAAGACAGCAGGTTAAATTGGAGACTACTACTATGCCCATCTGAAAGCAAAGGGGAGGAGTCAGAAAAAGGAAGACAGAGACTGCTGGGGAACAACTGGTGGGATTCCAGGACAGGCTGAAGGGATCTGATTGAGAGTTTAGGGGAAGAAAGAGCTTGGTGAAGAAAGAGAGGACCCTCTTCTGAGACAGGAAAGAAAGAAAAAAGATCATGAATGAAGCACAGAATTATTTGCAAGGGCAAAGGAGAGAAGAGCAAAAAAGGCACAGATGTCTCCATCTTCCTACTTAGTGGAGATGGTAATACGTAGTTTTAAAGTGCATAGGTCACCGTCAGCGAAGACGACCATTACTACTCAATAGGAGTAAGGATGGAGCAAGTAGAATCTAAGCCTTGAAAATGGCAAAGGCTGAAAGTAATCATTGTGTGTGCTGGGGGTGGAGGTGGCATGCTAGTGAGAGCTAGAAAGTTAAAAAATAGCAGTAGATATGAACCGTAGTTTTCAAACTAATGTTTCAATTGTTCAATACTTTTATCAAAAACTGTACTAGGCACTACAGAGGACTTAGAGAAATGTAAGATATGGCTCTTGTCCTGAGAAGTTAAATAACAACCCAGAGATATTACATGATAGAATGTGAATATATGCCAAAAACGGGGGAAATGAGATAAGGGCAAATGTTCCATAATGAGAACTTTATTTATTACATATTTATTTTTCTATTAAAGTCTAGTAATTAAAGTCCTCTACTGTTTTTGTTGCTTACAGGCAATAAAAGTCATTTTCTGGCTTTCATATTGGAGTAGTTATTTTACTAGATATTTGAGTTCTTTTGTTTGTGAAAAAATTGCTTCTCCTCAAGGTTCAATGAACAAAACAGGTCACAGGGCTTTGGCTGAACACAGAGTCATTTCTTACGCAGACAGAATAGATTCTTTTAAACAAATACCCTTTGTGTGAATGCACGACTGCTTTCCAGAGCTAGGCAACACACAAAAACTGTTACTACTGTCCTGTCCAGCCACACGGAGGCTGGGTCTGAGAGGGTTAAACTAAAAATCAAGTTATTGTTGCCTCTCCTTTAGTTCAGTACAGCTTTTCTATAATTCTCTAGAGCTAGGGAGCTGACAGCATGGATTTTTATTGAAGAAATGCTATGACATTTGTGCTAAATGTCACATTTCTCCCCCACAAACTAAAAATAGCATGTCACCATACCCCTACCCCTAATAAAATTGTTGGCTTGGAAATGACATTGATAAGCAAAATGAAACATATAACCTTTTCTCTCCTTTTCTATAAATGTTTTATTTATTCCTGAGTAACATTTGGTATCTTTTGTAGGCTGAGATCAGAGGGACAAATCAGTAAATTTTACTGCTGAAGTAGTCTTTGCAGTATGGGGCTGTCATTTTTAAAGCATGTTTCAGGCAGGCACTGCTGTCATTTGAGTAGTGATCTAGTGACTGATAGAAAATATCTGTAGAAAGAATGCATGCTTTCATAGTAATGTGACATTTTATGAGCAGTTTGACTGTTTTCATTACTCTGATTTCAGTCTGGGGAAGAGTAAGTTAGAAAGCCAGTGATGAAATATAGAAAGTCTGTCAGGACGAAGTTGACAGGACAAAACCTGAACTTGGGCTGTTGTATTTCACAGGACTTCATGGGAGTTATCTGAAGCCATTTTAAATACCAAGTGGACTTGACTGCTTCCTCTGATCAATCCCAAGGTCACTGGTTTAATCGATAAGACTGTTTGGCTAACTGACACACACTAAAAGCCAAGTTTAAAGCAAGCTTTATGGAGGCTTTGGCTGTATTTGCCTTCATTGCCCCAACTAGGTTTGGTTTTAAGGTGAAGATTTGGTCACACAGGGAAAATTTCATTACAGCAAACTTCGTAACTACACTGTTCCCTTTAGAGAACATGGCCCTGGACTAAAGGAAATGGCCATGGAAGCAAGCTTGTACACTTGCTAAGGAGGCATCAGGAGTTTTGATTTTTGGTAAGGCCAGTAAGGAAATACCTCGGTATTTCTGTGAATACCTGAATACCTTGCTGGGTGTTCATAAATACCCAACATCCATTCTTTTCTTGCTCCCGGAAGTGTGCTGTTTGGTAACTGCGGCAGTTTATGTGGGAAATCTATAGATCCTCACCATCACTAGTTGGAATGGAAACGTTCAGGACAGGCCGGGTGTGGTGGCTCACACCTGTAATCCCAGCACTTTGGGAGGCCGAGGCGGGCGGATCACGAGGTCAGGAGATTGAGACCATCCTGACTAACATGGTGAAACCCCATATCTACTAAAAAATACAAAAAATTAGCCAGGCGTGGTGGCAGGCGCCTGTAGTCCCAGCTGCTCCGGAGGCTGAGGCAGGAGAATGGCATGAACCTGGGAGGCCGAGCTTGCAGTGAGCTGAGACTGCGCCACTGCACTCCAGCCTGGACGACAGAGCGAGCCTCTGTCTCAAAAAAAGAAATAAATAAAAAATAAAAGAAATGTTCAGGACATTCATTTGTTATTTGGCTGCTGCACATTTTGGAATTCCCCAATTACTCAAGATTGATAGATATGATGGACTCACTTAATGAGTCACCTTAGCCAACTTCCCAGTGTTTGCATCTATGTGTGGCTTCTTTACTGTCTGCCAGTGTATGCAGTCACTTTCAGAAAGGCCTGCCAGCATCACTCTAAATGTTCAATTACTTTTATTAGCATAACTTAGGGATGCAATTATCCATTCCAAGGCTTTTTTGGGAATGTGAAGATTCGTGAGGCTTTCGGATGTATCACTAGCAAATGTTGCAAGACCACTACCTACAAATTATTGCAACCAGATAGGTAAAGTGCTATTTCCATTGTCTATCACTGAATTAATTTTATTATATAAATTAGCATTTAAAAATGTTTTTTGGGGCCAGGTGTGGTGGTTCATGCTTGTAATCCCAGCACTTTGGGAGGCCGAGGCGGGTGAATTACTTGAGGTCAGGAGTTTGACACCAGCCTGGCCAACATGACGAAACCCCATCTCTACTAAAAAATACAAAAAAATTAGCTGGGCATGGTGGTGGGGTGTGCCTGTAATCCCATCTACTTGGGAGGCTGAGGCAGGAGAATAGCTTGAACCTGGGAGGTGGAGGTTGTGGTGAGCCAAGATTGTGCCACTGCACTCCAGCCTGGGCAACAGAGTGAGACACTGTCTCAAAAAAAACCTTTTTTTTTTTTTTTTTTTGAAGTAAATTACATTTCCTATTCTACTGTAACTCCTTGTCCTCCAAATATTTACTGACAGTAAGCTCCTTGAGGTAGGCCCCTATCTTAACGATTTGTATCCCTAAGCACTCAGCAGGCACACAATATATCCTGATATCTCCTTTATAATACTAAAGCTAATGTCCCTTATGCTACAAGATGCAAAACTTCATCCTAGGATAATAAGACTTTTAACTAAAAATTCAGTCTTCACTTCATATAGTTTATTCTTTTTTAGTCATGAATGGTAACCTTTTAAAATTGAAAAGTATGTGTACTTATTTTTGGTGAATTAGTCTATAGTTTGTCTTGTGTCTTGCCTATTACCTCTCCCCTGCAACAAAATTTTATTATTTATTTCCATGGACTTTTTAATCAATATACTATCACTCTTTGAAATTAGAGATGATTTAAAACTAATCATTTTCTTCAACTTTGAAAACATAATCAGTGGTTTTTAAAAGCCTGCGGCAGTAGTTACTAGTATAAAAAGAAAAATATATTCAGAAAAACCTGTAATTCAAAAAACAGGAAAAAATATCTATTTATTTGGAACTCTCAACTATAATACTGTGATTCTGTGCTTTGTTCAGGATTTACACAACACTAAGAAACAAATCCTTCTGAATTTCATAAAACCACCACACATTCTTCTGTATATATTCTGTTGTCTATGAATTAGGTTATTTAGATTTTTTGACTAGCTGGTGATTAATACTTTCTACTAGGTTGGATTTTTTAGAAGGATTAATTAAGAATATTTATAAGGTGTGGCAGAAAAGGACAACCCCAAATGCACGGTTCTAGAAGTCCAGGATTTTTACTTCATGGCTCCTCAGTTCAGACACAATCCCTTCCCTTTTGGTTCATTCATAAACACTGCCACCTTCCTGCCTGCCTTCCCATCCCCCTCTGAAACAAAACATTTATTAACTGAAGCTTCCAACTGTGACAGAAATTACAGTCATGTTAATGGCACAGATGGTGTAAAAAATGCAATCTAAAAACATGATTAAAAAACTCAGGAGCTAGGTAACCCAAGTTCATCTCAGACATGGCTGACCAGACATCTATGAGGAAGGAAATACATGTTTTTGGTTAATTAGTTTGCTTTTATCCATCCCCGTAATTAGAACATGCTTTCCCCCTACTTAATCCTAAAACAGTCATTAGATTTAATAAACCTTTCTAGATTGCCACAAATGAGAAAATGAATTAGTTAAAAAGTAAGTATTAAGCTGTATTAGCAATATGATTATAACATTCTGTGAATAAAAATGCTTTTGTTTAATTAAAGACAAAACACATCATTTTATAGCTTGTTGCAAAAGATTATACATGATTTTTTCCTTCTTCCTCATGTTGCTTCATAAGGTAGTAAAAACACCAATGTTGCTCCACAGATTTTATTTTGCCAAATGGAAGTGATTATTAATCATTGTTTCCAGAAATCAACCCATAATTAGCTTCTTCTCAAGTCAAAGTCAAGTCAGGATCCCACAGGACTCAAAAAGAGAGGGTGGTCTTGGTTGCAGGGCACTAACCAGGAAGCTCAGCTTCAATCACTATCAAGGCTCTTGTGAATTAACAATGGACAATGGACACAGAGCTACAAGTTAGCGTTTGTTATTCTTATTATTTCCACCTCTAAGCCTTTGTGTGATGGTCTGATCTCCCATGGAGTCCAGAATGGCCCCATTACCCCCATCATACTCTATTTGCCAATCTCATAAGGAAGTTAGTTACTCGAGTGTTACATTTTGGATGATCAAATATTAAAACCATTTATTAAAAGTAAAAAGCAACATACTAATAAAGTTGTGGACTCAAGTTTTCCAGGTTTTTATCTGGTTGAGCATTATCAGTAGATAAATTATTTATCTACTAAATAAAATTATCTTTTCTATTTATCCAGAAACACTGGGGAAAAAAATGACCTTATGTGTTAAAAACTCGAATTGGTCCTTGCCTGGATTTGGTGATGCTTGCACAGCCAGCAACTACCTGTTGGACTGTAGGTTCTAGGTATTGACTTTCCCCCAACCAATCAATCCCCTGCCTGTGCTTGCTGAAGAAGCCTTTGGTCATGGCATCCATAAACATTATTGCTGATGGACCATGGACATGTGCAGGCTTCCAAAAATGTAGACTTGGATCTGAATCAGACAGGAAAACTGTAGGGGCAAACAGAAGGTTTATTGTGATTACAGAACCGAAGAAATACTGGATAGAAAGGTAAATTCAAGAGTATCTTAGAGGGACCAGTCTATCCCACAAACAACACTAGAGGCTGTCAAAAAGATTCTACATGTTTTCCTCCTCTCTCCAATGTTTAACCTCAAGGTCCAATTGGGTCTTTTCACCTTTATTCTGAGCCGAACCTATCTGAATTTGAAGGACAGACTGGAAAGGTTAGGGTTAGAAATCAAAAACACCCTTTCCTCCTGGACTCTGGGACATGGACTGTGATTTTTTTGGGGCAATTTTTATGGAAGAATGGTACTCCATGAAGATATTAGTCGTTCATGTCAGCCATCTAATTTAATGATTAAATTAATCATTCCAATTTAAGAGCAGGGAAAAATCCAAGACCCAGAAAGCATGTGTTGGAGCTCAGACAAATGCCTGGTCCCTGATACTCAATGCAGTCTTTGATGATGTTTTATTTTACTGGGTAACTGTAGTGCATGCAGTCCAGACCCATTAAGGAGAGAAGAAGGATGTAACATTGGATATTAGCAGTTTAGAAGGCTACAATCTCCAAGCCAGTTTTCATATGCATTTATTTTATTTAAAAATGTTACATTCTAGTCCACTAGAACCTTTAGGATACACTACTCTTGCGCTGCCTAGTGTCAACAGTACTGAACTATAGAATCAGCAATAAACCAGCCATGTAATTTTATTTATTTATTTATTTTTTATTGTTTTAGACAGAGTCTTGCTCTGTCGCCCAGGTTGGAGTGCAGTGGCACTATCTCGGCTCACTGCAAGCTCCGCCTCCCGGGTTCATGCCATTCTCCTGCCTCAGCCTCCTGAGTAGCTGGGACTACAGCTGTCCGCCACCACACCCAGCTAATTTTTTATATTTTTAGTAGAGACGGGGTTTCACTGGGTTAGCCAGGATGGTCTCGATCTCCTGACCTCGTGATCCACCCGTCTCGGCCTCCCAAAGTGCTGGGATTACAGGCGTGAGCCACCGTGCCCGGCTGTAAATTTTATTTTATTTTGAGGCAGGGTCTCACTCTGTAGCCCAGGCTGAATGCTGTGGTGTGATCACAGTTTGCTGCAGCCTTGAACTCTTGGGTTCCAGTGATACTGCCATGTCTGCCTCCTGAGTAGCTGGGACTACAAGTGTACGCCACCAGGTCCAGTGAATTTTTGATATTTTGTAGAGATGGGATCCTGCTACATTATCCAGGTTGGCAGCCATGTAATTTTAGACAGAGACTTTGCTTCTTTGGGCTGTCAAGTGGTTAAGGTGATCTGTATGATTCTTTCTAATTACTTGGTATCACTCTATTCCCTAACATCACAGAGTGCAAATCTGATTTACTATTCTTTGTTGAGATTAACTTGGTCCCTTAAAAGCAGACAGGAATTAAGAATAAGCTGCTCCTTCATAAGTGAGGTGGAATAAAAGAGATGTGTGTGAAGACGGGCACTTGACCTAGGGGTTACTAGAGAATTCTAGTTTTCTGAGATGTTGCTAACCAGTTTCACAAGAGGAGGGGAAAAAATCTTCTCTCATAACAATATCACAAAGCTTTTGGAATTTTTCTAAGCAGTTACTACAAAGGAGATATTTATTCTAAATGTGGAAAGATCAGTTCAGTAAATGAAGACATTTACTTTATTATCATAATTTAACATTTTTATAGACTTTCTGCTCTTCACCATTGAGAACAAACATGAAAATTTGCACACTTCCAACAGTTAGGACATTGTTCTGCGAAGGAAAATGTGACTGCCTGGAAATAGAGGCTGTGAATCAAGTGCATGCAAATGAGCTCCATGCCACCCAGCTCTGTAGCACTCCTAGAAACGTGTGTAAGACATTATAATCCTGAAGGCTCTAGGCAGCCTAAGGGGACATGATCACCTAGGGCTCAAGCCTAGCAAGGGAGGACTTATTTTGGACACGTCATGAGGTTGAAATCACTTTGTGTAAATCTCAGATTTAAAGCAAATAAGAATACTTCAAACAGAAAATCTTAGAAAAGATGTAAAGCTAGGGCACATCTCTTATCTCCCTCCTCACCCCACACTCAATTTGCCTGGTCTCATCTTTTTCGTTTTTGTTTTTACTGTTTGTTTGTTTGTTTGTGTTTTCTTTTTGGAGACAAGCTCAGTCTCACTGTGTCACCCAGGTTGGAGTGCAATGGCATGATGATCATGGCTCACTGCAGCCTCAACTTCCTGGGCTCAGGTGATCCTCCTACCCGAGCCTCCCAGGTAGCTGGGACTATAGGTACATGCCACTACACCCAGCTAATTTTTTTTTTTTTTTTTTTGGTACTTTTTGTAGAGATGGGGTTTCACCATGTTGCCTAGGCTGATCTCTAACTCCTGGTCTCAAGCAATCTGCCCACTTTGGCCTCCAAAGTGCTAGGATTACATGCGTGAGCCACCATGCCTGGCCTCATCTTCAGTTTTTAAGAACAAACAGGTGATTCAGTATAAAATGTCACAGGAATGCCAGAATCCATTCCCAGTATATGAAACTGACTCCGCTGACCACAGCACAGCATTTAGCATTCAATAGTTGCTTTAAAAACAGTTGTTCACTTATGTGACTTTACTCTGTTGCAGGGAAAACAACAGTTGCATGTCTAAGCTCTATTGCATGTGACCTTCACAATTCTGTGAGGCTGGCTAATAGGACGCTGTGTAATTTTATGTCACTTTCACAGATCAGAAAACTGAGGATCAAATAAGTCAAATAACTTGTTTGAGAGTTATTTGGCTAGGTGGTGAGATATTTCATAGGTAAAGTGCTTTGTAGAAAGTACTACACAAATGAAAGTAACTAACACGATGATTTGGGCACATATCTATAAATTAAGGCAAAATTTAAAACTTCGCATGGAATAGTATCTCAGTCTTTTCTGAATATAACATACTTACTAAAATTGTGCTGGTTTTCACCATCCAACTCTCTCTTCCCTTAGCTATAAATGAGGGGCTACTCCCACTTTACACCAGAATGGCTGGCTACCCAGCATGGTGAAATGCACCATTCTACAACCTGATTCACCTGATTCGATCCAGACAGGCTGTCACCGGGCATTCAACAGAGAGCAGCAACATACACAATTGCCCTCCTGACTAGGGTCCCTTGAGACACAGGTCTGGAGAATTCTGGCATTAAGAAACAGTGTTTGCGACAATCAATAATCTTTCAGGCTGACTTAATGTGGAAAGAAAACAGCATTAAACAATTATGCTGCACATGAACATTCTATATAAGAGTGTATAGTTGATCATTTTTATGGTTTCATAAAAATTCATTTGCGTTTGGGTGTTACAAATACACTAGGAAACTGAAACATCTAATACGGGCAAGGCACCACCTAAAAAATAAAAGCCTGACAAATTAAAAAAATAAAATATCAGTTTCTAACCTAAATCACATCAAGTCAATTTTGCTTGAAAACAAAAACTAAGCTTTTGTCTAAGGCTGCTAGTCACCCCCATTTTTCTTCAACAGAAAAATTAACAAAGGAACTTGTGTGATGAAATGCTAATATTAAAGGTTTATAGGGTCCTGCCCTACACTCCTGAGACATGTTCATCATTACAGACACACTTGCTTTCATGACACAACACTTAAATGGAAAAGAAAAAAAACCCTACAGACTAGAGAAATGCTCAGAGAAAAACAAACTTTTAGAGATTTGTTACTGTGTGTGTTTCTAACTTTCCTAATTTAGGGTATCCTGACTTATGCTATTGGCTGCTTTTATTTTTGATCGTCTGGCAAAATTGTGTTTTTAGCTTCTAAGAGGTGAAATATGGTGAAATATGACTAAATGAAGTACAAACGTAGAGATTTTTGTTTCACCATCTGAGAATAAGGATTAGGGCAAAGCAGCAAATTAACTATGCTCCCTACATTTTGAGCCTGATAGAATGATTATTTGGCTACATGCTGCATAGATCATGCATTCTTCTCTGTAACAAGGCAAATTAGATATTTATGCTTCTATTCCAAACAAAGCAGACAGGCTGTCTGGCAGGATTTTTTTCTACACTAGTTAGAACTCTTGTAAGTAAAGCTTACGAGTTTTATCACATGGCACTTCAACCCTGCTACACATAAACAATCTTTATGAGGGTCATACTGTTTCTTACTTAACAGTCAATAAATGTACCACTACCATTACCATCTTCAAATTCTTCCAATAATTGTAAAAGTAATGTTGCCTTGCTTGAATTTGCACACAAACTAGTTCATATTTACTCTTTAAGGTTGCAGTATTACATCTTGTACTTCTCTTTTTCTCCTAAAGCATTCTGTTTGTACTGTGGTCCACGTTTTTGGTTCAAATTGTCAACAATACTGCTCATGTCTGAATCTTCATAATACCTGGCACTGTGCTCCTCTTATTCTAGGCACGTCGGCCACTGCCTCCCACAACCTGCTGAGTTGCTGCCAATGAGGGTCCTTAGCCTATGAATCCAGCCAGTCTCATTTAGTTCTTGAGCTCATCATCATCAGAATGGAGGGTACACTGGCGGTCACCAGTCCACCAGGAGGCAGGCGCTAGACTTAGTTATGCTACCATAAATTCTGCTGTTTGGGTAAAACCTGCGCACCCCAGATTCTATGGTGTCCCAGTCTCCTGCCAGACTGGCTTGATCCAGATAAGCAGATTTTTTTTTTTTTCATATGGCAGCTCTGGCGAAGTACTATTACCTTACCTAGAATGCTAGTCACTCAGAGAGGACCCTGTCCTACCTGCTTGCCTCTATCTCAAGTAAGCCATCCTCTTGCCAGGAGGGGAGAAAAGCAAGGAGAAACTGGCAGCAAGTTTCTGATTCTTTGGCACCTAACTTGGAATCTGGTACAAAACAGGGTCACTGCTGGGAACACCTAGACCAGTCTGGTGCACAGTACTGAGGACCAGCTATTTAAATGTTTTTCCTTCCTTCTTTTTTTTGGAAAGAAAAATTTCAGATCCACCAGGAACCAACTGATTTATAAAATATGATAAAGATTAATGACTAGAAAAAATGGCATTAAAGACAAGCACCAAAGTTTTCAGTATAAGATTTAAGAGACACAAAATTATTCTGTCAAATTTCTAAATGCTTACTCCAACTTCTATAGTTACCTCATTTTGGGTCAATATGTTTGTGGACTGGCTGGGTCCAAGCTCCAAACTTTGAACAGTGTTGGCTGGGTCCCTGCTACTACCATATTCCACTCACAGTCTTAAGGGCTACTGAGCAAATAAAGCCTGAGCTAACCCGCTTATGTGGATAATTTCTCTACCCCTTCTTCCTACCTGACTCCTAAGGTTTCTTCTCCATCCATAATGTTAGTGTTGCTTCATGCCAAGACTCTTCCTTGGCATAAAGTTATGAGGAATATACAGTGAATATCTGTCAAATGAACTGATTCCTGTCTGACAATGTCACTGATTGAGTCATCCATTCAAAAATTATTAAGTACCCACTATGTGTCAGGCATTGAGTGAATTGCTAGGACCTACACCTTATTCTTAAGTGGCTTTTGGTCTAGTGGGAGGACATGAAAGTAAATAACCACAATTCACTGGGACAAATGTCATGGCAGAGGGAAGCACAGAGTGCTTTGAAGGCATGTAAAGACACCACATATTCCAGGCTGGGTTTGTGAGAAGCAAAGGTTTCGTGGAGGTGCCTGGGCTGAGTCCTGAAGGATGAAAAATCATTTGCTAGAAGAGAAAGTAGGTCAGGAGCCTAAGAAATAAAATCTGCAAAGATGTAGAAGTAGACAGAGCTTGGCATGATCCAGAACGAAGTAGCTCAGTAAGGATTAAATATAGCGTGCAAGGGGGGAGTGGTGAAATATAAGGCTTGTGTAGTGATATGGTTTGGCTGTGTCCCCATTCAAATCTCAACTTGAACTGTAACTCCCAGAATTCCCATGTGTTGTGGGAGGGACCCAGGGGGAGGTAATGGGTCCCGTGCTGGTCTTTCCTATGCTATTCTTGAGATAGTGAATAAGTCTCATGAGATCTGATGGGTTTATCAGGGGTTTCCGCTTTTGCTTCTCTCCTCATTTTCTCCTGGTGCCGCCATGTAAGAAGTGCCTTTTGCCTCCCACCATGATTCGGAGGCCTCCCCAGCCATGTGGAACTGTAAGTCCAATTAAACCTCTTTTTCTTCCCAGTCTCAGGTATGTCTTTATCAGCAGCATGAAAACAGACTAATACATTTCATAAGCAGGACAAGTTTTTAAGGAATCCAGTGTATTTTAATGCTGAGTGCTAGTGATACTGTGAGCACAACAATGCTTTGCTGTGACAGACTGTGCTGTGCAGCATTTAGGATGTTTAGCATCTCCGGCCCCTAGGAGCGTAATGCCAGTAGTACCACTAGCAACAACCAACCACTCCCTATTTCCATATACCCCCTTGATAGAGTGACACCAACCCTGACTGAGAACCTAGGGCAGATAGATAATTTGGTCAGAAAGTGGACAAGTCTCTTAAAAACGTGCAGTGATACCAGTTTGACTGAATTAAAGTTTTATCATAAAGGTATGCCCAAGGCAGGTGGGGAGGACATCAGCCACACCCAAGGTGTGTCCAGAGAAAACCATGTCTGGCTCCTCTAGTGTTTGCATTTGGTCTCAATGCAAGTAATTTGCAAGTAGCTTTGCCATAAATACAATTCCAGTTGGCAAGAATTTACTTAGAAACTATTCAATGTCAGCTACTAGCCTAGGTTCCTTTAAGGGTGTTCAAAGACATAAGACATCGTCCTTTCCCCTGAGAAATGTACAGTCTAGTTGCCAAGATATAATTAAGTGAGCACACAAGGCAGTATATAATCCAGTGTTGGACAGTGTATCATTCATATGTTTCATGGGAGCATTTAGCAGTTAAGTGAATTCCTCTATATTCCTTCTCCTTGATCTTCCATATCTACCCAAATCCTCTATCAGAACAGTACAACAAAGAAAGAAGCAAAAAGTCAGCAGAAAGCTGAGATTATCAACAATTATCTGTGCGTTTTTGCAGTCTTTCCCTTATTAGGGATTGTGAAGAAAATACCCTTGTAATTTACCTGAGGGGAAAAAAAGATATGTTTGCTTGTAATACATTGTCTTCATTATTAACAAGATTTTCATTTGCTTTCAGATATTTTCTAAAAGTAAAGACTTTAAAGAAAGGCACAGCAGGGTGGGAGCAGTGGTTTACATTTGTAATCCCAGCACTTTGGGGGACTGAGGTAGGAGGATCACTTGAGCCCAGGAGTTTGAGACAAGCCTGGGCAACACAGTGAGACCCTATCTCTACAAAAAATTAAAAATTAGTTACATGGTGGTGCGTGTCTGTAGTCCTAGCTACTCGAGAGGCTGAGGTAGGAGGATTGTTTGAACCTGGGAGGTTGAGGCTGCACCGAGCCATGTTCACACTACTGCACTCTAGCCTGAGTGAGAGAGCGAGACCCTGTTTCAAGGAAAAAAAAAGGAAAGGAAAGGCACAGTAAAACTGATTTTGCACTAAAGGTAGAAGTTATTTTTCTCCACCTTTTCTTGTTCTTTAAGTCTTTCTTGGGACATGTTGATGACCAGGAATAACCGTAGCTAGTAGTTCTGCCGTAAGTAACATCCTCTGTTCTGTTCCCAATTCCCTTCCTTGATGACATTGTGCATTTTACTGGATGACTTGGTCACAAGTGAAATGGGCCTCTGCCAGAAGGGAACAGTTTCCAGTGATTTGTGGATCTCTTTGGTGGGTCAGAAGTCATCAAAAGTAGCCACTTAAGGCAAAAGAGCCAATTAAAAGCAATTTTCAGGGACACCATAATTGACATGTTCCAGAAAGTCTGTTGGAAAATAGAAAGGTTCACTAACACATGAGAATCAACAATTAGTAGCTAATACTTTGGCTTAAATCCCATCTCTTCTGTTAAAATGAAAATAGCCAGGGAGATTCTCCTATTGACCCTTTTCAATAATGTATATCTCATAATGGACGTGCTTCTCACATTCTCTCTTGAAAGCAGGCTTGACTGGATGACTGGAGACAGTGCGAGGTCGCCGAGTCCATAAGCAGCAAGAAGGGCACACAGAGGGGGAAAGGAGAAGCTCACTGCCGGAGGAGGCAAACTTGACTTCACAGTGTTCTCCGGGGTGGGACCTGACTTTGACCCCATGTATACAAATGGGCTTGACTGAGTTAATCCATGCTTATAAGTGTCCAGGTGCTTGTGTCTTATGGTATTTTTTTTTTTTTCAGTTGCCATTGAAAGATGTGAGAAACAAAACATGAAAATATTTAATAATTCAGCATTTCCAAGTGTCTAGACTACTGAACATATTATCCAAGAAATTATTTAGAAGAAAGGGAAAGGAAATAGGCGAGAGATTTGATGAGTACTGACTATAAATCAGTTGTTTTCAGAGTTTTATTTCTCACAGAGTAGATACTATTTTCCCTGTTTCACAGATGACAAATGTGAGGGTCAGATAGATTAGGAAATGTGCCCAAAGTTTCACAGCTAGTCAGTGAGAGAAAGCATTTTTCCAAGCCAGGTTCACTTGGCTGCAAAGCACTCACTCTTTCTGATATACAGCATACTGCCTAGATGTTTTAGCACATTTGGATTACAAAAATGTTAGAAATAAAATTATGTTTGTGAAAGGGTGGGCATTTAAAAAGCTCTGGGTTGTGGTTGTCTGAAGTTGAAATTATAAAATGATAGATCCCCCCAGCACGCGCGCACACACACACACACACACACACACACACACGTTGGTGATTATGGCTGAGTCACTGAATTTATTTGGAAGAACCATCTTCTTTTGCATGACAGAATACAGATGGCCATAAACTATTTACCCAGACATTTTGGGGTTGAGGGATGCAATCATCATTTGAAACAAAAATACAACTCTAGGAACACATATGAAAATGAATTACTTTGTTAATGTGAAAGGGAAAAGGGGGAAGATGAATAAAACAGCAAGAATACAGCTGAAAAGAGACTAAAAGGAACAAGGGGAAACTGTCTTTGAGCACAAGGCATATGTGTATGCTACACAGAGAGTTGTTTTAGAAATGTTTATAAACAATGGATGTTTGTGGAATGGAAAATTGAATAGCTGTGATATTAAGGCTTTCCACTCCTGGGAAAAATATGGACACCGTGGCTTATAAGTTATTTGATTCTGACAAGTATCTTCCTACCTCCTCTAACATTTGGTTATATTAACTATATTAGAGGCTTTTCCTTTTATTAGTCTGTGTTTCTGCCATCTGAAAACAATGAGCTTAAACAGCTATCATGCTGTCATTTTACCCTGTGAATAGGCTCTTTAATAAAGAAACCTAATGAAATGATTGTTTTAAAAAAGAAAAAAATTCCCATTCTATATGTGTTTTATTTCTTAAAACATCCCTAAATTATAAAGATTCTCTGAAATGATAAAATATCTCACGTATTCAGAGGATGACTTTAGCCCATTGTTTCAGGGCTTTTTCATGCCTTAACTCCTTTTAAAAACCATAACAGGCTGTGAAAAAGAAAACAAATTAAGGAGAATAGTTCCTTCCTTTATATGACAAATCTGCATTTGGCGGTGATGGTCAAGTACAAACTGTAAATAACTGAAATAACTCACAACTAGGAATATACAGGTTAATCAACTATGATTAAAAATAAATAGGTTTTTCACCAACAACAGTATCTTTAACTCGAAATTAAATAATTGCAGCATACTAGGTAAACTATAACATAAGGAATTTCTAAAAGCAGAGAACGATGTTCTTTCTCCATTGTGAATCTGATGAGTCTTGGTGACCTTTTGTTCACATTAATGCTGACAAACTCTGCATAATGCATGACCATCCCAACCCCCTTCTCCTCCCAATAGTTACTGCTTTGATTCTAATCTGTATTCAAGGGTATGGGGTGGGACACTTTAGTAAGGGGTGGGGGCGAGGGGATGGCAATGGTAGACATTGGTCAGGGCTGTCAGTAACCTTGGAGGCCTTTGGGAAGAGCAGAGGGCAATAATTATTGCAGTATAGGAGAGACAGCTAGGAAGTAATTCCTCCGTGTTACCTTTATGATTTGAGAAGGCGTCCAAAGAAATGACACATAAGAGTTCAGTGCTATGAAAAGCACTGGACAGTTATTTGGATGGGTATCCACTTGGTTTTCTTGGTTACAATTTAAGGCAAATATGAAACTCAAAAAGTTACCTTGGGACCATCGTGTTCTTGGGAAGTTGACGCAAGAACCACAACAGTTTAGAGAAACTCCTAAATATTGATCTTAGAAAAAAAAAAGTACACATTTTTAGTTCTTAGGGGAAAGAGCAATAGATTTATTTGAATTAAATAATTAATGAGTCATGGTCCCCACAACCACTTTCAGACATGAATCTAGCAGTGAATAATTTGTGCTTTCAAAGTTTCGAATGACCTTCAGTTAAACTTCTATTACAAGGTTCCTTTAAAACACATTTATGCTTTGCTGTTAACACTACTACTAATAATACAGTAATTACTAATAGTGGTAGTAATGGCATTACATATGAATCTTAGAATTAAAATGAGCTGTTCATCTCCATCCTCCCCAACAGCCTGAGAGTGTGTCAACACATGGGACCACACAGAATCTTACTGTTTGTATTTTCAATGTCTTGTACATAGTGACAATAAATGAATGTGAGTTTTAAAAAACTATATATAAAGACTATTGAGTCCTATTACAAACACATTGTTTACATGCATATAAATCCTGTGCTATGACACTAGGTACAAGCATACAGAGGACACCTAACTTCACTTAAAGTCTAAGCAAACAGAAAACACGGCCTATAGTGATTTCCCTGAGTTGGAGAACTATACATACATCTGGTTGTCCTTCGGACAAGCTGGTAATATGAAGAAGAGGCAATACCAATGTAAACACTGATATATTCATGATAATGCAAAAACATTAAGATTCATTAAAATGTTACAAATAAGAAAATCACTTGTGTTTTGGTATTTATATACTTGTAAGAGGTTTATTTGGCATTCTGGGAGTTTATTACATATCGAATCAAAGTCTACTGACGACTCGTGGAGGGAGAGGAAAGCTGTCAGGTTCTCTAACTTATCCATCTGTTCATGCCCCGCTCCTGGACGGCACCTGTTCTCCAATGGAGGAGCGGAGCGCTGGCCTCTTGAAAGCTGTCTTTCTGGCACTACCTTCCTGAGCGAATGAAATGGTTTGGTTTAAAATACCTTCCCTTTCAGTCCTGTCCCAGCTTCCGGATGAAAGCCCTTAATTTTAAAGAAGCACAGTTCAATAGTTTCTACGTTGCTGGAAGAAGAAAATTAAATTATGTTGTAATTATGTAGTGAACTAGCATATGGTCCCTTACAGGGGAAAAGCAGTTTTTAACCTCTCCTGTAAACTCTAGAGGGAACTTACAGAAGAGAAATTCAGGCACCAGGAAACACATGTATTCATCATTTTATTGGTTCTTAAAATTTACTGTGACATAGGAGGAGAATGTATCATCGTGCATACTCTCATGAATGCAGCAGATGAAACCCAGGAAAGTTTAATCAATAAAAATGACAGTACATATATTTTTATAGTACTTGAAAGTTTATAACACATGTATTATCTCATGTGGCCCTCACAAACAACTAAAACTAAGGGCAGGGATGATCTTCAATTTCAAGATAAGAAACCAGGCTTGAGGTTATTAAACATTTTTTTTTTTTAAGACAAAAAGCTCACTCAGCTATTATATCTTAAAATGAGGGTTAATCTGGAAATAGGCCAATCAGTATAAACCTGTTTTTAAGATCATTCAGTTAGTTTGGAGGCAAAGTCAAGACACAAATTCTGCCTTCTCCGAGCAAAATTAGCACTCGTCGCAAATTCCTAGAACTACATCAGTAGCTCATGGTCATAGACTATTTATATATAACATTTCCTACTCTCTAGTTTGGTTTGTCAATGCAGTGTTCTTAGGGGTGGGCATATTTTTAAAAAGCACTTAAGAGAAGAAATTAAGCAGTAACAGGATCTAAACTATTGGAAAAAACAGTTAAAAATAGTTTTAAAATAAGAGAAGGGAGCTGGACACTGAAGTACTAATTTTACTTCTGAAATTATTTTTTTCCAGCTTTCTACATGGTGTTATCTTAATATCTGAAACTCTTAAGATGTCAGTTTGGATCCCTGCATTACATTTTATACAATTTCTGTTGGTATTGCTCATAGAGCTTATGTGACTAAACCTCACTGCAATTACCTTTTAAGCAGAAGCTGTAGTTTACTTATTTCTCAACAAAAACTATGATTATTTGCCTTGTTTCCCATGCATTATTCGATGATTGATTACTGTTACAGCATGGATTGTGTTTTGTATTCTGCAGCAGGCAAGCATTAATCTTCACTTATTCTGCAATAGTATCATTCATTAAAACACATGCTTTGAATTTGGGGCACATACAAGAAGATGTAACCACAAGGAATACAGTGTTGTTATGACAAAACATAATTAATAAAACATAAAATGTGTTTTATGAAGTTATGGTTTTAATTTGCTATCTCAAGAAATATGCTCTAGCAATTTTGTACAAGGTAACTTCCCAGGAGAATTTAAATCCCCTTCCCTTCCCTTCTCTAGATACTGAAAGGATTATGATTAATGCACACTAAATCTCTCTTAAATGGAAAAGGTCCTAGCAAATTTCTAAAACTGAATTTGAGCTACTGATAAGTATGATAGTCCTAAATCTGGAGCAAACTTTCTTTGACTTCTGAATTCCTCCTCTCTGGCCTCTGCTGGCCCTTCTTTTTTTCTTGACATTATCACACAGCAGGGGACAGAGTGGGCCCAGCCAGAGGCAGCACAAAAGAGCACGGCCACATACGCCCCACGACCCTGGCAAATGGATGACCTACATTTGATGCAAGCAGTTCACATGAGAAAAAATTAATCTGTATTGCAGCTTGCACTTAACCTGTATTTCAAGAGGCAATTAAAGATATATATATATATAAAGTAAATATGAGCAAATAAGTATTTCAGACATATATCACTCTAAATTTATAGGAGACATCAGCAAAACTATATGTGTTCATGTAAATGTGCACATGGCCTTCTTTCTCTTAATTATTCAATCTTCATAAACAAATGTACTAGTGGGAGGTTAGTACAAGTAAAAACAGCATTAATGGGTCGCATATTAATATTTATGTTTTACTATATAAAGACCTTGCATACATTATGACTGTTTTGCAAGCTGAATGAATAACTAATGCTACATTATGTATGGGTACATATTAAGCAGACATGTCTATACTTTCTTAGTTCAGGATATGATTAATGCAGCCTATCAGAAGCCAGATGGTGCAGAACCAGAACCATCAATCAAAATGAAAAGACCACTGCGTGCTATCCACAATGAGGTTCTCACAAATGGAGATTCTGTTCACAGACCCTAACTGGTAATAGGCAGAAAACGCCAAGAACATAGCTACACTGTCCCACTGGGATAAAAAAATCGTAGCTCAGGCTTGGCTAGATCAAAAATCTGGTGTAGGAATATGCATGGAGTCCTGAGCACCAGGGCTGGGAAAGCCCGAACAAACCAACAGCCTGTCCCTAAGATTAAAAAAAAGAAGAAGCTTTTTAATTATTTTAATAATGTTTGTACTGATGACAGTATCTGTCAAACAGTACCCATTTCCCATTTGATTTAGGATGGGACAGTGCCACATAGTAACAAAGCAGCTGCCACTGTCTGCCTGACACGT
Source organism: Piliocolobus tephrosceles (assembly GCF_002776525.5). Taxonomy (NCBI): domain Eukaryota; kingdom Metazoa; phylum Chordata; class Mammalia; order Primates; family Cercopithecidae; genus Piliocolobus; species Piliocolobus tephrosceles. The sequence goes on from NC_045438.1 coordinate 147,370,512, forward strand.
GAATTGGCATCTTGTTTCTTTTGCACAGGCTTTATTATAAATAATCCCAAATGCTTTAGTGTTACTTTGCAGCCTTTCTCCAAGGATCTATGGAAAACAATTTTAGTCTCTGTTATGTTTAATACTAATGACTATTTTTGGGGGCAGTTGTAGGGAGAAAGGCTGCCGAAAGATGTTTCCTGTTCCTTTAATAGCTTTACATAAAAATAACTACAGAAACACAAGGTGCTTTGTCTTTGTAAATGGATCATGTGTGCTTAAAAAATGTTAAATAATCCCCATGCTCTGTAGAACCTCTGAAAAACAAAATTAAAACAAATATATAGGTTCGACTTCCTAACAGCTACTAAATACTATCTCAGAATTCCAGTTTTGTGGAGTTTTGCGGGGGGTAGACAGATGTGCAAGCAAGGAGAAATTACCAGGAAATACAATTTCTTCCAGAAAAGTAATGCGGCAAAATCATGAGATACATAAATAATACATGGAAAAACACAAATAAAAAAGGATAATGAAGTGAAATTACTTGGAAAACTTAAATGTGTTATCTAAAGATATTTCTGCTTTAAGATAAAAATGTTATTATGACCCTCATAACTTGGCATGTGAGATAATCTGGAAAGAGTACAGCTTACTTTTACTTTTGTATAAGCAATAATGAAAAAAAGGAATGACTACATATTAGCATAAATAAGACCTTAAGTAAAATGGCTGAGCTTAAGAGATTTTTAAAATTTCAGCATCTCCTTCTATCTTCATTAATATGTAGTTCCAAAATAGGGCTGACTTCCTAACTTATACAAAATTGTTACTATTTTTTTCCTCCTAATAAGGAGTGTTTTCCACACTGTTATAAATTCTGCGTAAATCACATTTATCAGCTGGGTATTAATCTACTCACATGTATACTGTGATTTACTTACATAATTAATTTCCTTAATGATGGATATTTAAGTTTTTTCTTCTATTATTGATAATAATGCAGTGAACATTTTTGTGCCAAGAGATCTTTCTGTCTTTGAGATTATTTCCTCAAAACAGATTTCCAGAAGCTGATTTGCTGAGCTAAATGATATGAACTGTTAGCCTCTTTCTAAAATTCATATGCTTATCCAGCTCTCAGTATTCTCAATTCAAACATTTTAGTCAATTTATAGGTGAAAATAACACTTTATTGAAATTTAATTTGTATTGCTTTAATTACCAGATAGGTTACAATTTTTTTCTATGGTTAAACGATGATGTTTTCATTTTAAAGTCTTATTGATGCCTTAGAAAATATTTCTTATCTATTCATTTAAATAATCACAAAGTAGTTTCTTTGGAATACTAAATTTGTGTGATTACTTGAAAGAAATAAACTATATTCCTTTAAAAATATTTTTTAAATAGAAACATTTCACTAATGCAGAGGTCTCCCCTGAAACTACTTCAAATCAATGAAAACTTAACATAATTAACTGAACACTCTGAACTGATCAATAACATTTTAGAGTAGCCATCTAGCTTTATGGTTCTCTCCAGTGTTAGGAATGTTAAATGACAGCTGTCTTCTCAGTAATCCTCTCTCATGAAATGTATCTCTGTTTCACTGCTAGCAAAACTTGGATAATGGGTAGTTTGCATCAAATTGCTTTTAACTTGTTTATGGTGACTTTTCTGTTATATACATAACTATACAGACCACACCAAAGTAATGAAGACACACGATATAAAAGTAGTTGTCATCACACTATGTAGGGGATGATCGCCAAAACGGCCTAACAAGAAAACTGAAATTAAACTGATACAGAACTAAGCATCTTTTTAGAACTAGATGTAATGGAGACAAACACCCTAAAAGGCAGTACCTATCATAAACCGGGATTTCTAAAATTCAGTGTTTATATTTAAACCAGAAGACATGGTTAAAAAATATATTTATATCTATATCTACAACTATATCTATCAGAGCCAACCAGATTTTGAACAATGCAGTCATCCAAATTTTCTCTGGCCCAGTCACAGCCTTTTTGAAAAAAAGTAGCACTTACTCCTTTTATGCCTTATTATGCAAATCATACTATATAAAAGGTAGACAATTCAGAAGCACAGATATATACACAATATTGCCATTTATACTGAATCTACTGTTTTGTAATTATTTTTTGAACTTTGGTATATCATAAGCCCTGCCCTGGAAGCAGCTTTTGGGAACACTTTCCTTTTAATTCCATCCTGGGAGCTGGTGCAGAAGGAAAACTGGGGGATAAGAGGACTTACAGTATTGCTGACGAAAGAGGAAATCCAAATTCACCACTAGCTGGCAGGTCCTTTTAGTCCTGGCATTGGTAATTTCTGCCATACCCTCTTCTCACCACCTTGCTGCCCCAACCCTAGCCACTGTACGCTTTGGGCGATGGCTGTGGAGAGGTCGGCCTTGGGACCAGGGTGGTGGCAGTTCTTTGAGACCTTGTCTACTGTGGCTTTCCACCAGTAGACAAGTAAAAAGATCAAGCCAAAGAAGCTGTCTTTTATACAAACTCAAGTAGGTCTACAGAACTCCAGGTGAGTAGTTGTGTGATACTGTACTACTATAACTTCCCCTGTATGGGGGTCTCCATCTGTATGGGGGTCTCCAATCTAAGCCAACTAACCTGGAAATTCACATTTCGTTGAGCAAATCAGGGGTTTATAAAAATGTTAGGTCCAGACCAGGCTCGGTGGCTCAAGCCTGTTATCCTAGCACTTTGGGAGGCCAAGGCAAGTGGATCACCTGAGGTCAGGAGTTCGAGACCAGCCTGGCCAACATGGTGAAACCCCGTCCCTACTACAAATACAAAAATTAGCTGGGTGAGGTGGCAGGTGCCTATTATCCCAGCTACTAGGGAGGCTGAAGCAGGAGAATCGCTCGAACCCAGGAGGCAGAAGCAGGAGAATCGCTTCAACCCAGGAGGCAGAGGTTGCAGTGAACTGAGATCGTGCCATTGCATTCCAGCCCGGGCAACACGAGCGAAACTACATCTCAAAAAAAAAAAAAAAGTTAGCTCCAATTTGCTAAAAGATAGAGTGTACTAGAGTTCTGAATCACAGAATACTTGGAAAAAAAGGGTGTTCTTGTCCTATGAAATGCAAATATTAAAAGTCAACAATAGCTAGAAACAAAAACAAATAATGACAAAAAAAAAAAAAAAAACCCAAAACGAACAACAACAAAAACAAACACCCTGTGGTGAGGTGAAAGACGTATCAGACTAGGAGTCAGCAAATATAATTTCAAGGTTTCATTTTATTATTAACTAGCCAATTGCATGTGGGCCTTCGTTTCCATACCTAAATTAAGAAGAAAATAAAAAAAAAAAAAGGGGGGGGGGACTGTCTTAAGCTGACCCTTACAGATTCCTGACTCCTTTCAGTGCTAACATTTAGTAATTCCAAATACTCTGTTACTTGGATTATTTAAGGGACAAACGGACAAACTTAAAAAGCTATCTACCATCAATGTATTAGTATGTGAAATACTCTAGGTATTCTTATTTTGCATTATATCTAGAGTTAGTACAATTACTCGTTTTTTTCTTTCTTTCCTTTTTTTTTTGGTAAACTGGAGTCAGAACGTATAGTCTCCTATAAGACAAGAGTGTTTATATAAGTGGATGGCTGGAACACATCAACTTGCCTACAACATGTTACTGAGTCTACACACATCGAAGCAGAATTCTAAGGTGCAGGAACTATTGGGAAATTGTAAATTATGAGGTCTATCCTGGATTCACACATGTCAGTTAGCTTTTTGAGCCTTCTTACCATAGGCTCTTTTTCTACTCACAGTAGGTTGGAGACTTTCAGTTCTAGTCCAAAATGGACTTGTTTTAAAAAATAACAGAAAATTTTAATTGGCTCATAGAGAGAATCAGAACAATATTTTCATTTTTCCCCTTTAGATTTCCAGCTGGTTAGGTTTCTCTTTTATCTAGTTGAAGGACCATATTTTTCAGTATTCAATCACACGCTTTCTTTAATCACAATAAAATTATCTCACTGCTAATATTTTTTTTCAGATACTCAGTAATAAATATTTATGGATAGAATTTATAATTCTTATTTAACAACCAACATTTATTAAGTACTTAGTACATTCAGAGCACTATTCCAATCTCTTCAACTACATTCTCTTGTTTAATCCTTATAATAACCCCATTGGGGAGGTACTATTTTTTTATTCCCATTTTAGAGACAAAAAATCTGAGCCTCAGAGAAGCTAAATAAATTACCAGTGTTGTACAGTGAATGAATGGCATATTCAAACCCAGGATAGACTGCACCTCCATTGAAAACTGTCCAAAATAGTTTCAAATCTTATTGGGTCCTTTAAGTTTTATGGTACAATGGTCCATTATGCTGTTCAACACCCCTTAACAGAAAGATTGATGGAATATATTCTATTTAGAGATTTGCCCTAAGCAAAGTTGTCATTCTTCTTGAATGATATACTTTCTGCTATTACAAAATGAGAGCTGTGCATTTAGCTGTGTTTGTCTTTTTCCCTTTGCTTCCCAGAAGCCCAAGCTTTTATTCTTAATTGTGGCAGTGACTCATATTTTGTGAGTGAACAGCACACCTCTTCTTATTTTATCCTAAAATATCTTGTTATATATTTCTAACATAGGCCACTCTGAGGCTTCTTTAGCCAAAATAAAACATGAAAACAAAAGAGGTTTTAAGTAACAAAGGCAGTGTGCTAGTAAAACAGAATTACATTTTAATTACGATGATATTTTCTTTGGCCAGGTAAAGTCAATCCAATGAGGTAGTAAAATTGAATATAACAATTAACTCTGACTGTTCACTACAGATGCTTCTCAACTTATGATGTGGTTACATCCTGACAAACCCATTCGTAAGCTGAAAATATTTTAAGTTGAAAATACCTTTAATATACCTAACCTACTAAACACTGTAGCCTAGCCTAGCCTACCTTAAACATGCTCAGAACACTTTTGTTAGCCCAGTTGGGCAAAACCATCTAACACAAAGCCTATACTATAGTAAAGTGTTAAATATCTCATGTAATTTATTGAATTGTGTACTGAAGGTAAAAACAGAATGGTCGTATTAATACTTCAAGTACAGTTTCCACTGAACATGTATTGCTTTCCCACAATCGTAAAGTCAAAAGAAAACTTGTAAGTTGGACCACTGTAAGTCAGGGACCATCTGTTTATGCTTTAACACATTATCTCATTTGATACTCACAAACTTTGAGATGTATTAGTTACATCTGCATCTAGCAGAAAACAAAACCAGTGATCAAAGAAAACAAATAACTTATTCGGGGTCATCCGGGTAGTTAAATGGCAAAGCATCAATTTGAAGTCAGTCTTCAGACTCTACCGTACCATTCTAATGTTTAGTAAAGTAAGTTTTAATATTTGCAAAAAAGCTTAAATTCATAAATTCAATGACACAAGTTCTTTCCTCCCTCCCTCCCTCCCTTCCTTTTTTTCCTGAGATGGAATCTTACTCTATCGCCCAGGCTGGAGTACAGTGGTGCAATCTAGGCTCACTGCAACCTCTACCTTCCGGGTTCAAGTGATTCTCCTGTCTCAGCCTCCCAAGTAGCTGAGATTACAGGCACCCACCACCAAACCCAGCTAATTTTTGTATTTTTAGTAGAGACAGGGTTTCAACACGTTGGTGGGCTGGTCTTGAACTCCTGACCTCAAATGATCTGCTGACCTCGGCCTTCCAATTTGGGATTACAGGCGTGAGCCACTGTGCCTGGCCTTCTTACATTGTTTATAAAAATAAAACATATTATACCTCTTTCTGGCATTCACTTAACTAGAAATTCAACACGGTCCAACATGGTTCAAACAATTCTTCTATATCGACATGTATGACATTTTGAATTAAATATGTACTACTCGAATGCTGATGGAACACTTTTTGACAGATAATATTTTTGACAGATAAAATACAGTGAATATTTGCTATTTCCCCTTCCTATATTCATTCTTTACTCCTAGGGGAATTTGCCACTGCTTCATCCTTCACATCTCAGTCAATGCTTGGGTTAGTTGCACCCTTAGCTCCTGGGGTAAAAATCTTGATTGGCTTAAGTCAATCAACACATTAACATGCTGGCCCAATTCTGAGAAATGTACATAATCCAAATCGACCAGGTTTGATGAAACTTTGGTTGGCTATTCCAGGAAAGATGCCATCTCCCTTCTTCGTATTTGAAAGTATGAAGAGTGTGGTGTGGAGCTGGGGTAGCCACTTTGCTACCTCTAAGGAGGTTAGCCTGAAAATAGTCAATATATCAAAGACTGCCAAGAAACGGCAGCTGGTGATACTATTTGAGTCCTGAATCAAGCCTTGCTTAATGCAAAAACTACCTTGACAGTTCAATTAAGGAAGCCAATAAATTATAAATATAAATGATCTCTTTGTTGAAACCAACATGAGTTGGGTTCTTCATAACATAGTCCTAAATAAAATATCTAATAAGCTACTTAATATCCTTAGGGAAGTGTCAGGTTATCAGATTAAGCAAAATATAGGTAAAACTAGAAATTCAAAATGGCAAGCTCATGTCTGCAATTTGAGCAATACAAATATAAACTGATTCATGAGGGGCAGGAGCTACAGTACAAGCCAAGGAAAGGGAAGAGGACTTGGGCAAGTGGTGAAGTTTACAGAAGAGCCAGAAGCGGGAAAATGAGCTGACTGCAGATGCATAAAAGGAGCAAGGTTGAGTGCTCAGCTGAGAAGGGAATGGGTAATGATAACAAAGCCAATGAGCATAACTTATTCTCTAGAACATTTGGAAGCAACACAACACACACATTGTGTATATGTGTAGGACCCAAGCACAGTATATCTTAAAGCACCCCTGCTGATTCTAATGTGCCATCGAGTTTGAGAATCTCTGGAATGGAGGGGGAATCGCTCCATTATAAGGAGCTTTACTCTCTTTATGTAACTACAGAGGAAAGAACAGACTGCTAGTACATCATTCCCCTTAATGTCACTTAAATGTAACATAATTGAGAATAGAAAGATTGATTTTAAATATGAAATACGGAAATACTGTGGAAACACTGCTGTCCACACATGCTTTTTAATTTCCTGTGTATGCATGGAATACAAAAGATGTGTGAAAGAAACATATACTAGAGCACCTGTGTATGAGAAACCCTGACCTTGGAAAACATCATGCTCCTTCTCTAAATGAACTTTTATTGAACATCTGTTATGTGTCAGCCACTGTACTAGTCCTCCAGAGCTGCATATAGACTTTAGTTAACACAAGCCCTGCCCTCAAAACCTTCAGTTATCTAGGGGAGACACACAATGAGGTCGGGGAAGCACAGAGATTGTGGCAGCACATGAAAGGGACACCTAACTCCCCAAAGGAGCTGAGAGTAGAGGAAGACAGGAGAGCTCCTAGAAGGAAGCACCAGCTCTGATTTCTAATGGTGTATTAGCCTATTCTTACACTGCAATAAAGAACTGCCCGAGGCTGGGTAATTTATACAGGAAAGAGGGTTTTTTTGTTTGTTTTTTGTGTTTTTTTTGAGATGGAGTTTCGCTCTTGTTGCCCAGCCTGGAGCACAATGGTGCAACTTTGGCTCACCGCAACCTCTGCCCCCCAGGTTCAAGTGATTCTCCTGCCTCAGCCTCCCAAGTAGCTGGGATTACAGGCAAGCACCACCATGCCTGGATAATTTTGTATTATTAGTAGAGACAGGGTTTCTCCATGTTGGTCAGGCTGGTCTTGAACTCCCGACCTCAGGGGATCCACCCACCTCAACCTCCCAAAGTGCTGGGATTACAGGCGTGAGCCACTGCGCCTGGCCAAGGAAAGAAGTTTAATTAACTCACAGTTCCTCATGGCTGGGGAGGTCTCAGGGAACTTACAATCATGGCAGAAGACAAAGGGGAAGAAGCAAGAAGAAGGAAGGCACCTCCTTCACATGCCACTAGGAAGGAGAATGAATGCAGGAGGAACTACTACTTATAAAACCATCAGATCTCATGAGAACTCACTCACTATCATGAGAACAGGATGGGGGAAATTGCCTCCATGATTCAATCACCTCCACCTGGCTTCTCCCTTGACATGTGGGGATTATTGGATTACAATTCAAGATGGGATTCTGGATGGGGACACAGCCAAACTATATCATATTGGGAAAGATGAAACAGATGAATGAAGTAACGGTGGCTTCTAGAAACAGAAAACAACTTATGCATAGATACTGAAACCAGAGAGAGTGTAGCGTACTGGGGAAAGCATGGAAAATGAGCTAAAAGGTAAGGAGCTACTAGCCAGGAAGGGCCTTATGGATCATGCTGGGGCTGTATCCTGCAACTGACTGAGGGCTACAAAAGAATTTTACACAGGGGATCAACAGTCTGGATGGCATTTTATAAGTATCCCCATCAAAGCAGTGAGAGAATGGATTGGGTTTTGGGAGAAGTCAGTGAGAATAGAAATAGGAAAATCAGTTTGGGAGAGATGAGGAAATTCAGGAGAAAACTGCCACCAAGTGAACCTATAATTTATCTAGATTTGACCTCATTCTCTTTGTGGCCATTGCCATTGCCACAAAGAGAAAGAGGTCAAATCTAGATAAATTACAGGTGTAGATCTGGGAAAATGAGTGCAATCAAAAGTAGTGGGTAAAGGGAGTGGGAGGAGTCTAGGATGACATTCTGGTTTTGGCTCAGTAGCTGGAGAGATGTAATACTCATCAAGGTAATAAATACAGTGATGAATTCAGTCCCGGATATAGTGGGGCTGGGGTACCATTCAAAAGGAAATGCCCCGAGTCTGTTGCATGTATGTCTGGGATGCATCTGAGCAGCCATGGCCTACCAAGGAACAGACCACTATTGTGAATGGGCAGCAGCAACATCAGAGAGACACAAATGAAAATAAATGTGAAGGAGGAAGCCAGAGAGGCCAGAAGAAACCCTGATAGAGACATATGCTAACAAGCACTATTCCATTATCAATCTATTCCCTGAAAATTACAAAACACATGCACACACCTATGTTTAGATAAGTATTTTGCAATTCTTGAGTGAAGTTTTAAGTACATATCTATTACATATTCAAAATTTATCATGAATACTCGATTTGAAAATGATTATGGATTTAAAACCCATTTGGCTTTGTTTAAAATGAGAACATGTGCATGTTACAACTGAAGTGAGAACTAGTGAATGTTTAAAGCTACCAAGTACAAAAAGAGAAAGCTGAATCACTAATCAGTCCTAGAAAGGTATATGGAAGTGTGGGAAGTGTTCGTAGCTACTGACCTTCGGGGCACTAATTTAGTGATAGCTGGATAGCAATTTAAATCTGTTGTTCTAAGCCCTAGTGCAGACTGTGATAGTATTTCAGGAGATAATAGGTTTGCCTCAAATTTTGAGAGCAAACTTTCAGGTTTAGACCTTATCATTTTCAAGTAAGTGAAAGGTTAGTGACTGTAAAATCATATAAACGCATCAAGAACAGGTCTGTGATAAAAGTGGACTTGTTATATAACATGTGGGAGTGAACTTCACCCACGTGGAGATGCTCATGCAAGAACAGGCTCAGTTCCTGGACACAGGGCCTCGGAGCAGGACCAGGTTGTACTGTAAAAGACAGGCTGAGTTTTTAACAAGACTCTGACTCAAGCCCTATCAGCTAAACTTGAGGTACCAATATCCACACTTAATTTGGAGTACACTCAAAGCCCTTCAGAGTTTTCCTGTTTTTTTTTTTTTTTTTGTTGTTGTTGTTGTTGTTATTGTTTTGGGATGGAGTTTCGCTCTGTTGCCCAGGCTGAAGTGCAGTGTTGCATTCTTGGCTCACTGTAAACCCCGCCTCCCAGGCTCAAGTGATCCTTCTACATTAGCCTCCTGAGTAGCTGGGTCTATAGGCATGCACCACCACACCTGGCTAATTTTTGTATTTTTTGTAGAGATGGGGTTTTACCATGTTGGCCAAGCTGGTCTCCAACTCCTGGCCTCAAGTGATCCACCTGCCTCAGCCTCTCAAAGTGCTGGGATTACAGGTATCCCAATGCTGTGCCCAGCCACCGTTCAGAGTTTTAAAGACATTTATAAGGTGGGGAAAATAATATTAGCCAGAAAACCTGGGCTATCTGTGGAGAATTAAGTCATCCCAGCTAGTCTTGAAATCAGCCAGAGTTCATATTTTACACTGCATGCACATCTATCTATACACACACACATATATATACACATACAAATATTCATAAAAACACATAATGTATTTCCTATCTTCTCTTTCTAAAGCAACTAAATACAGCTGGGAGAGGTGGCTCATGCCTGTAATCCTTTTAATTTTGAAGGGTCAAGGTGGGAGGATCACTCAAGGCCAGTAGTTTGAGACCAGCCTCGGCAACATACTAAGACCCTCCTCCTACCAAAAAAAACAAAAAACAAAAAAAACCTAACTGGGGATGGTAGTGTGTGCCTGTATCCCAGCTACTAGGAAGGCTGATGTGGGGGGACTGCTTAAACCCAGGAGTTCAAGGCTGCAGTGAGCTATATCATTGTGGCACTGTACTCTAGGCCTGGACAACAGTGTATGATCTTGTCTCTAAATGAATAAATAAATAAAATACGGAAACAAATCAGTATTACATCCTACATTCTCAAAGGTTGAAAACAGAGAGACTTACGCAATATGGAAATATTCAGCTATCTACGACCAAACTAACCAAAGCAAAGTCTATAAAACCAAGTAGTCTAATGTGAGAAAAGTCTGAAATTCAAAGAGAAAAGAAAAAGGATATAGACTCTATGAAGTAATAAAGACTTTCTTAAAGCCCATACTCTTATAGCTGAGATAAAGGGAAAAACTCCTATGAGCTCATATTCCATTAAAAAACAAAATAAAATGTGGTACTTCAAAAAGAAGGCTTTATTTCTTTATACTTTCTGTAGTGGAAATATATACTGAATAACAATAGTCCAAGACCACATGATTTGTACAGACAGTGCAATATATTTTAAAAATGCAAATTCTAAAATGCAGGACTTCCACAAATCTTGCCAAATTCTTATTAGGATCCTGTACAGATTATGTAAAAACACTTTGACTCTTGTTTGGATAAAATATCAACAATATTCTGAAGAACTCTTTCAATTCAAAGTTTTTGGTTTTATTAATAAAGGTTTTTAAATGTTTACACTGAGCTCCACAAGGCTTAGTTATTTTTAAAATGAAATCATGTGGTTTGTGATAAGGTCTAGAGGTTTTGATGTGTATGGGGGACAGGGTGGCAGAGGTAAAGACCACATAACCCCAAAACCCACGACCACTGCAGCTGTTAGGAAGAATTAAGATCTCTACACACACTCTGCTGAAGTTTTAGAAGAGGAAACATATTAATTCCTTCAATCAACAGATATTTACAGAGCACCTCCTACATGTCAAGAACTGCTTTGGCGTTGGGGAAAAAAACAACATTGAACAAAATAGACAAAATTCCTACTTACATTCTAATAATTTCACATTAAAATAATCAGTTCTTTATTGAACATATACCATGTGGTGAGTACTAGTGGTAGAGCTGACATTCTAGAAACTATAACTTTACTGCAAGAATAGTCATTTATTGAGTACTTACTGTGTGTGCTTTCCATTTAATCCCTATGATGACCTTCTAAGGCAAGTATTAGCAAATTTCATTGATTCTAAGATGCATATTATTTTATATTTTAGCATTTCTCACTTTAAGACACTGTTGTAATGGGCATTTTTTTCTTAGTGTTATGTAAAATTAATGGCGAGTCTTACAATTAGTAAGACTTAATAATGGCTTAGAGTCTATGGAATGAAGTATTCTCATTTTACAGAGGAGAAAACCAAGGCAAAGAGAACTTAAGTATCTTGCCAACATCATCTAGCTCGCACGTGGAAGAGTCAGAAATTTTGAAATGTGGATTTTAAAAGTTTAAAATCAAAGACCAAATCACTCTGTTTTTGTGGCTAATTCTAATAACTGAGTGACACCATTCATAAGAGAAATATAAATTAAAGATAACAAGAAGTTATCTTTGTTTCCCTAATAGGGAAAGATTTTAAAAGTTAGTTGACATGGTGTATAGTGGAGGTGTGGGGAAACAAGCGCTCTATTACCTTGTTGATGGGCGAGTACACCAGAACATCTTGCTGATTCGGTCTCGGCCAATATCTATCATGATTTAATATGTACACACCTAATATCTAGATATTCACTTCTAGGAATTTATCCTACAGGTAACGGTTATATATGGATGAGATGACATGTTTGTGAGATTATACACTGCACAGCACTGTGTGTAAGATCAAAAACATCAGATGCCACTCAAAGATCTACCAGTAAGAGTCTAGTTAAATAAATATGGTGAATAACTGGTATATAATATATACAGCTTTTTTTAAACAAAGAATGAAGCAGCTCTTTATGTACTGTTTGAAATTATCTCCAAGATACACTGTAAACTGAAAAAAGAAACAGAAGACTTTCTAGTATGTTAATATTTAAATTTTTAAAAGGCATGTATCTATATAAAAACACATACTGACATTTACATGAGGGTATGTATTTGTGTATGCATAAAATAACTCTAGAAGCATATATACAAAACCAGCAACAGTGGCTGCCGCTGGAGAAGAAAACAGGGGTCTCTCGGATAAGGTTACAAAGGGAGAATATCTTTGAATAGGATATTAAGAGCATGTATTACTTAATTTATAATTAAAACCAAGAGTAAACTTACTTAGGTCATTCTCCCACAGCTGTGGTTATTACTACTGGGACATTCCAACTGTATTAATTTTTGCAAAGACAGAGCACAAAACTGGGAATTAAAACACTGGATTTTAGCCCCGTATTTGCTGTGGGATGACGGTCAAGTGCCTTGTATAGTTATAGTACCCAGCTTCAAAGAATAGTAAAATATACTTCATATATATAACACATTCAATTCCAGTCCATAATTCAAGGTCTTCCCCTGGCAGTGGGGAGATGGGGCCCCCGCCCCAATGGATTGTAAGCATCTTACTCTAGTTATTCTGCCTGCCTCCCAGGAAAAACCTCAAATGTTTGTTAAATGGAACTGAATGCTATGAGCTCACAAAGTCAAATAATAAAGGTATATACAAGTCAGAGTGGTAGCAAGAGGTGAGAGCAATCCTCTGTGTGTATCAGAAAAGAGGCAAAGAAGGTGAAATTAAACTGGGTCTTGAAGGATGAGTATTAAATCAACAGGACAAAAAAAGCCTTTCTTCCCTGAACAACAGAGGCGGGATGGAGGAGGGCAGTGGGACTCCATGAGCTCTAAGGGCCTTCCCAGCTCTATAGTGTAAGACTCTTACCGGGGAGAATGGATAAACCTAGGATTGAACCTAGTATTGAGTTTTCACATGACTGTCTCCAATAGAAGAGAAAGAAGTACCCAAATGCACCATGTTGAAGAGCCCAAGCTCACAACAGAGGGAAAAAAGCAAGAACTCCTAAGAAATTATGTGGGGAAATGCAAAAGTAGGTGGGATACTGAGAAAATATAAGTATAAAGAATGGTGTAAGAAAATCATCAACAAATACGGAAGGAGAAACTGAAAGCAACAAAACCCATGGCCACTGTAACCGTTAGGAAGAATGAAGATTTCTACACACACTCTGCTGAAGTTTTAGAAGAAAAAACATATTAATTCCTCCAATCAACAGATATTTACAGAGCACTTCCTACATGTCAAGAACTGCTCTGGGTGTTGAGGAAACAGTGAACAAAATAGACAAAATCCCTACTTAAGTTCTAATAATTATAACTTCACATTAAAATAACCAGTTATTTATTGAACATATACCATGTGATGAGTACTAGTGGCAGAGCTGATATTCTGGAAAGTATAATTTTGCTATAAGAATCACAGTCATTTATTTATTTATTTATTTATTTATTTATTTATTTATTTATTTATTT
>NC_045438.1:147384501-147490562 GCF_002776525.5 Piliocolobus tephrosceles
TTTATTTATTTATTTATTTATTTATTTATTTATTTATTTATTTATTTTTGGAGACGGAGTCTCGCTCTGTCGCCCAGGCTGGAGTGCAGTGGCCGGATCTCAGCTCACTGCAAGCTCCGCCTCCCGGGTTTACGCCATTCTCCTGCCTCAGTCTCCTGAGTAGCTGGGACTACAGGCGCCTGCCACTTCACCCGGCTAGTTTTTTGTATTTTTTAGTAGAGACGGGGTTGCACCGTGTTAGCCAGGATGGTCTTGATCTCCTGACCTCGTGATCCGCCTGTCTCGGCCTCCCAAAGTGCTGGGATTACAGGCTTGAGCCACCGCGCCCGGCCCATAGTCATTTATTGAGCACTTACTGTGTGCTAGATGCTATTCTAGATGCTTTCCATTGAATCCTTATGACAACCCTCTAAGGCAAGTATTAGCAAATTTCATTGATTCATACTTTCTAACAGGAAGTAAACTAGGGAAATGGAGTTCTCAACAGGAAGAAAGAGGAAGGGAGAGGAGGAAAGGAGCAGAGGAGCGGAAGATGGTCGGGAGGAGTGGGAGAGGGAGCGAGGCAAATCCTAAAAACATCAGTTACATCCAGTGAAACTTTTAAGTTAGAAATGAAAGTGTCCATAAGAAATAAAAAGTAAATAATAAAGATATAAATAAGCAGCTTTAAAAAGACACCTCCCCACCGCCACCCACAAAACCTAAATGAATTAGAGATTTCTGTTTTAAGCATTGTAGCTGGATTGTTGTTACACTTTAACGTAATTAAAAGTGGAATAGTCTCCTTTCTTACCTATGTGTCTACCACATAACGATAGCTAAATTCAAGCAATGTTGAGTCTTTAAAATTCCTTTACTTTTATTTGACACATGTGCATTTAAAATGCCTCTGGAGTTCTTAAAGGCACCCAAAGGCAGAGTGTTGAATAATGGAAAATATTAACAATCATTAGGAGAAGCTGGTTGACTTACTTTCTTTCCAGATGCTAAAATTCTCTAGTTTCCCAATTTCAAGAGTGTTAATGTATACGTTTAAAAGTGCAATAAATGCTAACTGTAATCATGTCTTCTTAATCTTACATGAAAACCCCAGTGAGAATAAATTATTGGCCCATGGAAATACTTTCATCTCACTATTCTTTGTAAACAGAAATCTGGAAATGTTTTTGTGCAACCCTGAATCTGTGTTGAAGGCTGGTAATCATCTGAGAGTGGCCTTTCAGCTGCTGTTAAAAATATTGCTGAGGAAGACAAAGGCAGGCCTGGGGAGCCCAGTTGGCAAACAGCATCAGCCCAAACTACCAATCACAGGACCCTCGACAGTCTTCAAACATGAGCAGCGAAGCAAAAGGAGGAAAAAGCAGTAATAGCCTCCTCACTTCTCTAGTGGATGCCTATGTTCCTTGTTTAAAGCCTCAGCAGCATTAATGTTTCTCAGTACATCTCAACATAAATAACTTCAGCTACAAATAAGTTATTAATTATATTTTATGATAAAATGTGTCACAGAGAAACAAAGTGTACCTTCTAGGGGTAGGGAGAAATTGGAAAATTCTTCTTCCTGGAAAACATAGTATGGACACTTTTAAATTTAATTTTTCATTGTGCCTTCTGAACAATTTTCCAAACAGGTTCCCCAGGTTAAAACTTTGTCAACATATTTCAGAGAACCAAAGTCAAATGAAACCTTTTTCTTCCTAAATGAACTAATAAAACTGTATCTGACACACGTGTTAGCCTTTGATGGGGAGACCAGGTGCATTATATACAAGGATAGGATTAGGAATAGGAAAAAACTTCCTCAGGTCCTTTGTAGTAAACGAAGGGGAAGTTTTACCATCATTTTGTGTTTCACTCCGTTGTGGGTGCTGTTTGTCTTTCGAGCCTCAATTTGCCCAAGTGGAATGTATAGTGCTCATGCAACTAGGGTTTCCAGCTAAAAATAGGGCACACAGCTACATAAAAATTTCAGATAAATAATGAATAAATTTTTTTGAGTCAGCGGTCTCTCTCTGTTGCCCAGGCTGGAGTGCAGTGGTGCAGTCGCAGCTCACTACAACCACCAGCTCCTGGGGTTAAGCTATCCTCCCACCTTAGCCTCCCAAAGAGCTAGAGGCGCCCACCGCCACACCCAGCTGATTTTGTAGCTTTTTTTTTGGTAGAGATGGGATTTTGCCATGTTGCCCAAGGTGGTCTCAAACTCCTGGGTTCAACGAATTTGCCCATCTTGGCCTCCCAAAGTCCTGGGATTATAGGTGAGAGCCAACTGCGTTCTGCAATGAATGCATTTTTAGTATAAATATGTCCCACATATTGCATGTCATATTCTAAAAAAACCAAACACACACAATTTACTGAAATTTGAATTTAAGGGGGTGTCCTTTGTTTTTATTTGCTAACTCTGGCACGTAACAGGTCTTATATATCAAGTACATGGTGTGCTAGCCAAGTTTGTCCTCTGGATGGAGATGAGAAAGGTTAGGAAGCGAACACTGGTGGGGAGATACAGGAAAAAAAAACCAGAAAGAGTTGATGGGGCAGGGTATGTATCAAGACCCTGACATCGTCAAGAGAGAAAGAGAACGGGGATACATCTTAACTGGGTGCAAAGACTGATAACCAAGGACACACCCAGGGCAACTGGCGGCAGAACAGGAGGTGAGCAGCCCCGGGATGGATGGGAAGTACTCTGGCTCTTGGCACAGTGACGTTCCTCTTTGTCCCTTTGCTAGTTTCTTCCTTATGTTAGTGAATTTCATAGAGGAAGTATATAACCAATGACAGTTGAAACACAGATACTTTTAGGTGTGGTAAAAAATCTGAAAATACAGTAACTGCCATATCTGTGTAGACCTGTTGATTAATTCATTAATACTTTTATACTGACTGTTAGCAAAGGATTTCATCGTGAAATGTTGCCTTTTCCCTATTACTGATATTCCTGGGAGTTCTTGGATAGGGAGGTGCAGGGGAGAGAATATGCTTCTAAGTAGGGTATTCTTAAATGATGACCTGGGAAATTTTCCCATCTCTGCACCGTGACCCCACCTGTCCATAAAAGGCAGTCACAAATGCTGGCTAGTGTCCAGATCAACTGAGCAGGATGGCATCCTGTCTCTTCTCTCTTGCCCTGCTGCCATTTTCCCATCTCCATGTATCATCACTTTAGCTGATTTTCTTTTCAATTTTTCTGTTTTAGGTTTTCAGCCTCTGGCTAAGCCTATTTCTCTGGCTTGGATATCCCTTGCAGTGTTGGTCCTAAAAAACTTCAATCATTTGGCTGGGACCACTGTGCTGCCAAACTGCCTCAACTCCACCCCCAATGGGAGGGGTGTCAGGGAGAAAAGCAAGCTGGACAGGATTGTATTAGAAACCCACTGCCCAACAGGGCCTACCAGCCACCTGCTAGTCCTTGTGTGGTATGAGCCCTAAGGCCTGGCTTAAATCATGTTTCCTTTGCCCCAGTGCTGGTGCTGAATTAATCAGGCTGGGGAAGAGTGGAGGTGAGGGTGGCATTTTTAGGATAAACTTGACTGCTTTATTGTCTACTTTACTGGGCAATCATTTAATGGAGTCCTCAATGCTTTCCTCCTGCCTAGGTCTATCTTCTGTCTCTCCTTATTCCTTCTCACACCTCTATTTCTGTTTTTTCATTTCTTTTGCTTCTTTTTTTTTTCAGAAAGAGAGATAGGATCTTTCTATGTTTCCCCGGCTGGACTGCACTGGCTATCACAGGCACGATCATTGAGCATTACAGCCTCGAACTCCTGGGCTCAAGAGATCCTCCCGCCTCAGCCTACCTAGTAGCAGGGACTACAGGCTTGCACCACCATGCCCTGCCACACCTTTATTTCTAAATAGTTTACCTACTTAGGTTTAGCTTTGGGGTAAGGGAAAGAAAGACAGTGGAAGAAGGCTCACTTTGACCTTGAGCTTAAGTTGTGATTGTCAATCCATTGTTCATTAGAGCATTTGACACGATTTTCAGCTACTTGAAGCCTAGAAGTGATGAGCACGGACTCCAGAGCTAGACTGCTCTGTAATTTACCAGCATATTCACCTTAGAGTGTTGGTATAAAGATAAATGAGTTATATTTATAGGTAAAGCTTTGAGAATAGCGCTGGTTACATGGTGTGCTTTAAATGGTTGCTTTATTACAAATTAATCATCGTAATAAAAGTCTACTCAGATTTCAATCTTTTTTGTCAATCCTCAGGGTAACCGGCTGAGCAAAATTTTGGCATCGATGGGTCTCTGGATATATCATCTTAAGAGCACCAAATTTCTGCCATTTGTAAATACCTCCATTCTACCCATCTCTGCAGTTACAGTAAGAAAACAAATTAAACTCATGTAAAAAATAATGCTTAATTGTTAGGATAATGCCATGTTAAAAAGGCAAAGGGAAACATATACAGGTATGATATCAAAATTAGGCAAAAAATGTATAGGTATAATTGTTAAACGTAATCTGCTACTCAAATCACAAGCTGATGAGGGTTAAAAATGAGAAAAATGTCTTTGGATTAGGTTGGCATTGATGAGGATGCAAGGAAGGGCTAGGGTTACCCTCTGCTGAAGCAGGAAACAGCTCAGCTATGTCTGCATCTTTGGCAACAACTCTATGGTCAGCTTGAGAGGGAAGATACTTTAGTAAACAAAAGCACAGATTTTACACCTAAAGAGTGCTCCAGTATGTCCGTATTTCAAGGCTGGGTCATTCATTTGGCTTTAGAGTGAGGATGAGGAAATGGATTTAACACTTATTGAGGTACTGACTTCCCTGTGTTTCAAGGGCATACCCTGGGCATGGTTTTCGTATAAGGACACGTATCAATAAAACAATAGGGAATCTCATCAACTAGACATTTATTCAATTGTTCCTGATATTTAACAACATCCCTAAAATTACTTTTTAAACACTTTTTTGTTTTTGCCAAAGATGAGAAATAGAGTTAAGTGCACAAATGGCTTTGGACAATCTGCTGCGGAGAACTGTTTTAAGCATGGCATAAACATGCCAAATCAATAACTTGTTTCTTTATCTGCATGTGCCATGAAAACCTGGCTATCATAGAGTGCCGGATCCATTAAAAACTGAATTTGCTATTTCCAGACAGCAGATAGCTCAAAGCTCAACAGGGCCAGCAGGCAATAATCCAAACCCACATCTCTCTCTCTAGAAAAACAACTCAAAGCACTCTGTTGCTACATTATGTTATTCAAAGCACAGGAGATAATGAAGGCTTGACAATACCGTGGCTCTCAGGATTGAGTCAAATGGCCATTATTCTTCAAACAAAAAGAGCTGGGTGAAGTGACTTTTGTAATCTTAAATCACTAGATAAATCTGATTAACAGAGAAATGTAAATCAATAAGTGACATCTGAAATGAAACTGTCCCTTTTACACATTTAAGAAGCTTGATGCCACTGAGACTCCTAGTCTTTGAGGGACATTTTTATTATATAATAGTTTACTGTACTCTAGTAGATGTGAATTCCCTGTACACTAGCAGATATGAATTAACAACAGTTCTTAAGGTAGTCATAGGAAGTGTGATTATTGAAATATATGTCAATATTTTTTATATATTTAATACTACCATTAAAAATTTATTGTACTGATACTCTACTTAAAATTATCCCACTCAAGTTATGCCTAGAGCAGTCTTTTATCTTTTCTTTTCTTTTTTCTTTTTTAGAGACAATGTCTTGCTCTGTCATTGAGGCTGGAGTGCAGTGGTGTGATCACAACTCACTGCAGTCTAGAAATCCTGGGCTCAAGCCATCTGATCCTCTCACTTCAGCCTCCTGAGTAGCTGGAAACACAGGCACATGCCACCACACCTGGCTAATTTTTAAATTTGTGTAGAGACAGGTGTCTCCTTATGTTGTCCAGGCTGGTCTCAAACTCCTAGGTTCAAATGAATCTCCCACCACAGCCTCCCAAAGTACTGGGATTACAGGGATGAGCCACCATACCCAGTCTTTCCTTAAGATAAAAATATAATAAAAATCTCAAAGACTAATATTTTATGGCATCTAATTATTTAAGTAAATAATTTGGGGTGATAATGATTCTACTTTCCTCATCTTTTATCTCAAACACTTTTTGTTTTTTGTCCCTTACCCAGCCATCAGCACTTACTCAACCACTCTTTCACTGCTTTTTTTTTTTTTCTTTTTCTTTTATATATGGGCTCTCGCTCTGCTGCCCACGCTGGAGTGCAGTGGTGCAATCATGGCTCACTGCAGTCTGGACTGTCTGGGCTCAAGAGATCTTCCTGTCTCAGCCTCCCAAGTACCTGGGACCACAGGCACACACCACCACATGTGGCTAATTTTCTTTTTAAAACATTTTTTGGCCAGGCACAGTGGCTCATGCCTGTAATCCCAGCACTTTGGGAGGCCGAAGCGGGTGGATCACCTGAGGTCAGGAGTTCGAGACCGGCCTGGCCAACATGGTGAAATCCCATCTCTACTAAAAATACAAAAAGTTAGCTGGGTAGGCTGAGGCAGGAGAATTGCTTGAACCCGGGAGGCAGAGGTTGCAGTGAGCTGAGATCATGCCACCACACTGTAGCCTGGATGACAAGAGTGAAACTCCATCTAAAAAAAAAACAAAAAAACAAAAAAACCACATTTTTTGTGGAGATGGGGTCTTGCTATGTGCCCAGATTGGTCTCAAACTCCTGGCTTCAAGTGGTCCTACTGCCTCGGCCTCCTAAAGTGCTGAGATTACAGGCATGAGCCACCATGTTTAGCCTATTATTTCTTTTATTCAACCACTCTCTGTAGTAATACTTCATTTACCCTACCTCATTAAGAAGCAGCCGTTCCTGAGACTTTTCAAGGTAAGTACAAGTTATTCCTAAAATACTAATGTTTCTAAAAATTCTATTTTTAAACAAAACATCTGTTTCTAAATGTAAACTGATCCCAATTAGTTTACCCTAAGACTACTGAAATATATAGGGGTATCTGGGTCTAAATTAAGTGGTCTTGGGCAGCTGTACTTTTGGAGTTCCTCTGTTAATGACTTACAGTTTTTATGGCCTGTTCTTGCTCTCATTTCTTCTTAGTAGAGCTCTGGATTCTTGAAGCAATAACCACCCTCTTTTTATCTGCTATTAGTGTTGACTGTGTTTTGGGAAACCAGGCATCAGTTTGAACTGATTTGTTTTAAAAAAAGATTGAATTGTTTGCGGATGAGGGACTGAAGAAGTAATGAGGTGGGTGAGGAGAATTACACAATAATTTTAACAATCTGGGCCCAGATAGGCTTTTTTAGAGGTTCTGAGCTGTTTTAAAAAGGTGAGATTGCTGCACGAAAGATGCTCTGGAGGAGAAAAGTGCTAATGTTAGTTTTCTTTCTACTCATAGGCTAACTTATCAAGTGCATAAACACATACATATTTAATGACATATGAATTTGCTTCTAGTTCAGTTGATACATGTATGCATATGTAGAAAAGTAATTAAATAATGAGAATTATCCAAAAAAAAAAAAAAAAAAAAAGAAAAAAAAGCCCACTTCACCAACACAGGAGCTAGATAACAATGTTTCTTCTCAAGTGTGTCCACTGACATGTATATGCAGAAAAATTGTTAATATAACAAGCCACTAAAAGAAAACAAGAAGCCCACTTCACAAAATACCGAAAAATAGTGACCACCTGCTAAAGACTCACTTTTAGTGGTGGAATGTACATTAATTCATGCAGATTAACTGTGTTTAGAAACTAACTTTGCAGATGTTAAAAACCACTGTAGATGTAAATAAGAACATTTTCCTTCTAAGCATTTCAATTTTTTAGAATAACTTCTCACATTAGCAGATTATAAACACGTGTGTTTGGCTAATAAACCTAGATTTCCCCCTAAACACATAATTCTGATAAAGTCTAACAAAAAAGAAAGAGAGAAAGAAACAGGAAGATATTTTTTATGTGCAGAGAAATGTCTTCTTCAGGCCAAGGTCACATAGCCCTTGCTAATTTGCATGGTTTTAAAAAAAGTGTTCTAATTATAGCCTACTCTAACATACCTGTGATTCATCAAAAGAAAAAAAAATCAACTCCAGGTTGGACTTTTTGTGACCTGGAAGCTCTCTGGCCCTGTAACCCTCCTTGGTACTTACTATGGTATGTTTTCAGAAACTGTAATACAAGTTATGTTTATTACCTGCTTATTAAAATGACAAAGGAAATAATATAATGCATAAAATATAACCAGATTATCCGCTAGTTTGGATTACCTTTACTAATGTTCTCTTTTAGAAGGACAGATAAATGGGAATTAACTTTTGTCAAGCCCTTTTGTATGAGTCTTTATTTATTATAAGAATTCCTGAAAACGACTTAAGAAATGGACATGGAACCAGAGACAATAAACAAAAATGAAATTCTTCTAGTCTCAGGTAACATTTCTTAGTGCAAGAAATAAAGTATTTTCTAAGCCTTATTCTGGGTACACATTTTGCTCTGAGCTTTATTTGCTTTTTGCAACAGCATTTAAGAGAAAACCAACTGACCATTTACAACCTAAACAATGGCTTTGGGGTATGATTAAGAAATGCACCTGGGCTCACTCAAACAACACGTTTGTTTAACCTGGTGACTTTCCTGTGTCTGGGGTCAGGCAGGAGCAATCTTGGTTGGGGGCAGGAAAGAAAAGCAAATACAACTGACTCACTGAGAACAAAATGGTTGCACTAACTACCCTTTGTAATTACAACTGTTTTAACAGTTTCTAGTAGGCAAGGCTATCATTTCAGTGACCCACTGTAATTTGAGATGAAACCCCAGGAAATTATGCCAACTTTGGAATAGGAGTTGCATTTCTGAGTTTACTCAGCATGATGAATCCACTAAAATGCTGACTATTCCTTTTTTGGCATAAACTTACGTCAAGGGGAAAATGAACATTAAAATGAATATAGCTAGAGAGGCAAACTATCACAACATTCACTCCCAGGAGCAGACCATAGTTTATTTTACTTTCTGGATCTTTTTATTATGAAACATTTCAATCATATAGAAAAATGCAGAATGAAACAACGAACACCCCCCCAACATCATTTTAGTTTTGATAATCACCAACACGCGGCCAATCTTATTTTATTGTACCCTATCCACTCTGCTCTTCAAAATTATTTATATATATATATATATATATATATATATATATTCTTTTAGAGATGGGGTGTTGCTCTGTTGCCCAGGCTGGAGTAAAGTGGTGCAGTCATAGCTCACTGTAACTCGAAATCCAGGGCTCAAGTGATTCTCCTGCCTAAACCTACCCCGGTGGCTAGGACTACAGGTTTGCAACACCATGCCTGGCTAATTTTTAATTTTTTTTTTTTTTTTTAATAGAGACAGAGTTTCAAAATGTTGCTCAGGCTGGTCTCAAACTTCTGGGCTCAAGCGATCCTCCAGCTTCAGACTCCCAGAGTGCTGGGATTACTGGCATAAGCCAATGCACCAGCCTGCATTAAAGCAAATCCCAGACAACTGATGTTGTATTTCATAAAAGCTTCCACTGATAATATATGTATATATTTTTATAAAGATCACTACAGAAATCTCACTGAGCATGAGATGTCTAAACCAACTTTAACCACATCTTATAAAACATTTTACACTAAAACCTATCTGCCTAGAAAACCAATTTGCTTGAATATAAGTGAGTAATTAAAATGACAAAATAAGTTTAAACACAACCCTCTATTAATTTATGGGAGGAAAAATAGCAACATTCTCAGATTGGGAAAATAGTGCATGTTACTTTATCCCTGTGGTTCTAGTCTTTGTGGACATTCCAATCAATGAGAGACAAGATTAAAAGGAACATGGTTAGATTTGCCTGGATGGAGCTTAGAAGAGTAGGTAGAGGCTACTAAGGGGGCCGGGAGCTGCCTGGAATAAAACTTTTCCATTTTCCTTCACTACTGTACATCCAGAATAAAACAGAATGCCAACAGGCCAAAACTTAGCAGCTTCAAAAGGCACTCATCAAGCAGTCTAGCTATTTACAATAATTTATTACCAATCTTAAAGATCAAAAGGAACTCCATCAAGCATTTAGATTCAATTCCTCACTGCCTGATGACTAAGCTGTAGAGGAATGAAGGGAAGCCAAAATAATCTGAGGTGACTTTGATACAATGCCACAAAGGATATGAAGAGGAAGCTGGTAGAAGCTGCAAATGGCTAGGTTCCATTAAGAGTTCTAATAAAAGAATGGAATTTCCCTTAACTGCGAATTTAAAAATGTTAGAAGTGGGCGAAATTTAGACAAGCCAGGCAAAACCTGTGATTTGCCATTGCCTTTTTGTTGTTGTTGTTAAATGTTAACTTTAGCCACTGCTGCACTTATGTTCATTAAGTGGCTTCATCTAAAAAAAAAATGCAACGTTACCTTCAGAAATCTGGCCAATCTCATTCCTTTTGCTGTTGTATTACTTATCAGCCTGCTCCTTCTGTCTGCATTGTCAGACACTATTGGCTCTCTCAATCTCTTTCAAACAAATTGCTGCATTCTGCAATGTGATTGATTTAGCTTGAAAAATGTAACTTGGAATGAGATAATTTTTAGTATTACATATCACCATGGTCACATGAAGCATAAACATCTCTTTTACAAGTTTTTGGTGCTTAAGTCAATTGGTCACTATAGAAACACTAGAAGCTAGTGTTTCAAATTCTTTCAACTTCTATGAACTGGCACAATTTTTCCCTCCTGAATCCAGACATCTCTGTATTTTCAACCGAGGAAAGTAGTTTTCACACTACTTATTTTGGCTAGTTAAAAAATCCCTACCACATGTCTCCCTGTAAATTCATAGATAAAGATTTAAGTTTATATTAGCATTTCAACTGTGCACATTTTTTGTTTGCTTCTGAAATCACCTCGAATTAACAGATTTACTGGAATCTTACATGGTTTAGAAGTTTTGCGCAAGTCTCAGAAACCTTGTAATCTATTTCCCCATGAAGATGTGGTGTTAAGCATTTTCTTAAAAATGGCTACATATATTTTTCTTTTTAAAAGAGTCCTTATCTTTTACAAATATATTGTAAACTACTTACAATTGAAAAGATGTCTAGGAATTCTTCAAATATGAGGGATGGAGAATGTAGGGTATAAATGAAACAAGACTGACTATGAAGCTGTGGGATGGGTACATGGGGGTCGTTATGTTATTTGGTCATTTTCTGTGTAGCAAAGCTCTAGGCAGTAGATATTTCAGATATAATGCTAGGTACTAATTTTTATTAGGATTTTTATTTAGAAAAATAACTTTCTATCAGGAGCAATGAAGAATCAAGTTTTGCAGTCAGCATTTCAATGATCTTTACCAATCCAAAACCTAAGTTCCTCCAGTACAGCGTTCGGAAAGATAACACAAAAACCAACCAAACAAAATATACCCCAAAATGTATCTTTTCACTGTCTTTGAAATTGCAGTGCCAATATATAACTAGATTTCAATGTGAATAAAATGTAATTATTATAGTTCAGAAATATAACATTCTGTTTTCTTTAAAAGGTATAAAGAGCTAAAAAATTTAAATTGAAATATAAATGTAATTGGCAAGTGTATTCCATAATCACCGTATGTTGGTGAAAATTGTACTATACATTCGGAAAGACTTTAATACTTAATATGCTATTAACATGCTTCTCTTACCTTGTGATTATATGGACTGTAAGAATGAAATACCCGAGAAAGATCTTTTGTCCTTTGCTTTTTCTGTGAAAAGAAAAAACAAAAACAACATACAAACAATTCAGTTGACAGCAGATAAAAAATATACGTGTGTATATATCTCTATCTACATATATAAAGATATTTTTTTTTTTAGAGATTCTTCTTTTGTGGAGGCTGAGGAGACACAGGGATGCAATTCAAAACCAAAGTCACTTTACGGTTATGTGGGTCATTGTCACAGAACAGCCAGGTGACCTCTTCTTAGAAGATTTCATAACTAAAACACTAATCATCATCAAAAACTGTATTTGAAAATACATAAAATACATATCTAAGACTAAAATGAAGAAAAAACTGAAAAAGAAAGAAAATCTAATACACAGGCGCTTCTATTTTCATGGTAATACCAACTGCTGTTACTCAGAATTGGGCACAGACATTCATTCATTTAAACGATACGCCTCCTTCAGGCTTCCTGGTTACGGCTTGCGTCTGTCTGCTTGAGCTTGCAGCTGTGAGGATACCTTTATTGTGTCATTGCTATATAGCCTAGGTACCTGCATGGTGTTTTACACACAGTAGGTACTCAATAAATATTGGCTAAGTTAATGAATAAATGAATGTATGAGTTATACAGGCATGTAACTCTTAATATCTGTAATGATGACACATAAGCCTCATAGATTAGTTATGAAGAGAAGGTTCTTTTGGCCAAGCATGGTGGCTCATGCTTGTAATCCCAGCACTTTGGGAGGCCGAGGCAGGCAGATCACTTGAGGCCAGGAGTTCGAGATCAGCCTGGCCAACATGGAGAAATCCAGTCTCTACTAAAACTACCAAAAAAATTAGCCGGGTGTGGTGGTGGACACCTGTAATCCAAGTTATTCAGGAGGCTGAGGCAGGAGAATCGCTTGAACTTGGGAGGCAGAGGTTGCAGTGAGCCAATATTGTACCACGGCACTCCAGCCTGGGTGACAGAGGGAGACTTCATCCCCCACCCCTCCCAAAAAAGGGAAGGCTCTTTTCACTTCTAATGATGTGCTCTTCTTAAGCTGAACCCAGGCATTACATGAGTCCCGTCTCCATCCCCTGCTCCTGGGTGTGTCTGTGGCAAGCAAGAAGTATGAAGTTCTCTTACTACAGCCAATTAGTTAATATAAAAGTGGCTTTTTCCTCATCCACTGTGATCCCTGCCCCATAACCACCATGAGCAATTTGTGTACGGGTCTGAATCTTGTATGCATACACACACGCATGCGCGCGCACACACACACACACAGAGATTACCACTGCTTTCAAAGAAAAGAGATTATTCTATGTACAGCTATCCCTTAGTACTCCCCGTAGATACCAAAATCCACTGATGCTCAAGTCCCTTATGTCAAATAGTGCAGAATTTGCATATAACCTATACACATCCTCTTGTACGCTTTAAGTCATCTCTAGATTGCTTAGAATATCTCATACAATGTAAATTCTATGTAAATAGTTGTTACACTGTATTTTATGTGTATTATTTTAAATTGTACTCTTATTATTGTTATTATTTAGAGACAGGTTCTCACGCTGTGGCCCAGGCTGCAGTACAGCGGTATGATCATCGCTCACTGCAGCTTTGAGCTCCTGGGCTCAAGTGCTCCTTTTGCCTCAGCCTCCTACCCGGGATCACAGGCGCGAGACACCAAGCCTGGCTGTTCTTTTTAATTTTTCTAAATATTTTTGATGCCCTGTTTGTTGAATCCACAGATGTGGAACATGCAGTTATGGAAGGAAGACTATACATTGTTCTGAAATTTACTTTTTCAACTACACAATTTGTCCTGGCAAAACTTCCTTAGTTGTACGTACAGATCAGCAATTCTCTAAAGGGAGCTTTTCAAAGTTTTTGACATCCAAAAACTTTACAAATGCAAACTTTTCTGTAATTCATTTCAGTTTTTAAATATAATCATAATCTTTGCACGAACATCTTTGCCAGCCTGAGTGTATTTAAAAATAATAAATTATGGAAGTCCAGTTTCAGGATCAGACAATACACACATGTATTACCTTAACAGGTAAAGTCAAATTACTTCCTCCCCACAAATATTGCACCAATTTGTCCCCCTCAGCAACAGTGAATGAGAGAAGGGATCTCAGCTTAAGTTGGTAATTCTTAAGAATTTCTCTTTTCCATTTAAAGGTTAGAATGTTTCTAAATTTACAGAGGCAATCAATGTTTTTAGAACAGATATTGAACATTTTCCTAGCTGGCAATAACAGAATTTGTTTCTTATCCATCATAGGTTAGCCCACAACCACATCTTGAAATTCTGTCACACAGGTGGTCTGTTTGTCCTTAACACTGCCCCTGTCTTGCTTCTGTTTCTACTCTGATGTTATTCCAACTGCCAGGAGACTGCTTCTGTCTTCACTTATGAATCCTTGACTGCTATCCTGTGTTCTAGGGAAGTATCTTCTACTTCCTCTAGTGTCCTCAAGGACACAGCTATCATACCTCCCCAATGCCGCAGACCCCTGCCTAGCTCTACATAATCTTCTGCATCTCCGTAGTTAAGCAGTTGGACCCGATATTAATAAGCACCTTGTAAATAAAATCATTTGTACATACTCATAGTATGAGTTTCCTTGTAGATCAGTTTCCCTATTTCAGAGCTGTCTTTGAAGTCACAATTCCAGTGGCAGTCCTTCAAATCACCTGGCCTTGTTGCGACCATCTGACACCCACTGAAAAGTCATCTCTCCTGCAGCTCAGTCAAAATTCCTGCCTCCTCTCTCCACCTCTGAGCAGTGCTTCTGACCACCAAATTCTAAAGTAATTTCCCCTGGAGAGCAAAAATATATCAGTAAGATGATTGGAAACAGTTCCTGTGGCTAATGAAATGTTAGTTCTGTGAGCCTTGGAATCTGCTTTGAACAGGTCATTCGCCCATCAAAATTTCATTAGCTTATAATGTTTTCTTTTCTTCGCATATACCCACTTATTCGGTGAAACAGTTCTTGGCTTATACTTCAATCAGAAGAAAAATGATGGAGACTAACACTTCCTTTGTTAAGAGACTTGATATAAAACACTGGGGAAAATATTTTCAGAAAGGAAATTATGCTAGATAAAATAAAATAGGTAGCATATCAGTATTAAACTTAGGAGGTGCCCCAAGAACTGAAGCTTATCAGAAATGGCTGAGTGACCAGCTTGCATTGGCAGGTGGAAAAGGATTATTCAGAAGTTGTTTTGTGTGACCTAATGTAGGTTTTGATTTTACTTTGATGGCTAACACTTATACATGCTTTTTATCCTAAGTACCTCAATTTTGGGAAATAAATGGAGGATAACTAAATAACACTATGCATATTAGCCTCAAAGACCCAGTAAAGAAACAATGCCTTTTCTGACAACAAATTTATTATATACAAATACTGTGAAGTCTTGGCATATTGAAGGTTATAGGCATCCACCCAGTTAACTGAAAACCACTGCTATTCTTCCTCTGAGATCAGTCACACAACCCAGTGGGGTATCTTCTGGAATCCAGAACAGGGGTTGGCAAATTATGGCCCCATAGCCAATCCGACCCTCTGCCTGTTTTTATTTTTTTAAAAAAGTTTTATTGAAATGCAGCCACAAATCCTAAAGTACTTACTATCTGGCCCTTTATAGAGAAAGGTAACCACTCCTGATCTAGAATCTCTATCCCTGACCATGTCTACTTCTGGAAGTCATCCCTTAACTCCAAACCCCATGAACAACTAACTATCCTGCAAAATTCCTAGCTCCTTCTATTTGCTCAACGGACAGTTCCAAGAGCCAATCGTAACCTATATACTGAAACATTGGGATGAATGTACCAAGCATAATAACAATTAGTTGTCTTGTTTTCAGGATATTTCCTCAGTGCTTCTATGTACAGGCAAAAAATATTTCAAGTGGCTTTCTAGAGCATGCTGAAATAGACATGGGGCTTTCAGAGCCGTCTGTATTCACACTGTAACTGCTGATGACAGAAGCTCTGAGAAGAAATCCTTTACTAAGTTCTAGCACTAAAGCCAAGTAAGTTTCATACACAAGTAACTAAAACACGGCCATTATTACTAGTGAGCCAGTTTCTCCTATGTAGGCAATGTTAAGAGAACTACTCTACAAAACCTGTCGAGCCTTGCTATCAGCAGTTTTAACTGAAACGAAAAGCTGAGCCAAAAATGGAATAATTAGGTATTTTCCTATTGCATCATAGCGTATGCCTAAATTACCTCCCAGTTTTTAGCCTGTTAAAACAAACATCTCAGTCATGCAACCACCTGTTAGTTCTCCAAACGTTTAAAAAGTAAACATGTTAAACAAGTTGTGTGATGGACTTGTAACAAGGGTGGCCAGAGTACAGTGAGTTATGGCAAACATTTTTCCCCAAATTGTACAAGGTACCTTCAAGTTACCTTCATCATTAATCCCAAGGTACAGGCCACAGAGATGAGAGGATATTGAAAAGTAATTACATGCTGCGTCCTGCATTCTATGTGGGATGCCGTGGGTTTAAAAAAATGAGGCAGTATGCATGTTTGGTAAAACTTCTAGATTCCCGAGAAGCTGAACCTCTGTAATCCTCATCTTATAGGCACTTCATAAATTGCTTTCATATTCCACTCTCCAAGGACAGAAAACACTGATGACCTTTTTTTTTCTTATACTCATGTTTAAACTCCTTTACAGACAAAACCAAACAAAACTAATGACCCCAAGTGAGTATTTTTAACAGTTCAGCTTTCCAGACAATGTAATCATTTCAATTTTTATCAAAGATACATAACAGAGCTCGGTTCTGAAAGAGGCTCCGCATGTTTTAACAGCTTGTATTCTGAATGTGAGGTCATACAACCAATCAAATTTTAGCAGTATCCACGAACTTAACTTCTTTTGGTTCCCCAAACCAATTCAATGCTTTCTGTATCCATTCTCTAGTTGTTGATTAACGTTTTCCCAAATAAAATGGTGTTATTATAAGGAAAAGCTATAATAAGACTATGGACTTCATTTCTACATACAGAGTCTTAAAAACGATAAAGCCTACAAGTTTTCAAAGGGTTTGATATGTTGAAGGTATATTACAATACAATTTAAATGTTCTGCAAGCCTTCATCATACTTTGTGGTAAGAAGCCAAAGGAGCAGGGTTGAGTTTCAGCATGCTGCATTTTTCCTGCTCCCTTTCTGGTAGAGAGCCTAAGTAGTTAGCCTGTCAACTGGCAGGTAGCAGAAAGGCAAGAGGAAAAGATAAGGAACCAAGGCAACTCACAAACTGGACAATCAGGTTCGGAATAGAGTCACACAGGAGTGCCTGAAGCAAAAAGGCAATGGTGGTCTAATGGGGACCAAGAGTTATGCCTGAAAAAAATTCCAAAAGAGACTGGAGTGCAATTCCAGGTAATACATGCTAGGGCTCCAGGACTGGTGAGTTACTACATGACAGAAACAGACAGTAGAAGTTAGAAAACTACATCCTAAGGCAAAAGGGCTGAAAGAGCCAAGAGGTGCAAGATGAAAACAACAAGTGACTGAGGGTCAAGGGGTCCTTGGTGAAGAACTAGTCAGGAACTGGGAGAGTCACGCAGAGAACAAGGGCTTACTAAGATGCAATAAGAGACACTGAAGTCAGGGATAGGAAATGAAGAAGCCAGTAAACACTGAGTGCAGTGAAGGTGTTAACTACCAAGGATGTGGACTGACGCTAAGGCAGGTCTGATGTTTACCTTGGGAACTTCCTGCGGGGGTGGGTTCCAAAATAAGGGTGTGGGCAATGCTGGGCCCATTACATTCAGTCAGCAATGTGACAGCATTTGGTTGAAGAAGGAAAATGTTATTTCTGATGGGAGAGTTCAGTGTTTGATAAAAGCAAGCATAAAAGAACTGATTCCATAGATAGATTATGCTTTTATAGACTATAAGGAAGAAGACTGAATATAGGTACATGGAGAGAAAGAGAGAAGAGGGAGTACCTAGTTGGGCTGAAGAAATGGCTAAATGATTAGAACACACAATGCAAAAAATACAGTGACAAATGATCCAATTTGTGCTTCAGAAACACCTAATGGTGTTAAAGATAAAGCCCAAGTGGGACAAAGGCAAGAAGCTGAAGACAGTAGGAGAGGCTGTTGCAAAATCACTCAGAAAAAAATAACACCTTAATTTAAGCTAGGGGCAAGGGGAGAAGGTGGGACAGATCTGATTAACAGCTGGGAGGCAGGATGGACAGCTCTTGGTAACTGATTAGATAGGAGTACAGAGAGGGATGAGCAGAAGAGGACTCCCAGGCTACTGGCACAGATAACCAAACAGAAGTACCCTTCATTGACAGAAGAATCTAGACTGAGACGGGTTTTGGAGACTGGGGGAAAAAAGGATAATTCAGTTCTGAATACAGGGCATTTGAGGAGGCTGTAAGACATTTGGAGAGAAAATAAGAAGGAAGTTAGATATAAAGGACTTGGGAGTCATGAGCATATTGGTGTAATTTAAAGCAGGATAGGGATGGGATCACACAGGGAGAATGCAGAGCGAAGGAGGCAAGAAGATAAGAAGATTGAGGTTAAAATCCTGGCAAACAATAGCTGTTTGGTCTTGGGCCAGGTATCTGCTCTGTACTTCCTATATAAAATGAAGACGCTAGATTTGGCCACTGCTTCTCAATCCTTGTTGCAGTTTAGAACTATTAGCGAATCTTTAAAATATACCAAAGCTTCAATCCTAATCCCCAGTGACTGACTTAATTGGTCTTCTGGGGCCTGGACAAAAGTGTATTATTTAAAAGCTCTTGGGTATTTCCAAAGTGTGGCCAAAGATGAGAAACACTAGTCAAGACGATCCCAAAGGTCTCTTCCAACTGTTAGCCTCTATGATTCTGGATCGGTTCCCCACTGTCTTTCAGCTACTGCCATTCTGTGTTCTGAATTCTATCAGTCATTTTAATCTCTGTATTATGCCTGCAGCTTTGCCTTATTTCTTGACCTCTTCCTTTCCATAAAAGAATGGACTCTTTATGTAAGAATTCCTCTGGGGCACAGTAAGGCTGTGGCTGCAGTACAACCTGCTGCTGTATATTTAGTTCCCTAGCTGGTAAATGCTTCTGAAAAATAAATGGAAAGCTAACTTAATACACTGGACTTTTTATTGTGTTATCAATGTGTAAAGCATCAGAAGCTTAATTAAAAGTGCTTGAAAATATCAGCGCTCAATCACAATCTCACTTTTATATTATACATATTTTGATAGTGTCCCTAAGATGATAATACTCATTTAAGATCAATGAAAAGAAGGGAAAAAAAAAGTCCCTGGAATTTAAACCATGAACCTCAAATTTTAGAAATCAATTATAACATCAATGATGTGAAATACAGTTAGTGATTAAAAAAAAAAAAAATCCCAAAATACACAGGGAAACAGGCAAACTCTTCAAAATCTCATCTGCTTTTCCTTCATAAGGCACATATAATACTTCCTTATTCTTTTATGAGAAATTACTGTGAGGGTGGCAGGGAAAACAAAGAACAAGGAGGCTGTGGCTCTATTCCGTATATTTTTTTTACCCCTTACTCTCTAGGTAGGTCTGCAAAATAACTAAGATGACCATAAATGCTTTTGACTGTTGTCTTGAATCCATTTACAGCAGATTCAAGAAAAGTTATCAGAGTCTTCAGTTTCTCCCATATCCAAGTGGTGGGGGCATAGAGTAAGCATTTCTTAGAGGACACCAAAACAGCAGACTTCTCTAAGAGTGGAAGTTAGAAAATAGGTAAGTGAATTTGTTCACCCAACTGTAATGATATTCAAATAAAATAACCAAGCAAATGTGGAAATGTATAGCTGATTTTAAATCACAGTAGATATCAGTGGGAAATACTTTTTTTTTTTTTCAGCCTTATGGTTTCTAAAATAACCTTAGAGGAAGGAAGTTGCAACCATCAGCCTCTCATTTTCACAGGGGACAGGGAGTGGGGGTGGTAGAGGAGCAGGCACCATTTATCCTGGCAGGTCTTTAACTAGGCAACAAATGCTGAAGAAAATGCAAATAGAAAATTCTGTGTTAATTCAGTGATGTGTGATAAAATAAAATGTAGGTTGCCATACCTTCTCCTATCAACCTCATTTTATTTTCTAAAGAGAACATTTCTTTGCAAGGAAAGGTCATTATTTGGTAACAAAGGCAAGGCTAGCACATGAGGAAAGCAAGAGGCTTAACTAATTTATAGTAGTGTTGCCAAAATGATTAGCCTTTACTGGCAGTTAGGCCAGAAACAGCCTTAAAACATAGGTCAAATCCCTGCAAAATAAAAAGACAAAGTCAAAGGGCAGTAAGTACACCACAATGGTTCATTCAAACGTCCTTTGTCTGACAACTTCTGGGTGCTCAAAAGTAGCCCACAAGAACACGAGTTGCTATAAATCTCAATTCAATATCACTAACCTTCACTCTGCCCTTCTAACTGACCACAATTGTTAACTGTATGTCCTATCTGGATTATTATAGTATTGTTTCCTTTCCTGGACTACCTGTGTCCAATCTTCATCCTCTAAATCAATGGTTGGCAATATATGACTTGTGGGCCAAATACTACTGGTTGCCTTTTGTACAGTCTGTAATTTGTTTGTACATTTAAAATTGGCTGAAAAACAAAAAAAAAAAAAAAAAAAAAGCACAAGAATATTTGTGACACGTAAAAATTATATGAAATTCAAATTTATATATATAAAGTTTTATTGGAACACAGCCATGCTCATTCCTTTATTAACATTGTCCATATTTGCTTTTCTGCTATCATGGCAGAGTTGAATGGTCACAATAGAAAATGTACGGCCTATAAAGCTGAAAATATTTACTATGTGGCCCTTTTTTAGAGTTTGCTAACCCTTGCTCTAAACCCTTGGTTTGCAACCCTGGCTGCAAATTGGAATCACCTGGGGCTTTAAATAATACTGAGGTGTGGGTCCCAGTGCCGGATATCCTAATTGATACAGGGTGCAGTCCAGGAGTCGGGTTTTAAAACTTTCTCCAGGTGATGCGAATGTGAAGCCAGAGTTTAGAACCTTTGTTTAATCCCCCTTTACTGAGGCCACAGTAAGCTTTATAATGCATGGTCAACTAATGGCATTCTTCTGTTGAGGACTCCCTACTGCTCGGAGAATCAAATTTCAAGTACTGCATTCAAACTTGTCCCGCTTTTCCAGCTAACACCAAAGGCAATGTCTTGTTCCTTAGAGACCCTGCATTTTTCTGACTCCACATCTTGCTAATGCTACTCTCTCTGCCTGGAATGCCCTTGTCACCATCTCCATGTATTAAATTCATTCCAAAGGGCCCAATTCAAAGATCACTTCTTCCATGTAGGATCCTCCCAAACAGAAAGAACCCACCTATGTGCTTCCAGAGATCTCTTCACCACTTTCATGGTGAGTTAACTCCACCTCGAAGAAAGAAACCATGTCTCGGTCATCTGGATAGCATCCCTTCCTTCAGTAACACTTTATTCAAGTGCCTTGCATATGGGAGATGGCCAAAAAAAAAAAAAAAAAAAAACAAAAAACACACACACACACACACACACAAACGAAAACAAACAAACAAAAAAACCTGTGTACCCCTTTAAGTTCACATTTCAGTTTTACCTTCATTGAAACTTCTAGTTCTTCAAACTATCCATTCAGGTCACCTTTTCCCTCCGGGTTCTAAATTCAGACACAACACTTCAATCTATTTCTTGTCAGTAACCTGAGCTTCCACATTGCTTTGTCCTTCATTCCCCCTACAATCTCCCACTCCCACCTTATATAGTTAAATCACTCAATCCCTGAGCACTTGGGGACTTAGGCCACCTCAGCACTACTTGGTCATTCCTCTGTGAGTAGACATTCAATTGCTGTTTCTATTCCTCATAAAAGCCTCCCAACCAGTTTCTGTCTCCATTGTCATCCTTTATATATAAAATCCATTCGCCGAGCTCTAAAACTTAGGTGATTAATTGAATGACATATTCATTCAACACATTTACTGTGTGCCCATTGTGCAGGCATCATACTAGTGAGACAGAAAGAAAGCTGGATGAGGCCACTGGACTCAATAGAGCTTTCAAACCAGTGGGAAGAAATAATTACTATACTTAACCAAGCAAGCAGGTACACAATAAGTGCATAAATGTTTGTTGGATTAATTCCAAAAGTTCTGAATATTGACATTTGGTATTAACACTGCTCACCAGATTACTAAGGCAAATGCAAATTTCTGTGCTGGATGGAATTATTACTTTTATAACTATAAATAGTACTTCAAGACAATAATTGTAAAAATTCCAGAATTTGAAATATGTTTCCCAGGGATTTTGCTTTGAGTCCATTTATATTCAAGGCATGAATTTCTTTTTAGTATGTTTGCACTCTCATAAAGATTGCTCCTTTCTCCAATGACAAGTTCCATAGAGAACAGGGGAATGACAGCATTTAGTATCTTTTGTTGAGAGAAAAACATTAGGAAAGGAAAAAATCAACAGCTATATAGCATGGTTAACCCTTACCTTAAAAAAGTAAGTAAATAAACAATCAATTACAGTCCAGAATATAGCGAGACAACTGATTTGCTGTCCACATATACAGATATTAGGCACTAGTTTTTTTTGTTTTGTTTTGTTTTTGTATTTGTTTTTTTTTTATGAGATAGAGTCTTGCTCTGTCACCCAGGCTGGAGAGCAGTGGCACACTCTAGGTCACTGCAACCTCTGCCTCCCAGGTTCAAGCCATTCTCCTGTCTCAGCCTCCCAAGTAGCTGGGACTACAGATGCCTGCCACCACGCCCCCTTCTTTTTGTATTTTTAGTAGAGACAGGGTTTCACCATGTTGGTCAGGCTGGTCTTGAACTCCTGACCTCAGGTGATCCAACTGCCTCAGCCTCCCAAAGTGCTAGGATTACAGGTGTGAACCACCACGCTGGGCTAAAGACACTAAGTTTTATAACATACCCAAATAACCGAGGCTACAAGAATAAATACTGTGTCCCCATCAATGTCCTCGCCCCTTTGAATATCCCAAATGTAAACTATTTGATAAAGCAAAGCAAATAGGGCTTAATCCAAGTCTTGTTGAATTTTACTTTCCAATAATTTTAGTATTTCTGGATACATTCTTGATATAAATATTACCAATGCATGAAGAAGTTTCAGTTATTTCTAAAATTTAAAATGTTCCTTTAACATATGACAAGATAACTATTCTCGCACTGCTATTTTAGAAAAATTAGCAGTTACAGTGCTAAAACTCTCAAAGTCTGTCCCATCCTCAAAACCCAGCAGATAGTGTGGGGCAACAAATTCACTGCTATCTATGTGCTACACTGTTTTTAATTTTGTTTTCAAAGTTCAAATTAGGAAGGGTGACAACAAGTGTTTTTATTTCTTTAATTTTTTTACCATTTGCTTAATAATAATAATGCCTGATACCAATAAATTATTTTGGTAAAGACAGACAATATAATTAAACAAAAAGTTAAAAAAGGAAGTTATGTTAGAGATATAACTATGAGAGAGTAACACTGTGCAACTGGATAAAATAAATGCAGTGTGAGTTTTGCTAATTAGTATCCTGGAGTTCTATGTATTTCTATATTGTCATTAAGTTATTTCTCTTCCTTTTATTTATGGAGAGATGGTAACGTGCCTTTACTGAATCTAACATTCAGTGAGTCTGAGCTTGAGCCCAGTATTGTGAAAACAGAGTCTGGATCTGCACAAACTCTATTAATGCTCAGAGCCTCATATCAGCTTCCAGATGCTAATCCACATCGCTCCCAAGGGAAAAAGTGATGAGAAAAGAATGGAGAAAACGAAATTTCTCTGACCCACAGATAAGCTGCTATAGAGTTCTAAAAACTGATCAAAGCCAATGCATCTCCCTCATGACCCTGAATAACCCCTGGTGTCACCCCATTTGAAGAGAAGCTCGAAAATTGTTCTCTGCCAGTTATTGCTGCGTCTCTAGATAAGCCCACAACTCGTTTTTATGATGATTCCTCGACTGGGACCTGGAAGGTCAGACATGACAATGTAGGTTTGATAACTCTCCTTTCTACATCTAATTTAGCACCTACTGTAAAAAATCATTTCTATCAGCAATGCACCCATCACTGATATCTCTCTCTGCCCCATCAAACCAATAATAAGAGTCTAAAATTCATTTCAGGGGTGGCTGGGCTTTTTGACCTATCTTCTCCTCAAGTACTGTGTCAAAAATAAACTTATTTTTGTTCCATATATTAAACATACACATTTTCTTTTTTATCTTTGGCCTTTATGACAAAGGAGTCTTTATTTGATAACCAGAAAGCAATTTAATATACAGCTCAATCTTCTCCATTCTCTCGTCTTTATGTCACTTCAGAAATCAGTCGATTCTTTTTTATGTTGTAGAGCAAAGGATACTACAGAGATAGCCAGTGGATGAAAATTTCTGAAGTTGGCTCTTTGCCAAGCAACATTGTCAGCCATCAGCAGGAGGGGTACAGGTATCTATGTGTGTAGGGGGAAGAGGGGGGTTGGGGGTAAAGGCGGGCCAAGAGGCTAGGAAATTACAGAAGAGCAAAGCAAGAGAAAAATAAAGTAGCTGAGTTTCCCCCTGCACACATTCTAACACCTAAAACAACTCTAGTTATATATAATTTGTGTTATATAATCACTCTTTCAGAAATCAACCCTTGTTCACACAAGCGGGAAAAGGATGCCCAAACAGGGTAGGTTTCTGTATCAAATGACAGGCCTGGCCATTTTAAGTAACAAGCAACCAGGCAGAAAGTGATGCTTCAGGTCCACCATCATAGACCTCCTGAAGGTTAAGTCCTACTATTCTTCATTCATCCTCTCCATACTTTCAGGGGCTTAGCCTATGCCTCTCCACTCAGCCTTGGGATACTGCTCTCCCATCCCTGCCAACCTCATCTCCACCTTTCTCTCTTTTCCTTAACTCTTCAGAGAGACATAACGAAGAAGCAAGAGGTCCTAACCATCCACTTATTGCGTATACTGTATGCTTTCTGTTTTCTCATTGGAAGCGGATCCTAAGGTGTTTTTAAAAAAAGTCAGTTGGTTTAACACACAACATGTTTATAATGTAAAACACACAACATGTTTAGAATGTAAAATCACAGGAGTATCTTAGAAGAGCTCATTGAACTATCTGATTGTGATAATTTTAAAGGCGTTATGCTTAAAGTAAGTTTAATCAGCGTCAAAGTCCAAACATTCTTTTGACACAGATAGTGCTTTATATTTTCAAACTGTAATAACTATATTTTAATAAGCATTTATTAATTTTAAAGATTTGAGTATCTGCTCTGTGTATTTTATTAGTAAATTAAACCCCATCTCTTTACCCATTGTCTGGATCTATCGGCTTCTTCTATCACTGACAGCCAAGACCATAAACATCTTTATTTTTATGTTTTAAATTCCTGGGCAACTTAGAAGTTCTTTATCATTCTATTTATTGTAGAGGAAGCTACATGTTCTTTTTGTTTCTTTTTCAGCTCTAGCATCTTTTTAGCTCTTTATTTTCATGTACACCTAAATAAGATTCTATTTTGGAGAGTTTGCCTATTTTTGTGTTGTTGTTTGTTTTTAGCAACTCTGTTAATCTTAAACCCCCAAAGCATCTGCTTATTTTTTCAGTTTTTTTCAAAATCAGTTATCCATGTATATGATCTAAGAACCAACCAGCTCCACATAGCTTCCCAGCTCCCCTTTCCCATTTCTGCTTCTTTAGAAGTAACCACCATTTCTGCTTCCTTAGAAGTAAATACCAAATTTTGGTATTTACCTCCATATTGCCAAGTTACATGTCATTTTTGCTAATGGTAATTTTTTACTACTGGATACTATCTCCTAACTTCCCTCTAGGGAAGATGAGCTTGCATTCCCTCCCTTGCCCACTCTATGTGTATATTTCTTACCTCCACTTCCCATGGTCATACACATGCTATTCAGATTTTATCCATGTCATATCTAATTATATTTTCTTGTCTGTATATTTTGTTTTCTCTGGAGTTGAATAGTCATTTAAACAATATGCTTGATGGACAAGTGCAGTGACTTATGCCTGTAGTCTCAGCACTTTTTGGTAGGCCAAGGTGGGAGGATAGCTTGAGGCCAGGAGTTTGAGACCAGCCTGGACAAGATAGTAAGACCCTGTCTCTACAAAAAAAAAAAAAAAAAAAAAGCCACGTGTGGTGGTGCACCTATAGTCCCACCCAGCTGGAGGCTAAGGTAGGAGGTGGGAGGATTACTTGAGACCGGAAGTTCAAGGCTGCAGTGAGCCATGACCATGATCATGCCACTGCACTCCAGTCTGGAAGACAGAGAGGCCCTGTCTCAAAAAAAAAAAAAGAAGAAGCTTAGTTAGTTCCAATCACCTCTCAAGAAGTACATTCACAATAAGCATTCTATCCTTTTCATCTTCTTGAAGAAGTTTCCTCTGGACCTTTCTGGCACATTCTGGTTTAATCTGTCTATTCTCAAGCTCTGATACATGGCTGTCCCATTTACTACCATCCTGGAGATTTCGCTCACCTCTTATCTGTGCTGAGTCTGCTGTTTCCTTTATCCCACATCTTTGTATCTTCTTTCTTAGCTTACTCTCTTGTGTTCATGATGTCCAAAATTCTCTAAAGGCTTCCTGAGAAGGGAGTATCCTGAAATCTGATGAATACTTTGGTGGGTACAAAATTCTAGGATGAAAAGCATTTTTCTTCAAAATAGGGAAAGAATCACTCATTTCTTCTCTAGGTGCTGTTGATAAGTTTGAAGTCAATTTGAAATTTGAGTCCTGGTCCTTTGAATGTGACCTGGCTTTTCTCTCTTGTCTTGGCATGGGTGTACATTTCATCCATAATGCTGGGTCCGTGGTGATCGCTTTCAGTCTGTTAATTCATGTCCTTCAGTCATTATAAATGTCCTTGAATTATGTATTGCCAATTTCTTCCTTTCTTTGTTTACTCTGTTTTGGAATTACTATTATTTGAATGTTGGACTCTTCCCGGATTGGTTCTTTGATTTTTCTATATTTTTCTTACTATTTTTCATCTTGTTTTTTTTGGTTCTACTTTCTCTACTCTAAAGTAGAGATTTTCTCTACTTTAACCTTCTAATTCTATTGAATGTTTACCTTTGCTACCATGTTTTTAATTTCTAAGAATTCTTTTTTGCTCTCCCAATCACTTTTTTGAAGATGTCTCAATCTTATTTCACGAATAAAACATCTTCTCTCATTTATCTGAGAACATCAGTAACTTTTTTTTTTTTAAGTTTTCTTCTTCCTGCCCAGTCCTGTTTCTTTCTTGTTTTTTATTTTCTCTATCACTCCATTCCTATCTGTTTGCTTTGGTCCTGTTCTTTGTGTTAGTTAGGGCTTTCCTCGGGTATTTGGGAATCCTTGATTGCTACTTATGTTTAAGAGTAAGAGGCTTAAAAAGTTGATTGATCATCCTCAGCAAATTAAAACAGGAACAGAAAACCAAACACCGGATGTTCTCACTCATAAGTCAGAGCTGAACAATGAGAATACATGGACATAGGGAGAGGACCAACACACACCTGGGCCTGTCAGGGTGAGTGGGGAGCAAAACGAGGGAGAGCATTAGGACAAATAGCTAATGCATGTGGGGCTTAAAACCTAGATGATGAGTTGATAGGTGCAGCAAACCACCATGGCACATGTATACCTATGTAACAAACCTGCACGTTCTGCACATGTATCCTGGAACTTAAAGTAAAATAAAATTAAAACAAACAAACAAAAAAGACACATTTAATCTAAACCCCGCCCCCCCAACCCAGAAAACAAAAGCTGATTGAAAGTTCTGAGCCTGTAGCTGCGTTCGTCAATTATGAGTCTCAATATAGGATGATCTGGCTGAACTGTTTAATTATGGAACCTCTGATGTTAACATCTCTAAGTATTGAACTGATCAGGTTTCCCAAAGAAACTCTTCTAAACTGTTGCCAACAAGGAAAGGCATGCAAGATTGCCAGCATTCTAGCTGCTAAATGAACAAAGCGGGCATTTGATATCCATATAGGCAGTGAATTCCCCTTGCCCTCAACTATACTGCAGGTTCTTCAGTCCAGAGACTTTTCATTTTCCTCTCAAAGAATGAGCCTCCAGTCTTTTGTTGGTGTGAGTGAGGAGATGCTACTTGTAAGCCTGAGCTGGGGAGGAAATGGGGCAATCCAGCTGCTGCTTCTGAAGTAGTTTTAAACAATCCTTATTTTAGTGCCCTCATTTCCTACTTCATTCTCCCTTTCAAAAGTGCCAGCCAATTCCTTGACCGTTTGAGGATTCTCTGGTATATATGAAGGTGGTTCATAGCTTGGGTTTTGGTTTTTCCCCACTGCTAGGTTGGCACTTAGGTTTCTTCAGGTTGGTGAGGTGAGCTGCCAATTTCTAGCTGCTCCTCAGCTGTCACAATTTTGTAGTGGGGTTTCCCCTCCTAGCCTGTCCTCTTTATATTTATGGGTTACAAATTCCTGTCCTAAAAAGCTCTATGATGTATTTTGGCAGGATTTGAGAGACAATGAAACTAGATCTGTCTTAATCTTTAGTTCTAAATCTGAAACCAGACTTACTCTTGGAAGAATTGTTAGTACACTCATGGCCTGTAGTCACAGTACTTCGGGAGGCAGAGGCAGGAAGACCGCTTGAGCCCAGCAGTTTAAGACCAGCAGGAGCAAAAGCGTAAGACCCTGTCTCTACAACAAATTAGCTAGGCATTGTGGTGCTCGCCTGGAGTCCCAACTATTTAGGAGGCTGAGGCAAGAGGATTGCATGACCCAGGAGGGTGAGGCTGCAGTGAGCCATTATCGCACCACTGCGTACCAACCTGGGTGACAGAGTGAGACTCTGTCTCAGAAAAAAAAAGAAAAAAGAAAAAATTGTTAGTGTACTTATAAATATATTCTTAGTTCACACATACACATATGACATTCATGAATTTCTCTTTTGAAATAATTGATATATAGAACAAGGTAAATAATAATCTAATATTAGCATTCCCTGAACAAATAAAAAGTGAAAACGTTTGAGATAAGGCTAGAAATTCTGTTTTTATGTATACTTTAATATATATATGAGTGGCATTCCTTTCTTCCAGAGGCTGTAGAAAAATATATAACTCCGTAATCCAAAGATCAGTCTCTATCAGCAAAGGGAATTATGAAAGTAGAATGTTACAACTCAGGTTTTGTTTTACTAAGCACAATGGAGTTTATATTTTATGAAAACCATGTTCAAAGACAGAAGAAACTGTGAACGCTAGGTATGGAAAGCAATCAGATGTGCTGAAGTTGTGCTTACCCTTTTGGCCCAGTTGGCTCTTACATACAGGCTTCACTTACAGCCTTGATATGCACACCGTCTACTGTAGGAATGCCATGAAGATGAGATGAAATGTCAATAAAATGCTTGGGACAGTGTCTGCATATTAGTAATCACTCAATAAATGTTAATTCCTATTATCAATATACAAGGTTCTTAACTAGTTTTCCAATGAACATGACTGTGGTGTTCAATAATATCACTTGTATTCATTATCTTATCATGAGCTGAAAGGTAACAGATGTTTATTTACTTATAGCTACAAAGATATCACCCTTGTAAAAACTTTCTTCATTAATGACTAGATGATGTCTCTCCATAAATTCAAAGAATGCTGATAACCCTCACACTGGCATGCTATATAGCAATAAAAAACAAGAATAAGCTACTCTCTTCTCACCATGACCTCAGCTCATATGTCACTTCCTATTTTAATTGGTTGTAGCTATGCATTCGCAATATTTCAGAGGCAACCAAGAATCCAATATCCTCAAATCTCACTATATAGGAACTAATATTTATGGCTTACCTTGCTCTATAGACCTTAACCTGGCTTATAAAGCTTGCCATGATCTTGACCACCTGGCCTACTTCATTTCCTACAAGTCTTCTCACCCACGACGCTTCAAGCTGTAGGGCCTTCTTTTTGTATCTCCAAGCTCATTTCCTTTTGAAGGTGTTTGCGTGAGCAGTTTCCTCGGCCTCAACTCCTCTTTCCTGGTATCTTCACAAGGCTACTCCTTACTCACATTTAACTTAGATGTCACCTCCTCAGAGAGGCCTTTGCTGGCCAATCTAAAGGATCTACACAGTCACATATTTATTATGTATGTCTATTTTAATTTGCTATTTGCACTTTTGTTTTTTTCTAGAGATAGGGTCTTGTTCTGTTGCCCAGGCTGGAATGTGGTGGCAGGATCACAGCTTACTGCAGCCTCTGCCTCCTAGGCTCCAGTGATCCTCCTGCCTCAGCCTCCTGAGTAGCTGGGACTATAGGTGCGCACCACCACACCTGACTAATTTTTTTTATTTTTTGTAGAGACAGGGATCTCACTATGTTGCCCAGGCTGGTCTCAAACTTCTGGGCTCAAGAGATCCTCCCACCACAGCCCCCAGAGTGCTGGGATTGTGGACATCAGCCACCACACCCGGCCTATCTGCAAATTTTTTAAGGCATGGGAATTTAAGAACATTCATCTCACCATCAACTGACATTGAAAAGAATGTCAATTAATCTTTTTTGTTTTATTGCTTTAAAAGTCAAGGGAAGTAAATGCTATGATTTTAATTTCCATAAGCATAATATACTGTAAAGTTGCATAATGCACGACCCGGTATCCATAGATAATGGGGGAGAATCATTTAACATTGTCTATATCATACTAATTTTATTTTATTTATTTTTTGAGATGGAGTCTTGCTCTGTTGCCTAGACTAGAGTGCAGTGGCATGATGTCGGTTCAGTGCAACCTCTGCCTCCCAGTTTCAAGCGATTCTTCCGCCTCAGACTCTTGAGTAGTTGGGATTACAGGCGCCTGTCA
This sequence comes from Piliocolobus tephrosceles, assembly GCF_002776525.5. Classification (NCBI taxonomy): domain Eukaryota; kingdom Metazoa; phylum Chordata; class Mammalia; order Primates; family Cercopithecidae; genus Piliocolobus; species Piliocolobus tephrosceles. The sequence goes on from NC_045438.1 coordinate 147,415,153, forward strand.
TAACGTTAGCCTGGCTAATTTTTGTATTTTCAATAGAGATGGGGTTTCACTGTGTTGGCCAGGCTGGTCTCGAACTCCTGACCTCAAGTGATCCACCCGCCTCAGCCTCCTAAAGTGCTGGGATTACAGGTGTGAGTCACCATGCCCGGCCTATCATATTAATTTTAAAGACTTGTAGAAAAATAGTGTCAATTCCAAAACAAAAATAGTGTTGTGAAGCCAAGTATTAATTAATGAAAGCAACAGGAAATAATAAGGACATTTCCTAACCTTTGAACTAGCTATGCTCCATAACTTTGTTCTTTATTTGGCTGGTTGAAGTAAGACTGCATCTTTTCCCATTATAAATAATTACATTTTGATAGAACCTCCACTCCCAGAAAACCCAAAATGACAACCGAAAACCAATTATTTAACTACGTATCTGTAGATGATGGTTGGTTTTCAATTATACTTAACTACTATTTATGAACTATTTCTATGGGGAAATGAAGTCTTTTCCAGTTTCAGGTTAATTGAACTAATTGTGCAGTGGTCTCTTACCTTTCTTTCCCAGATCTCTGTTGACCCAGATCCTGGAAGTACTATCTTTGTTTTTGAACCTGTTTTTCTCTGATAGGTTTATATGAAGTATAGTCACTAGCCAGATGTTCAACTATGTTGTTCCCATTGATAGGGACAAGGGACAGAGAAATTCTAGGTAGAAAAAGGTGGGTCCCTGGCATAATCCCACCCTCAAGCCGAAAAGCCTGAAACTGTGGCCCCAAGTGAGAACTTATATCCCTGTTTTCCCGCCTGAAAATTGCCTTTTCCTAAACAACCCATGGCCCTGTCCTGCCCCATCCTGTACCTATAAAAACCCCAGATTCAGCCAGTAGACAGGACTATGGCTGGACTTTAGAGAGAAGCAGCTTGATTTCAGAACCACAGCTTGATGGCGTAACTTAGGAGAAGAATCTGGCTGGAGATCTGTGTGTGCACGCATGCATGTATATCTGTATATTAAATATACATTTATATAAACACACATATATGAAATTATTCTCAAAAAATGTTAAGAACCATTGACCAAGAGTTACGGTTAAAGTGCTCTTCCAGGGGCCTTTTAGAAACTAGTCATTTGGTGTCCATGAAAGCCAATATTTTTCAAATATCTCATGTTTTTGGAGGATCAACTGAGGACTCTAGGAAGGGAGTAGAAGATAATCACATCAGCAGTGATGTCCTAGCTTGTACACCCCACTTGGCAAATAAAAAGACCTGAAGTTGGCCAGGAGCAGCGGCTTATGTCTGTAATCCCAGCACTTCAGGAAGCTGAGGCAGGAGGATCGTTTGAGCCCAAGTTCGAGGCTGCAGGGAGCTGTGTTTGTGCCACTGCACCCCAGCCTGGGAGACAGAACTAGATGCCATCTCCACAAAAACAAAGACTTGAAGTTAACTAGGCATCCACTCCTTAGAAGGCTGTTACAAGGAGCAAAGATGTTTCTCAAAGAATTAGTTACAACCTATATAGAGTTCTCCTTTAGAGCAGCTGTGATTTTAAAGCTTTTTCCATCTTACTCTATTTCCAATGACGTCTGGATCCCCGCCTCGGTCTTTGGATAGAGTATGGGGCAAAAATCTTGCTCACAATTTCAGGCAGTTTATGCATTGTTGTCTTAGGCCTGGATGCAGAAAGAAAAGAGTTCCCTAAACTAATGGAAGGGTGGATACATATGGTGAAGTTAAGGAACATCATACTAATTAATAAACAAGAGAGTTATTGGGCTACAGAGGTTTCGGCTGCCATTCTAACCAATGCTTGATACATAAATGTTCCCAGAAAAATATTTTAGGATAATGAAATTTAGATCTAGTGAGACAGATAAGAATTAAAAATGAGGGACTATGATATTTTCTAACCTTTGTAAATTTCCTCAAAGTTTTCATTCTGTTTTTCTCCTGTCTTCTACAGAGAATAGCAAAAAAAGTCAAAGTGAAAAAGCAGTCTGGGCAAAGAAAGAAGGAGCTTGGGCCCTAAATCATACTTAAAGCTGGTCCTGGGCAGTTGGGGGGAAACATGGCAGGTGGATAGAGTTTAAAAAAGAAAAGGTCTCTGGGAACTGTTAGGAAGGTAAAGGGGCTACTGGGAGCAAGCAGAGAGAAGACTCAGTGCCAGACTCTGACCCTAAACATCTACAGATGCCCCTTTTAACAGCCAGGACATCAGAGTTTGCCTATGGCTCCCACTAGTTCAAACACCTAGGTGCTGGCACGGATCAGGAATTTGGTAAGTCATTTTATCTCCTCAAACCTCTGTGAACATGGAATTTGTCTTTAAGTTGCAGCACCAGTTAAAAGAATTTTGTCTTTAAATGAGTAAAATTTTGGCTCTAAAATCCTATAGATTTAAAATAGAAATTGAGGAGTCTATATTTTAATTAAGTTTCTCAGAACTTTATTTTAGGCACTAATTTTCTTTTCCTCTTGCCACTATAATTTATTATGATAGAACATTTAAGAAGCAGAGTATGGAGGCAGAATTCTTGGTTTTGAATCCTAAGTCCACCATTAGTTGTGTGACTTTGAGCAAGTTATACGCTTTGTGCCTCAGCTTCCTCTTATGTAAAGTGGGGATAAAAGCAATTATTACCCACAGGGTTGGTGTGAAGATTAAACGAAACAGCATACAGAGAACACCAAAACAGTGCATGGTGGCAAGCACTACACGAGGTCTATGTAAGCTACCAGTATTTTCCAGTTTATAAGTCATAGAGATTCTTCCTTTAAATTCTTCTGCCTTTCTGACTAGCCTCATCGTCTCATCAAGGCACAGACTCTTAGACTTCATAACAACATTGTTTCATTACCCTCTTAATTCCTGCCTGCAGCCTTTCTCACTCTGATGCAATTAGCATAATTTTACTAATTTCACCTTTCTACAGCACTACTTAGATTGCGTCACTCCTTGCCTACTGAGTACAGATGTCATACTTCCGATGGCTCAGCGTATTATCTAGGAAAATTCCTAAGGGACAAAGCAGTTGTAGATCCAGGGGCATTACACAGTTACATTCTCTTGATGGGGCCCAAAGTACCTGGTAAAAAGTCTTTCTCATTGTTCACTAGAAACCCTGGATTTTAGAAGTACACTGCGATCACTTTCTAAAAACATCTCATACCTCACTCCCAATATCTTTCATGTAGTGAAAAGCTCAGCTTAAAAGTTACTTTTTTTGCTAACAGTGACCTTGATCATCCCACTCACAAGCCCCCAAGTTTTAACGGCCCTTTGTATCACTCTTACAGCAGTGGAAACACAAGGTCCTGTGGTACTGTCAGCACCATACTTCGTCTTCCTTTCTGGATTACATGCCACTTGAGTGAGCAGCACCCAGGGGTCATCCTGAGATGTAGTGTCCCACCCAGCACAGTTCCTTGCATGTAGTAGAAGCTTACTCAATACTAGGCAAATTAACAATTTTTATTCTAACTACAGTTTTGACTATAATTTCTAAAAGAAATGCAGTTCTGATGGCCAAAGTGATCAAGAGACTTACATGACTCCCGAAAGCCATGTTTTGGGTGATTACAGGAAAAAAGATTGCTGTAGTTACTACACACTAGTGAGATGCGCCAGCAGACAGCCTTCTTCCAATCTTCCCCTGGATAACTCTGGCTGTTAATGTAAGATCAAATCAAATTAAACTCTTTCACAGTAGTCTTTAGGTTTGTTAATGGGATAGGATTTCAGGTACCTGGCAAATTATCAGTGTGAACAACCTTTTCAGCCCTTAGAGAAGACACTGATTTTCAGTTTAATAGCATTTGACTAGTTCTGGGTTAACCTAGACAGAAGAATGAAGAAGGCTGCTCCCTGGGGATTGTGGGGCTCCTAGGGCTCTCTGCCAAGCCTTAATGTCAAGTTAGTTGGGAAGGAATCCATCAACTACTGCATCGTATAACTTTGTAACGGCCCCAGGGATATCAATCATATATTTTTTTGCTTGATTCCAAAACCAACTGGAATTTACAGGGGGAATTTTTCTTCCACCTCTTTGTATTTGTTTATCCTAAAATAACAAGTTCAAAGCACCCAGAAAATAGTTAGAGGGACTACTTTGTGATTTCACTGATAATAAACATTGAGAGGAGCGGCAGTAAAGGAACGTAAGGTACATGGAAAATATTTTTTACTCCAAGAGTATGCCTTTGACACTAAGTCATACCCAGGTAGATTTGGTGAGTCAGTATTATAGTACTTCAGGAAAAATAGGTCACTTATTACTTATGAATTCCCCCTAAAAACTAAAAATTCATCAACTGAATTTACCTAGCTTCTCCTAACCCACATAGGTTTTGATCTGCACAGTTTCTGAGGATGAAAGATTTACATGTATTATCTGCCAAGTAAATAAACAGGCACTTCAATGAAATAAATTTCTGCCTTTCCAACTTCAGTTGCTCCTCCATCACCATATATCCAATTAAAAATATTTTATTTTAAAAATATAGTCTAAGGATTAAAAACTGTTAGAAATCATCCAAAGATCTAGAGTATATTAAAATTAATCTATTAGAAGTGAAAAATCTTTTGGACTACATAAGATGACAGTTCAAGTCATCATAAAATTGCAAATGTGGACTAAACCACTGAGAATTTTGAGTTTTCAAGGCCTCCCTTTCCTTTCTTCTACAATCCTATTCAATACTTGGGATTAAAAGTTCTTACCCAAAAACAGATAACTATGTAGTGAAGAAACCAGACAAACCAGCTAACACCTGAACCAAGTGATCAAATTTAACGTCATCAATAAAGGGCAAAAGCACATCATATACCTTCTCAGATCTTCTGAGAAGGATACAACATCATTTTTATTTAGCTTAAGAGGGCAAAGCATATAACCTAAATCTAATCATGAGGAAAACTCAAACTCAAATTGACAGACATTCCATTAAATAACTGGCCTATATTCTTAAAAATGTCAATATCATGAAAGATAAAAAAGGCTTAACTGTAAAGATTCAAGGAGACTACAGAAATATAACAACTAAATGCAAGTCATGATCCCACACTGACTCTTCTATTGGAAAAACAATTGCTATACATATTGTCGAGTTCTTGACACAGTTAGAATATAAACTGTAGATTAAAGCACTGTGTCAGTGTTAAATTTCCTGATTTAGATAACGGTACTGTGATCATGTAAGAAACTCATTCTTAGGAAATATATACTAAATATTAAGGGGGTAAAAGGGACATGATGTCTGTAACCCATTCTGAAATTGTTTAGGAGTAAAGTATCTATGACTACATCTGTATCTGTTGTCTTTCTCTTCAGAGAAAGTGAAAGCCAATGCAGCCAAATGTTAAAATCTGATCATCTCACTAAGGGGTATACAGGTTGAGCATCCCTAATTCAAAAAATCCAAAATGCTCCAAAATCTGAAACTTTGGATCACCAACATGACTCCATAGAATTCCGCATCTGACCTCATGTGAGGAGCTGCAGTTAAATAATGCATTCAAACCTTTGTTTCTTGCACAAAAGTATTAAAAACATTGCATAAAATTAATGCTACGCTATGTGTATAAGGTATATATAAAACATAAATGAGACCAGGCATGGTGGCTCACACCTCTAATCCTAGCCCTTTGGGAGGCTGAAGCAAGTGGATCACTTGAGCCCAGGAGTCTGCGACCACCCCAGGCAACATGGCAAGATCCTGTCTCTACAAAAAATTAGCCAGGTGTGGTGGTGCATGCCTGTAGTCCCAGCTACTTGGGAGGCTGAGGCGGGAGGATTGTATGAGCCCAGGAGGTCGAAGTTGCAGTGAGCCATGACTGTGCCACTGAACTCCAGCTTGGGCAACAGAGTGAGGCCCTGTCTCAAAAAAAAAAAAAAAAAAAAAAAAAGAAACATAAATGAATTTCATGTTTAGACTTAGTTCTCATCCCCAAGATACCATATTATATATATGCAATTATTCCAAGATCTGCGAAAAATCAGAAATATGGAAAACTTCTGGTCTCAAGCATTTTAGATAAAGGATTTTCAACTTGTACTGGAGGTCTTTGTATTATTCTTACAACTTTTCTATAAAAGACAAAATCATTTTTAAGAAGTTTAAAAATTTTCTAAGGCCTATAAACTCACTGTCATAATAGGAAAACAACTTTAAAAACTGACACTTGTTTGGTCAAAATGTTCTAAAATTACTTTTAATTTATGGGATGAGTACTTATTTTACTGTTTATAAGATCAAGAAACAATAAGAAAGAATGAATTCTATGTCTCAAGCTTTTTACTTAATAGTTATGTCACCTGAGACAAATGAACTTAACTTCTCTGAGCAGAGCTAACTAACTCATGTGCAAAGTAAAAGTCATAAAAGACACCTAAAAGGATTGTTGAAAGAAGAACAGGAGACAAAGTACATGAAAAGCACAGACTATGTTTGTTTGTTTCTGGCACATATTAACATCCAAACAATGGAAGGTTTCTTCCCCTGCCCTTCTAACTTATCTTATCCACACTTCTCTGAAGGCATGTCATTAAGAGTAGCAAAATAAAGCACCGGGACATTCATCTTAGATTACAAGATCCCAGATGGAACATAACTAGTACAGTACATTTTTGTCCATTTTGTTATTTGCTCATATTTGATTATATTGTCCTTAATTATGAAATAAATGTGGTTGCAAGGGGCAAGAGTTTTAAAAGAGTTTCACGTTAGATTACCAAATCTATTCCATTGACCTGAATACACAGTTAACATTATACTCTTATACTTGGAACTACATGTATAAGTCCTTCGGAACGTTATAAATATATGGAGTTACTAATGAACCATCCTCATCACAGAACAAAAATAAGGCTAAAAAATAAGGTATATTGGCCGGGCACAGTGGCTCACGCCTGTAATCCCAGCACTTTGGGAGGCTGAGGTGGGTGGATCACCTGAGGTCAGGAGCTTGAGACCAGCCTGGCCAACATGGCAAAACCCCATCTCTACTAAAAAAAAAACAAAAAACAAAAATTAGCCAGGCATGGTGGTGGGTGCCTGTAGTCCCAGCTACTTGGGAGGCTGAGGCAGGAGAATCACTTGAACCTAGTAGGTGGACGTTGCAGTGAGATGAGATCGCACCACTGCACTCTAGCTTGGGTGACACAGTGACACTCCATCTCAAAAAAAAAAAAAGAAAAAGAAAAGATATATCATTATAAGGTTCTTTATCTTTAGAAGTTACTCCAAGAGTCTACTCACTTTAAAAGTTGTTATTAAGATAATAAAAATGAATTCAAATTGAATATTACAATTTTAATAAATCAAGTTCATATAAAAGGCATAAAAGAATTATTATATAGATCCTTGCAGTTTTTCTGAAACTTGTATAAAACAGGGTATGTAATCAGCACTGGAGAAAAAGTTAGACTGAAATATAATAAAGATGACTTTTCAAAGGATAAAATTTATATTCTCCTTATTTAATATAAATTCACTCAGTCTTTCTCAACTCTAATACCTACCACCATTCAGCATGTGAGAGAAAACTTACAACCATATATCTTCTTCCTCTTTTGGTAATTACAAATTCATAAAAGAAGCAGGATAAAAATGAATGCCGAAAGGAAAGCAAAAAATTAAACAATCATAAGAAACAGGTTGAGTTTATTTCTTTGACAGGCCTTTTTTTTTTTTTTTTTAATGATTTTCTATCACTACAAAGCACAAATTAAAATTGCTATCAGTGAAGTCAAAGCTCTTGAAGGCATATATGATTCTTCATTATTCTAAAGTTGGGTTATTTTAGAAAAAGATTCCCAAGACCAATTAAACATTCCCAAGTACAGCCATTCCTGACTTTTATCTAGAAATGGCTTATAATTAACAGAAGAGTCTTATGAAAGAGCTTTTAGTACCAGTAACAATCTGTGGGTTTTCTTCTTACCTTTACCATCTTAGGTAAAAACCAATCCCACAAAAACATGACTCCATCCTGAAGTTAGTCTACACTTGTACCATACACATCTGGTCCTGTTGGTCTGACTACGCAGAGTTGATTTACATGGTAACGGAATTTAGTTCATCATTGTCACATTGGGGCTAAACAAAAAGTTGGGCTAGTGCTCTGTGACAAGTAGGCAAGAAGTGAGGTTCAGAGGGTAGAAAATTAGGGGGAACAGTGATAATACAGAGGGAAAAGGTTGGGATCCTGAAAGGATAATTCTGATTGAGAGGAATCAGGAGCACAAGACTAAAAAAGATATTACCTGTGGCAGTAAAAACTAATAGAGTTCTTACGGGTGACATCCCTGCTGTGGTATCTCCCTGGTCCCCTTGTGCAGGTCCCTGGGAGGAGAGGTACTACACCAGCCCACACCCATGCACACTGTTTACACTGCTGGAGAGCATTTCCATCTTAGAAACAGTCTTTTCTTTCATGAGATCTTGACAAGGTCTGCTTCCATTTACTCCAGATGAGTCATGTTTGTTAGATTCTCTATTATAGTTTCAAGATGGTAGACAACGCAACAGTATCACTGGCAAACTTCCCTCTATACTGCTGAGGCTTAACAACAATTTTTGTTATTTTCACATGTTTCAAAGTTCCAAATGTTATCACCCTCTTTTCCTTTAGTTTTGTTAGTGTGAGAGTGGATATAAGGGAAGTGCTCAATTTAAGACGGATTCAAAGGAAAAAAAAAAAAGAATGATCCAATCAAGGCTCCAGCTTCTTCAAATGTTCCCAAATCAAGAGTTTTCTACATGGTTCAAACACACACACACACACACACACACACACTCAATAAGCTTATCTTATGGTGCTTAGAACAACAAAAACAAAAAGAAAGATAAAGAGGCCACAAGAAAAAAGCCAATCCTGTAACTGGCAAGTAGAAACAGCTTGGGAAAAGATAAAATCAAGTGGGGGAAAAGATAGGGAGTAGACAAGGAAAGAAGGCTGGAGGGGTTGGTGTTTATACTTCAGAGTAGAAGAGGTCGGGCCTGGTCCAGGGAGTAATCTCATGACCATTAGAAAAGATAATGTCGTATGAGTACCGCGCGCTAACCGATTGCGCCACTTAATCCCAGCACTTTGGGAGGCCGAGACGGGCGGATCACGAGGTCAGGAGATCGAGACCATCCTGACTATCACGGTGAAACCCCGTCTCTACTAAAAATACAAAAACTAGCCGGGCGAGGTGGCGGGCGCCTGTAGTCCCAGCTACTCGGGAGGCTGAGGCAAGAGAATGGCATAAACCCAGGAGGCGGAGCTTGCAGTGAGCTGAGATCCGGCCACTGCACTCCAGTCCGGGCGACAGAGCGAGACTCCACCTCAAAAAAAAAAAAAAAAAAAAAAAAAAAGAAAAGATAATGTCATCAGCACCAGCTGAAGCAAAAGGCAAAATCAATTTATATTGCCTTAAATTTTAAGCAATGTTCAAGGGTCCTTGCAAAATGTTCTTGCCTACCAATATTTGATCTGTTAAGTCTACAGTCAAGGAAAACCCAATTAGTGAACGTCTGTGGCATGAGTTAATGTTTTCCATAGAACACAGAATAATTTGCTGACATGCAACTAAGTCTGGGACTTGGAATTATTTAGTTCAAAAGAAGAAGGCATATCTAAAGTCTCAGGAATAAGTCACAGAGATTCTTTAAATCAACTTACTAGTTTTCAAATATATCTCTTGCAGTATCTTCTCAATGGGCTTTCTGATTCCTTTGTTCCCCTGCCACCTATACAGAGCTTTACAAAACAAACACAAGATCACTACTATTCAGTAGCTCCCTACTGCCCACAGGGTAGTTTAAAGCTATTTAACATGGCTTATATGGCCATCTTAATCTAAGCCTTGCCTATAGTACCTGACTCATTTATTGACACTAACCTATTCCTGCATATTGTTCTCCACTCCATCAAAAACAAACAAATAAAAATAATACATCTTACTGCCCCAATGGGAATGAATTTTATTCTCATTAATGTTCCCTGTTTTGTCTGTGCCCAGGTTCCATCCCATGCTGCTCCCTGTAACAGCCATTATTCCTCTCTCATACAGGTACCCCCCACTTCTCACAGCTGATGGCATCTCAACTTTCAGAATTCAATTTTACAGCATTTGTCAATCCAACACATACTGAGTTCCTGCTCTATGCCAGGTATTGTGCTAGGTGCACACGATAGAAAGATTAGCCCCCACATATTTCTCATAACCAGTTATACATCATGGTAAGTGACAGGGTATAAATAAGCACTGAAATTTATGGGAACATGGATGAGGTGGGGAGAACAGGGTGATCATGCCAGCCAGGGATGATCAGGGAAGGCTGAAGAGAGGCTTACATGCTAAGTGCAGATGATCCAGCTTCTCCTCCCCACCCAGTACCCTGCTGTGTGAGAAGACGAGGAAGGAATTTGAGGAAGGGGAGATGAATATAAAAGTATGTTGGGAACTACAAGCAGTAAGATGTGGAAGCAGAGAGTGAGTTGGAAGGAATAGCAAGATTGAGGAGTGGAGAAGCAGGCAGGAGCTCCTCTGTATGATCTTGGGCTAGTTAATTAATTACTCATAGCCACAGTTTCCTGATGTGCAGAATGACAATAATAACAGTTCTAACTGCAGAGAGCTGTGAGAATGAAATACATTAAAGTGCTCAGAACAACATCTGACATATAATCATGGCTAAATGTTAACGCTCACTCTTATTTTTGTTATATCATTATTATGATTAGGCCCAAAGATTATTGTGACTGTAGGGTAGTATCTAGCTAACTGTTCACAGATCTAGGAATGAGCATGTGTCACCTAGTGACACAGCAAACCCTGGGTAACATAAAGCCCTGAAAGATCAATTAATTTAGCTGTCTTGAAAAGCCAATGTTCTCAGATCAAAATATCCCATAGTTAGTATACAAGTTTCAGATAGTTGCAGTAACAAATTACCACAAAACACAAATTTGTTATATTACAGTTCTGGAGGTGAGAAATCTGAAATAAGTCTTCTAAAATCAAGGGTTTTGGCAGGGCTGTGTTCCTTCAGGAAGCTCTAGGGGAGAATCCGCTCTTGCCTTTTCCAACTTCTAAAGGCTACCTGCATTTCTTGCTCACTGGCCCTTCCTTGACCTTCAGAGCTTATCACTCTGACCTTTGTTTCTGCCCTCACATCTCCTCCTCTAACTGGGACCCTCTTGCTCTCCTTTATTAGGATCCTTGTGATTACATTGACCCCACCCAGGTAATCCATGAAAACCTCCCCAACTCAAGAGCTTGAACTTAATCGCATCTTCAAAATTCTTTTCACCATGTGATATGGTTTGGCTCTGTGTCCCCACCCAAATCTCATGTCGAATTGTAATTACTGTGTTGAAGAAGGGACCTGGTGAGAGGTGACTGGGTCATGGGGGCAGACTTCCCTCTTGCTGTTCTCATGATAGTGTGTGAGTTCTCACAAGATCTGGTTGTTGTAAAAGTATACAGCACTTCCCTGTGCCCCTTTCCTGCTGGCCATGTGAAGATGTGCCTGCTTCCCCTTGCCTTCTGCAGTGATTATAAGTTTCCTGAGGCCATCCCAAAAGCGGAAGCCTTTACAGCCTGCAGAAACGTAAACGTAAGCACAATTAAGCTTTTTTTCTTTATAAACTATCCAGTCTCAGGTAGTTCTTTAGAGCAGTGCAAGAATGAACTAATACACCATGCAAGGTAACATATTCACAAGTTTTGGGATTAGGACATGGATATCTTTGAGGACTCATTACTCTGCCTACCATATTTGGTCTCATCGCTGCCATTTGAGCCCCTATAACAACTAATTTAATAATTATATTTTAGTATTCTTATTTGAATTCAAGAAAATTTGTTCAACTAATTGTACAAACGAAAAGTCATTAGATTCATAATAAAATAGAAGTGAAAGAATGGGAAATGGAGATAACATATTTACACCAATCATCTAGGAAAAGAAAGCACCTAAACCTTTCTATATATATATATAGGTTGAAAAGTGGCCTTAAAACTGTCTAATAGAAAAATCAAAGATTATTAGGCATTTCAAGAAGTCTTTGAGATCATTAAATTCAATTTCCCATATGTTAAATAAATATCCTCTGTATGAAAACCCAGACAAAGAAGAAGGCTCCCAACTATCTTTCTTCTATAATCTGCCTCATACTTCCCTCTAGTATAGAGTCATTACAAAAAGCTCTGTTAAATGATCTGCTGAAATCCAGATACAACAAAATTATGGGCAGGCTAAAAACTCCATTGAAAAAGGAAGTAAGAAAAATGATGTGTCCAGAAGAAAGGAGATTGAAAGATCAACTGGAAGGGATCAAGTACAATTAAGTTGCATAAGAATAAGAATGTCAAGATAGTCTTTCTAAAAAAGAGAAGTTAAAATGAAAAAGTTCTTGAGAAAAGGGTCTTCCCTATGGGTATGTTTGGGAATCAATTTAGAATCAAATATACTTACCAATCCAGAGTATAAAAATTCTTGAAAATATTTTTTCTCTTTCCTCCAAGAAAACAAATTTAATTTGAAAATCTGATATGGAGTAAATAATGCAATTCTGTTATTGAGTAAGCTAAAAGCATCAGGATTCCTTCCATTAAGGCAATCTGATATTCTTTAAAACACTGAGTTGTTAAACTTAAGGATTATACTCAGAAACAAAAAGTTTTAAAAGCATTTAAAGAAAGTGACAAAGCTCTTTTATATGCTATGTTTCTTGGACATATATGTGCACACTCACATGTCAGTGTGTGTGAAAAATAAAATATTCCTTGACCCACTGGCAGCTAGATTTGGGAGAGTCACTGTATGTCATTGAGTTAGCTTCATATGAATTAGCTTCTATGATTTAAGAATATTCTTTATTCAACATCTGTTTCAAGTGATCACCCTGCCTTGGTATGAACACCCACAGCAACAATGTAATTCCTCACAAGGAAAATCTACCAGAGACAGTTTTGGCAAAGCTGTCTCTATCCCCCACAAGAATGTCCCTCCAGCCCTCTTAGAAACACTCCCTCACATTCTTTCTTAATGGTAAAAGTTCCAGAAACTGCAGGTAAGTGAACTATGATTCCTTTATGAGGACATATATTTAAATATATTGCCTTTACTCTCTGGTTCTAAGATGTAAGACAAGCAAGCAGGTAGATATGTCACAATTTAACATCTTAAAGCTATATAAACATTCTAACAGCCACTCTTGCTATCTAATTTTTTTTCAAGTCATAAGACTCCTAATATAAAGATTTCACAACAATTTCATTATTCGTCATCAATATTTTCTAAAAAGCAAAGTCTGGAATTGAATGCTGAGGATCAAAAGACTTTTTAAACTTAGGTGACCTTTCCTAGGCAGACCAAGAATCTCAGCTACAATTTAAAAATACTATTTGAATTACTTAAAATGAATGAAGATTAATGAAGGAAGACTTAATGGAACAGAAAATATAAACTTGCAAATCTGACCTTTCATCTAAAAATCTAGTTGCTCTCATTTGGCTTAGGTGATTTCATTATTAACTCTCTTATACATCATAGTCTTGTAAAAGCTAAAAAAAATAAATTTAGTTTATCCTGCTCTTGAAAATATATTGTGTAATTTATTTTCATTATAAACTTAGGAGGATTATACTCTTTTTTTTCAGTAGGCAAACAAGGCAAAGATTTCATCTCTCCCCCTATACAAATGCAAAATTCAACTAAAGGGTGTCTTATCCATTTGGGATTTAGATAATTAAGAATACAAATAATTCAGTTCATTTATTAGAGCTCTACCATAATACATTAGAATGCTGAACTGTATTTATATTAATGCTAGTATTTATGTAAAAGTAAATTGGAATGGGAGAGTATACTTATCTTTATGTCATTTACAGGGGAAGAACATTTTTTGGGACTTGTTGTTAGCAGAAATAAAATGTATCTAAGAAAATAGTGTATCTTCACTAAGAGGCATTCTAAAGCCAAAACAAAAAGATATTATTTGAAAGCAACTGGTATTGTACTCTTCTTCTAATAATGGGTTAGCATCTACTTTCATTATTGATTTTTTAAAAATTTACAGTTGGCACACAATAATTGTACATATGTTCACTGTTGATTTTTTTTGGCAAGGAAATAGGCTTTGGAGACTCAGAAGGGGGGAGGTAGGAGTGGGTGAGGGATTAAAAAAAGACAACACTACATTTTGGGTACAATGTACACTACTCACATGATGGGTGTACTAAAACCTCAGACTTCACCACTATACAGTCCATCCATATAACCAAAAACCATGTGTACTCCTAAAGCTATTGAAATAAAAAATAAATAAAATTTTTAAGAAAGAAAAAACCAAAAAATCGCTACCCATTTTGCAACAGTATTATATTTTAGTGAATTCTAGTTGCATATGCAGTTTCATAAACTACCTAAGACAGGTAGAGTAGACAATTATTAAATTTTGGTAAATTTAAGAGAACCAAGAAGACTCAGTGCACATCATATATCTTCTCTTTGACTGCAGATCTCTCAAGTTTCATCATTTTTGATTCTTTTTACCTAAGTTTCTGCATTTTATAAAGATGTAACTCTTCCAGGCAACGATTTTTACCTAGAGCATAATTACAGGAATGTAGAAGATTGAATTGAATTGTATTCCCCCAAAAAGTCATATTGTAGTCCTAATCTCCAGTACTTTAGAATGTGACCTTATGGGGAAATAGTCTTGTTTCAGACATAACTAGAAAGATGAAGAACAGGGTGGACCTCTAATCCAATATGACTCACAGTCCTTATAAGAAGACAGCCATGTAAAGACAGAGACATACAGGGGCACCTTGTGACAATAAAGTCAGAGACTAGAGCTACCCAGCTGCAGGCCAAGAAACACCAAAGACCACCAGGAAACCACCAGAAGCTGGGAGAGGCCAGGAAGGATTCTGCTACATGATTCTGAGAGAGAAGAGGCTTTTCTTTGTACTTGTAGCCTCTAGAACCGTAAGACAATGCATTCCTGTTGTTTGAAGTCCCCTAGTTTGTGGTACTTTGTTATAGCAGCTTTGGGGCATTAATACAAAGAGGTTTAATAAAGAGCTGCATGAGAAGAACAATGGTGCAGAATCCCAAAATATTGGCTCTTGTGAACAGAATAGTATAACAGAATAATAAAAGGAAACAGCTTCACAAGTTGGCCTAGGACACTCTGAACCTAAGTTTACTGTTTCAGATTGCAGTGCAGTGGAAAGTTCAAAAATTTCCAAGTGCTAAACAAAATAATAAACAAAATAAATAAACAAAAATTATTCTGTTTCAGAAGAATGAGAAAACAGGTCATAGACTGGAAAAATATATTTGTAAAGCACATATCTAATAATGAATTGTTACCCAAAATATACAAAGAACTCTTATAACTCAACAATAAGGAAACAGACTGCATGATTAAAAATGGGCAACAGACCTGAACAGACACCTCACCAAAGAAAACATACATATGGCAAATAAGTCTATGAAAAGACAGTCAACACCATATGTCATTAGTGAATTGCAAATTAAAACTACAGTGAGATACCATTACACACCTGTTACAATGGCCAAAATCCAAAATGCTGACAATACCAAATGTTGACAAGGATGTTGGCAAGTATATGGAGTAAAAGGAACTCTCATTCATCGCTGGTAAGAATGCAAAATGGCACAGTGGCTTTGGAAGATAGAGTGGCAATTTTTTACAAACATACTTTTACAAACATACTCTTACCATACAATCCAGCAATCATGCTCCTCTTTGGTATTTATCCAAATGAGCTGAACACTTATGTCCACACAAAAACCTGCACATGGATGTTTATAGCAGCTTTATTCACAATTGCCAAAACTTGGAAGCAACCAACATGTCCTTCAGTAGGTAAACGAATAAATTGTGTTATGTCCATACAATGAAATATTGTTCAGTGCTAAAATAAAATGGGCTATCAGGCCACGAAAAGGTTCACAGGAATCTTAAATGTATATTACTAAGTGAAAAAAGCCAATCTGAAAAGTCTACACGCTGTATGTTTCCAAACATGTGACATTCTGGAAAAGGCAAAATTAGAGGCAGTAGAAAAATCAGTGGTTGCCAGGGGTTTGGGGAAGAGAGGGGTGAACAAGCCGAGAACACAGGATTTTAGAGAAACGGAACTATTCTGATGATACTACAGTGGTGGATGCTTGTCATTTCACATAATGTATACCATCTAGGATGAATCCTAATGTAAACCATGGACTGTGGGTGAAAATGATACGTAAGGTAGGTTCATTGATTGTAACAAATGTACCACTCGGTGTGGGGGCTGTTGACAGTGGGGATGGCTGTGCATGTTTAGGGATAGGAAACATACAGCAACTCTATGTGTTATTTTGTGCTTAATGTTGCTGTGAACCTAAAAGTGCTTTAAAAAATAAGGCAAAAACAAACAAAAAGATACTCTATGCCAGGCCTGGGTGACCGAAGTCTAAAAATGTGAGGAAGATGGTAAGAGGCTATGTTTAGAAGATAAAACACAAGACAAAAAAGGCATTTAAAAGCTGATTTTATGCAATGAGTTCTGCTTCTGGCTAACTAGCTTGTATCAGACCAATGTTCTTGCCAAGAACAATTAAAAAGGTAAATCAAATGTACAATCTGTACTATTTAAACATGAAAAAGCTATCAAGGAAGTAAGAGATCAAGCTCCTAGAAAGAAGACAAGCCCATGGAGGACAGCTCAATATTTGGAGTCACTTTTTCCTTCTAGACATTTATCAATGTTAAGTAGTGCCTGAGGGGCTGAGCAGCCAAACAAAAGCTAAGAGGCAAAGTAAATACGCAGAACCTGATGCATTCTCATGAGCGCGAGATACAAAAATTAGAGTTGAAGATCTGCCACAAGGAAAAAGTACTGGCAAAAACACCATAGAATTTTAGCTGGGTACTAGAAGAACCACACTAGGTGGTACGTTAGTGTGGCATGTACCAGTTCACAAAAGCTGGCTGTGTGTATTGCTTCCCAATGCCATGTTCAGTGATGTAACATTGGTAATCTGAAATTGGCAACAGTGGAAGTATTCACACTATGGAAACTGGCAAATGCTACAGATCAGAACTCTTTCTCCCGAGAGTCACTTGTTAAACACTGGCACACAATTGGCTGCATTCAAAAGAGCGAGCAGGCAGAAATAAAGCAGTCATCAGAAAGAGTGAAAAGCAGTCCAAAAAATCCATCTCAGTCAGATTAAAATAATCAGTTCTTACCTTAGCACCTGGCAGAAGCAAAATAAAATCCTCCCTGGAGGAAGATACATGATAGCCTAGAATCTACAGTTTTTTAAAAAATAAACAATGGCCACCATTCAAAAAAAGAAAAAAATACTAGGTACATGGAGAAAAAGACAAATGACCAGAATCAAGAAAAAACAAAACTAAAAAGCAGAAATGAACCAATATCAGCTCCAAATACTGGATATTTTGTAATGGACTTTAAGATAACTAAATAATATGTCTGTATTAGTCTGTTTTCACACTGCTATAAAGAAATGCCTGAGACTGGGTAAATTATAAAGAAAAGAGGTTTAATTGGCTCACAGTTCCGCATGGCTGGGGAGGCCTTAGGAAATTTACAATCACAGTGGAAGGGGCAGCAGGCACCCTCTTCACAAGGCAGCAGGAGCGAGGAGAGTCAAGAGGGAAGAGCCCCTTATAAAACCATCAGATCTTGTGAGAACTCACTCACTATCATGAAAACAGCATGGGGGAATCTGCCTCCATGATCCAGTCACCTCCCACCAGGTCTCTCCCTTGACTTGAGGGGATTACAGTTCAAGATGAGATTTGGCTGGGGACACAAAGCCAAACCATATAAATGTTTAAAAACTATAAAGGAAAATATGAATAATTTAATTAGAACATGGAAATCTATGAAAATTCAAACTGTAATTCTAGAATTAAAAAATATATTAACTAAAATTAGAAATCCTGTAGATGGGTTTGACAGCAGATTAAAAACAAATGAAGAACGGATTAGGGAGTGAGATCAGTGCTTCACAAATTTTAATGGATACACAAATCACCTGGAGATGCAGACAGTGAGTGAACAGGTCTAGGGTGGGGCCTAAGAGTCTGCATTTCCAGCAGCCTCACAGCAGATGCCAACACTGCTGTTCAGGGACTACAACTTCTGTGGATGTTGCCCCAGGGACAATTACGAATACCAAGGAACTAGGAAACAGATAAAGAGGAAATATCTATACAGATACACAGAACAAAATACACAAAGTATAGCAAAGAATATATCAGATATTGGGGAACAAAAGGAAATATCTAGCACACGTAACTGAAATCACAGAGGAAGGGAGAATAGAGTAGAATATATATATATGAAGAAAGAATGGCTAAGGTTTCCAAACCTTCTGAAAGAAATGGGGACACAGGGAAAAAAAACCCACCACGAATCCCTAAGCAGGATAAATACAAAGAAAAGTACCCTCAGCAAGAGGCAACGGTAGAGCACGGATGATCTCATAAAGATCTGTGGATGTAGCATTTGTTTAATGGAGTAAGTTCCAGTGAAATCCAGGGAAGACCCACATAATTCCTGAGAAAATTGTGTGAGCAAAAAAAAAAAAAAAAAAAAAAAAGGAGAGAGAGTGACAGAAACAAAAAGAAAAAAACCCAAACAAACCAAAACCAAATAAACAAACAAAAAATTTGCACTGCCGATGTAGACTAAAAGGGACAGAGACAGTACAAAATAAAAAGAGGCTGTAGGATTCTTAACATTCTCATGGCAGGATCAGGTCGAGAAAATTATTCAGCTGTACACATGTGCTATCTCTCAAGAAAAGGGAAAGATAACTACACAGAGTGGAATCAAACAATCAGAGAGTACAGCAAATATCAAATTCACAGTCCCAGAGATTAGAAAGGGTGTGTAACCTGGGGGTGAGGAGGATGAGAAAATCTGGAGGACCTGGCTCATGCCTGTAATCCCAGCACTTTGGGAGGCTGAGGCAGGCGGATCACAAGGTCAGGAGATTGAGACCATCCTGGCTAACATGATGAAACCTTGACTCTACTAAAAATACAAAAAAAATTAGCTGGGCGTGGTGGCAGGTGCCTGTAGTCCCAGCTACTTGGGAGGCTGAGGCAGGAGAAAGGCATGAACCCAAGAGGCGGAGCTTGCGGTGAGCTGAGATGACACCACTGCAGCACTCCAGCCTGGGTGACAGAGCAAGACTCCATCTCAAAAAAAAGAAAAAAAAAAAAAAAAAAAGAAAAAAGAAAAGAAAATCTGGAGGACCAACTTAGAATTCTGCTTATCGCATTTGGCAATTCTTTCAAATATTTTAAACAGGAATAATTTACTTCTTTACAAACACTTCCAGAAAAATGTAGAGGAAGGAAGATTTCTCAACTAATTTTATGAGGCCAGTGCTTCTCTGATAAAAAAATTAAGAAGACATTACAAGAAAACTACAGATCAATGTCTTCCATGAACAAAAATGCAAAATCTTCATGAAATATAACCAAAACAACAGAAATATTTTATCAATAGCAATATATCACAATTAAGTAAAGTTTATTCCAGGAATGCAAGGTTGGTTTAATATCTGAAAACCATTCAATGTAGATTATAATATTAATAGAGACTTAGAACAAAAAACAAATCATATTATTTCAATAGACAAAAAAGCATACGATCAAGTTCAACTCAACTCATGATTAAAACACACACACACACACACACACAGACACAGGGAAAAACAGGAATAGAAAGGAATTTTACTAATTCCAAAACTACAGCTAACTTTTACATTTAATGGTAAAATTCTGAAAACTCTCCCCTTGAGTTTGGGAAGAAGAGAAAGATACCCAACTCTACTCAGTGTACTGAACATTCTTGCCAGTATAGTAAGGTAAGAAAAGGAAATAAAAGTCATGAGAATTGGAATTGAAAAATCAAAACTATGACTCTCAGATGACATAATTGTATAGTAAGAAAATCTAAAAAAAAAAAAAAAACCCTACAGAAACACTATTAGAATTAATAAGTGAATTAGTTGGGCAAAATAAATATATTTAAATCAACTTTATTTCTAAGTAGCAACACAAATGAAAATCATTTCAATAGTATCAGTGGAAATACATGTAAGAACATATTTAATAAAATGATATGTAAGACATATACAAAGAATTATAAAACATTATTGATAGAAATTAGAGAAGATCAAAATAAATGAAGACATATACTTCATTTAAGAACAGAAACTTGATATTATAACAACATCAATTTCCCCAAAGTGACCTATAAAATCAATATGATCTTAATACAAATTCCAGCAGGATTTTTGGTGAAACTTGACAAATTTATAGAAACAAAGGAATAACAATAGTTAGGGCAATTTCAAGAAAAACAAACATTGAAATACTTATATTGCCAATATTAAGACTTATTCTAAAGCTATGGTAGTTAACTTGTGTATGGGTGGAAAGACTGACAAATAGACCAAAGGAACAGAATAGATGCCCAGGACAAACCCACATATGTACATACACGTGATTTATAATAAAGGTCATCAGGTAGGCGAGTGAGGCAAGAATGATTTTCAAGAAACTGCATTGACTCAAATGGATAGTTTCCAAGGCAAAAAAAAAAAAAAAAAAAAAACCCAAAACAAACTTGAATTTCCCCTGAAACCCAAACACACCTCATACCTTAAATAAAAATAAATTCCAATTGGGCTGCAGATTTAAAGGTAAAAGGCAAAATGATATTGTACATTGAGGGGTATCTTTATGATGGTGTGGAGAAGGTAAACATTTCTTAAGAGGACACAAAAAGCACTAATATAAAAAAAAACATACTGATAAATTCTACATTAAAATGAAGAATGTCTGTTTTTCAAAAGGCACCATGAAGAGAAAAGGTGGGTTACAGAATGGAAGGAGATATTTAAATTACCATGACCTGCCAAGGAGCTGTATCCAGAATATGGAAATAACTCCTATAAATCGGGGATCAGGGCAGGTTGTAAATCAAACTGGTAAACCAACAGGTAGATGTGCAAAAGATGTGAACAGGTAATTCATGAAAAAAGACACCCAAATAGCCAATAAACATATAAAAGACACTTGATATGGTTAATTAACAGGAAAATATAAAACTACAATTAAAATTAAGTTACATTCCCACCAGAATGGCTAACATTAAAAATGTAACAATACCAAGAGCTTGTAAGAATATGGAGCTTCTACCATTTTTATATATTGTTGTTGGGATTGCAAATTTATTCAACTATTTGGGGAAACTACTTGGCAATTATCTAGTAAAGCAAATCAATTTCATTTCCTATGACTCAGCAATTACACTCCTAGCCAGAACCCCCAGTGGAAAAGTTTACACACAAGTGGAACAAAAGGAAAAAACAAGAAGAACCCTGATAGCCGTATTCGTTGCAATACTAATATTGGGATTTTGAAAATACCCAATTCCCCTTTAACAATAGGATGAACAAACTGTGATATATATGTGCATGCTGTAGAACACTGCCTGGCAATAACAATGGATGAACTATAGCTACTTTAAAAACAGATCAGTTCACCAACGATGTTACGCAAAAACAAACGAATCCCCAAAAACCCAAAACCCAAGCAGTCAAACATGAATTCTTACATTTATATCCAGTATAAAAATGGGTAAAACTATCATGTGGTGTCAGAATAAGGCATGGTGGTTTCCTTTGGGGAAGGGGAGAGGACAGTAAACGGAGGACATGACAGGGACCTGAGTGGTACTTGGTGATGTTCAATTTCTTGATCTGACTGGTAGTTACAAGGAAGTATTCACTTTACAAAAGTGCACAGCCATATACTTTTCTGTAGGTATAGTACAAAAGCTTTTTTAGCAAAGAAGAAGTGAAGTTTTAAAAAAGAATAAACTATGAGAACAGAAAAGAGATCAGTAGTTGCCAGGAGCTAGGTGGGGATGGAGGGAGAAGATGATTACAAAAAAGGGTAAGAAGGATCAGCTGGGCACAGTGGCTCACATCTGTAATACTGGCACTTTGGGAGGCCAACATGTGAGGATCGCTTGAGTCCAGGAGTTCGGGACCAACCTGGGCAACATAGTAAGACCCTATCTCTATGAAAACTAAAAAACAAAATGAGCTGGGCATGGTGGCAACCAACTGTAGTCGCAGCTACTTGAGATGCTGAGGTGGAAGGATTGCTTGAGCCCAGGAGGTTGGGGCTGCAGTGAACCGAGATTGCAGCACTGCATTCCAGCTTGGGTGACAGAGCGATACCCTGTCTGAAAACAAAACAAAACAAAACAGAACAAAAGGGTAAAAAGGAATTTTGAGGGGGCTGATGGAATTGTTCTATATCTTGATTATGATGTAGTAGGTTGCACTACTATATGAATTTGCTAGAAATCATAGAACTGTACACCAAAAAGAGTGAATTTTGCTGTATGTAAGCTATCCCTCAATAATATATACTTGTGACATAAAAGAAAATGAATTAATTTGGCATCTTTTTATGTTTGTGGGAAGTTAATGATCTGTGGTGCTACAATCTGCTTTTTTTTCACTGATTAGATTAGAAGGAAAATTAAATGGTCTACCTGCAAAATATTTTCTTACCCTTGTATACACAGAAAGTTGTAAAATTAAGATGAGGAAAATTCTGGGAAAACAAATAATGCTATTCATTTTCATTTTATGATATTCACTTTTGATTTTGGGAAAAACAGACTTTAACTAATATACATCTATTTTTCAACCAAATATTGAAAGAATATATATGTTGTGCTTGATATTCACTTATGGTATAACAGAAAAACTGTAACGAGCTCTGGGTTATTTCTTTGCATATTTATTCATAAAAACATTTGAGGCAAATTAACGATAGGGCATAATTTTTAAAAATGGAGGTTGGTGCAACAGTAATTGCGGTACTTTTAAAGGCAAAAACCACAATTACTTTTGCATCAACGTAATAGAAACAAAGTAGAAAATTTTCATTTAAATTTCAACTTTCTCTTTAGGCTTATTTTACATTTGCCCATATTCAGTCAATGAATCCAGAAAGTAGATATTTGTTTTGAGACCCTTAATTTCTGAGGCATTCTGGGAAACACTTTGCCTTTACTTGATTTCAAACTTATTCACATTCATTATGAGTCATCTTATTCTACTGTGTCTGTGAATATGAAAGGATAAAATCAAATTGAGGTTTGTTGTGAAAAAACTGAAAAACAAAAATAGGTAGAAAGATAGACAGCATCAAATCTATCCAATAGAAAAGTAGGAAAACTAGGGGGATCCCAATCAATAACAAATTGTGAAAAGGGTCTCTTAAAAAGTGGGGTAAAAATGAAGCCTCATTTATACACAAGTATTTAAATACTGTCTTATTTTGAAACATCCAAAAGCTTATCTTATACACACAGGTAAATACTAGATACTAATTAAAATTCCCGTCTCCCACAACAAAAAAAGAGAATTTTAGACCAATATCGATGCAAAAATCCTCAATAAAATACTGGCAAACTGAATCCAGCAGCATATCAAAAAGCTTATTCACCACGATCAAGTGGGCTTCATCCCTGGGATGCAAGGCTGGTTCAACATACGCAAATCAATAAACGTAATCCAGCATATAAACAGAACCAAAGACAAAAACCACATGATTATCTCAATAGATGCAGAAAAGGCCTTTGACAAAATTCAACAGCCCTTCATGCTAAAAACACTCAATAAATTCAGTATTGATGGAACATATCTCAAAATAATAAGAGCTATTTATGACAAACCCACAGCCAATATCATACTGAATGGGCAAAAACTGGAAGCATTCCCTTTGAAAGCTGGCACAAGACAGGGATGCCTTCTTTCACCACTCCTGTTCAACATAGTGTTGGAAGTTCTGGCTAGGGCAATCAGGCAAGAGAAAGAAATCAAGGGTATTCAGTTAGGAAAAGAAGAAGTCAAATTGTCCCTGTTTGCAGATGACATGATTGTATATTTAGAAAACCCCATCGTCTCAGCCCAAAATCTCCTTAAGCTGATAAGCAACTTCAGCAAAGTCTCAGGATACAAAATTAATGTGCAAAAATCACAAGCATTCGTATACACCAGTAACACACAGAGACCCAAATCATGAATGAACTTCCATTCACAATTGCTTTAAAGAGAATAAAATACCTAGGAATTCATCTTACAAGGGATGTAAAGGACCTCTTCAAGGGTAACTACAAACCACTGCTCAGTGAAATAAAAGAGGACACAAACAACGGAAGAACATACCATGCTCATGGATAGGAAGAATCAATATCGTGAAAATGGCCATACTGCCCAAGGTTATTTATAGATTCAATGCCATCCCCATCAAGCTACCAATGAGTGTCTTCACAGAATTGGAAAAAACTGCTTTAAAGTTCACATGGAACCAAAAAAGAGCTCACATTGCCAAGACAATCCTAAGTCAAAAGAACAAAGTTGGAGGCATCACGCTACCTGACTTCAAACTATACTACAAGGCTACAGTAACCAAAACAGCATGGTACTGGTACCAAAACAGAGGTATAGACTAATGGAACAGAACAGAGTCCTCAGAAATAATACCACACATCTACAGCCATCTGATCTTTGACAAACCTGACAAAAACAAGAAATGGGAGAAAACATTCCCTATCTAATAAATGATGCTAGGAAAATTGGCTAGCCATAAGTAGAAAGCTAAAAACTGGATCCTTTCCTTACTCCTTATATGAAAATTAATTCAAGATGGATTAGAGACTTAAATGTTGACCTAATACCATAAAAACCCTAGAAGAAAACCTAGGTAATACCATTCAGGACATAGGCATGGGCAAGGACTTCATGTCTAAAACACCAAAAGCAACAGCAACAAAAGCCAACATTGACAAATGGGATTTAATTAAACTAAAGAACTTCTGCACAGCAAAATAAACTACTATCAGAGTGAACAGGCAACCTACAGAATGGGAGAAAATTTTTGCAATTTACTCATCTGGTATCCAGAACCTACAAAGAACTCAAACAAATATACAAGAAAAAAACAAACAACCCCATCAAAACGTGGGCAAGGGATATCAACAGACATTTCTCAAAAGAAGACATGCGTACAGCCAACAGACACATGAAAAAATGCTCATCATCTCCAGCCATCAGAGAAATGCAAATCAAAACCACAATGAGATACCATCTCACACCAGTTAGAATGGCAATCATTAAAAAGTCAGGAAAAAACAGGTGCTGGAGAGGATGTAGAGAAAATAGGAACACTTTTAC
This sequence comes from Piliocolobus tephrosceles, assembly GCF_002776525.5. Lineage (NCBI taxonomy): Eukaryota > Metazoa > Chordata > Mammalia > Primates > Cercopithecidae > Piliocolobus > Piliocolobus tephrosceles. The sequence continues at coordinate 147,440,467 of NC_045438.1, forward strand.
ACTGTTGGTGGGATTGTAAACTAGCTCAACTATTATGGAAAACAGTATGGCAATTCCTCAAGGATCTAGAACTAGAAGTACCATATGACCCAGCCATCCCATTACTGGGTATATACCCAAAGGATTATAAATCATGCACACATTCACACGTATGCTCATTGCGGCACTATTCACAACAGCAAAGACTTGGAATCAACCCAAATGTCCATCAGTGACAGACTGGATTAAGAAAATGTGGCACATATACACCATGGAATACTATGCAGCCACAAAAAAGGATGAGTTTGTGTCGTTTGCAGGGACATGGATGCAGCTGGAAACCATCATTGTCAGCAAACTATCGCAAGAACAGAAAACCAAACGCTGCATGTTCTCACTCATAGGTGGGAACTGAACAATGAGATCACTTGGACTCAGGAAGGGGAACATCACACACCAGGGCCTATTATGGGGAAGGGGAACGGGGAGGGATTGCATTGGGAGTTATACCTGATGTAAATGACGAGTTGATGGGTGCTGACAAGTTGATGGGTGTAGCACACCAACATGGCACAAGTATACATGTGTAACAAACCTGCACGTTATGCACATGTACCCTAGAACTTAAAGTATAATAATAATAATAATAAAAAGAAATTTATGATACTAGAAAAAAAAATTCCCATCTCCCCAAGTCATCTGAATTTTACTGTTCAAAAGAAGAAAAAAGTGATTATATTTTAGTTGCCTAAGGTCATTTACCTCATCCATGGCCCCCTGGCCCCTGACCCCAACTTGGAAATCTCTTCATATTTTGTAATTTAAGGATTATAACATGAGCAAGTTGGGTGAAGGTAAGCAACACAGCTGCATTTTTACAGCTACTGGCAAAAAACAATACCTTATAAGAAAAAAGATCTTACCACTTGTGCTGGAACTTGTTCCATTTTTGCAGCAGGAGTTCCTGGTCTTGGGTAAAACTGATTAATAAAGAGGCTTGGGAATTTGTACTCTTCCACGAGTTTCACTGTTTCTTGAAAATCCTGATCTGTTTCTCCAGGAAAACCACAGATAATATCTGTAGCAATAGTTATTCCAGGAACTCTAGAAAATAACAAGACAAAAATGTAACAACTTGACTATAAGCCATAATTATTCTATTTCCCTGATATTTTAAATACAATTTTTATGGTAATTAAAATTTACTTTTATAAAAAGCACACGTGCAAATAGTTTTAAAGAGTCCTAAATACCAAAAGTTTAAAATGAAAAACAGTGGCTGCCTGCCATTCCCAGGGAAACCTATCTTAAATTCTTTTAAATGGTTCTTTGTTCTTTCCTCTATATTTAAAAACAGATGCCAATTCTGCCATTTCTAGATTTACTAATTTTTAGGCAATAAGTTACTAACTGCTCTGTTATGGTAAATGAGGCTTTAACTCTTGAACTACTGTATCCCTAATCTTCCAAATAAATCAATGAACAACCCCTAGTTAAATCAGTAACACAGTACTTCCATTGGTATAACTGCAAAGATAACTTTCACTATAGAGCCAACTAGTATACTATTCAGTTTTGTTTTTCCACAATGTGTAATTTTTCCTAGAGTTAATAATTGCTTCTCTTTTTTAAAACATTAGCTTAATGTTTTAAATACCTATGCTGATGTTTTCCAGACTCCATTAGGCCTATCAAAATCCAATACTGTCTTCTAAACCTTCTATATATTGTACGGAAATGCCATTCCTTTCAGGTGTGTGTTGCTTTCATAGTGAACTGGCTATCATCCTTGAATGTTGCTTCTTGGTATCCTTTTCTCAATAATCTTTTTTCCCCGGATCCTATGTCTTCTTAATTCTTGATTAACTCCCTCATTCTGCAGCGATGTGCTTTCTTTCAGAAGCTTCATCAGAAAGATACCAGGGAAATTTTGTTGTTGTCTTTGCATGCATGGTCTTAGGCCATACAACTGATCAACATTTGGTTGTGTGTAGCACTCCAAGTCAAAAAGTATTATCCATAAAAATTTTGCATTGTTCCTCTTTTTTTAAGCTGAAAACATTGCTAATGGGATGTCCAGATTAACTTGGATGCACACTTCTTTAAATGTGCCCGCATCATTCTCTTTTTAGAAGTTTTTATTAACTTTATGCTTAATGTGATAATATGCCTTGGATTGGGTCTTTAAATCTTTGTACAAGGTATAGTCTGGAGACTCATGGGCTTTAGGTTGAGGAAGTTTTCTGATATTATTTCTTTAATAATTTTTCTCTCAGGGAATCCTCTCTTTTGAATGTTGAAACCACTGGGTTGATCTCTTAGCTTTTTCTCTCTTTCATCTCTGCCCTTCTATTTTCTGGAAAATTTACTTCAGCATACCTTCCAACTATTTTATTGCAAACAAAATCAATTCAATATTACTATTTACATTTCTCAGAGTTCTTTCTCTAATTTTCCTTTTCACAGCATCCTGTTTAGGGATGCAGTATCTTTTCTTATTTATCTGAGGATGTCAATTAAAGGTTTTTGTAATTTTTCTTCTGTTCACTGCGATTTGTCTTTTGGTTTCTCTCATTCATGGTTGAGACTTTCTGCCAATAAAGAACAATTCTTGCTATCCTTTCATATTTAAGAGCAAAGCACTAAAATCTTTTTGTCATTGAGTGATTAGGTAGCAAGCTGCCTTTATTTTTGATAGGCCCAAATGTTGGCATCTTGGAAGTCATTTCTTTGTGGCCATTTAATGCCTCCATAAATATGGCACAGACATTGTTCTATTTTAATAGTATAACAATAACAGAATTACATTAACTTATTTAGAAATACAGTATTACTCCGAGTCCATAAACAATAGGGAAAATGGCTCCAAACGTCAAACCATAGAATATCAACTTTCCTATCATTTAAACAGGCCGGATGCAGTGGATCACACCTGTAATCCCAGAACTCTGGGAAGCCATGGTGGGTGGATCACCTGAGGTCAGGAGTTCGAGACCAGCCTGTCCAACATGGTGAAACCCTGCCTCTACTAAAAATACAAAAATTAGCTGGGTGTGGTGGCAGGTGCCTGCAATCCCAGCTATTTGGGAGGCTGAGGCAGGAGAATCGCTTGAACCCAGGAGGTGGAGGTTGCAGTGAGCCGAAATCGTGCCATTGCACTCCAGCCTCGGTGACAGAACAAGACTTCGTCTCAAAAAACAAACAAAAAAGGCCGGGCGCGGTGGCTCAAGCCTGTAATCCCAGCACTTTGGGAGGCCGAGACGGGCGGATCACGAGGTCAGGAGATCGAGACCATCCTGGCTAACACGGTGAAACCCCGTTTCTACTTAAAAAAAATATAAAAACTAGCTGGGCGAGGTGGTGGGCGCCTGTAGTCCCAGCTACTCGGGAGGCTGAGGCAGGAGAATGGCGTAAACCCGGGAGGCGGAGCTTGCAGTGAGCTGAGATCTGGCCACTGCCCTCCAGTCTGGGCGACAGAGGGAGACTCCACCTCAAAAAAACAAACAAACAAACAAACAAACAAACAAACAAACAAACAAAAAACCCAGTTCTACATGAAAGAATGAAAACAGTTTATCAAATTAAGATATACGAGATATTTGGGGGCATAAGAGGGAACAAGGGATATACCAATGAGGATAGTAAAATTATTATATTCTTAATATAGTTTCATAAAAACAACAGCTTTCCATATTTTCTTCACACACTACTTAGCACCCAGTGTGAAAGAAGCATGACAAATCTATTCTTAAAAATATTTTGTTCCTAATTTATTATTGGTCTCACCTAGCTATTTACTGGGTTGAACTTCAGTTAATAAGTTCCAAGGACTGGAACTTTTCTCCATGATGATAAATAGAAAAAGAGACAATATTCACGCAGAAGAATAAAACAGTATATTTGAATAAAAACTTAAATTTTTATTGTGATATAAACATTTTTCTTCTTTAAAGGTAATTATCAAAATTACATTTGAAAAATCACAAATATCGTATGATTTTACATGTAAGCTATAGATAAAAAGACCATTTTTGTAGAGTAAAACATGTAGAATAGCTTTTTGGCTAGCTAGTTCAGCTAGTTTTATACTTGCCTATTCAATAACTCTGATCAAAAGGTCTACAACTAAAAATTAAAGTAATGGATCACAGCAGATCATAACAGAGAATAGTCCATCTCTCCTAGAAAATTTTAAAAAATAAATCGTAGAAACTGCATGGGAAATACTGTAAAAACAAAGGTTATTGTCCTCACCTATGAATTAGAATAAGTTTGGCACTGGATTATGGGGTATTCCCACAGGAAAGTACCTTACTGATTTTCCCTCTATCCTTCTTGATACATTATGGTGGAACCCAGTGTTATGCAACACCTGCTTACTTTGGCCTTAAGGGTCATAGTGACAAAAAAGAAACCTTTAAAGAAGTCATAGTAAATGTTAGGGAAAGGGATTTTCAATGCATGGATATATTTGGCAAGGTAAACAAAAAGTTGCCTGATAGCAAGGGAGGAGGCAGGCCACTGTGAATAGTAACTTATACTAGCCAATATTGAAAAGTAAAAGCAGTTTAATGGTTTCAAAGTATATAAGAATACGAACTGATTGCTTATAAAATGTTTTTAAAGTAGAGATTACACTTTAATGTTAGATGAGGCTGATCTATACATTCATTTTATATATGCAAATGATCCTACTTATATTCTTGAAAATAATTTGGCTCTTTAGGTGAACCAACTGAAATCTCATTTACACTGCTGATTTCCCTAGTAAACAATTCTCTTCAGTATGAGAAAATCAAAGAAGTCTGAAGTGGAACAAATTCTAAATTACTAGTATATGATTTAAATGGCTAGGAGGAAATTAAAAGGGGTGTAAAACAGAGTATTAATTCAAATATTTAAGATGCTAATTCTGGGTAAAAGCTATTTTTGAGATGACACGAATTTTCAAAATACTAAAAATTTTAAAATAATTATTTCCACAAACTTTTTTAAGGTGTAAGTATAATGTATGTAACTACTAAGTAATATATTATTCAATTTTAGGAACTTTATGTATGTTTTCATACTAGTATTAGAAAATAATTCTGAAAAGAAGATGAAAATGAAAATTTAATTTAGCTTAAACAACAGGAAAATTTTGGCGTGTTATTTTTTCTGTCCTATATTTACTGGCAAAATGGGTTTATTAAAGAGCTTGGGAATGGAGTAAGAAAGATTCCAATTATGCATCTGACCTTGTCAGAAGCAGTGCTATGATTACTTGTAAAGATATATCAGGGACATGTAAAGAACAGGCAAACTATTTGTTGGCTGTAGCCTGGAATTTAAGAAAGCCATAAATATTTTAAAAGTTAATTATTTCACCTTGAATAAAAATACAAACATACACATACCCCACAATTTAAACATTCATCTCAAGATTTTTATTTGCCATTTGGTGTTTCACTGGCAAAAATGTGGAAAAGAATAATTCTACTTTATTCTTTAGATCAATAAATTATGAGCTTCAAATTCTACATGTGAATAAAGTAGGACTAATACACATACTAATTATCTCAAAAGACAAAGAGAAAAATGATCAGCAAAGGACTAGACTCATCAAAATTAGTAGACATAAACAAAACACATGATTAAAAGAAATACTTTTTATCCTGTGGAGGTTTATTCTAGGACACATATTCAATACTTTTAGAGAAAAAAATGAGGTAGGTAGGGGAGAAAAATATCTTGAACTGAATGAAAATGAAATCATAACACATCTAAATATATGGTATGCAACTAAAGCAGTGCTTAAAGAAAAATCTATAGATATTAATTTCTGTGTTAAATATAAAAATCTAAGCTTCCACTTCAAGAAGCTAACAAAGAGAAAAAAATCAAATCAAAAGACAAAATAATAAAGGTAAAATAAGAAATCAATGAAATAGAAAATACAGAAAAATCAATAAAAGTAAAAAGCGCATCTTTGAAAAAAGTCAATTCAATTAGTAATGTACTAGTTAGGCTGAGAAAAGAAAAGAAGATACAGATGTCCAGCTTTAGGCATGAAGGATGGAACATCACTACCGATGCTACCAACAGTAAAAGGATATTAAGAGAATATTATGAACCTTATGCCAATAAACACACAACTTAGGTAAAATGGGCAAATTCTTTGAAAGACATAAATTATGAAAATGGACTCAAGAAGAAACCAAAAACCTCAATATTCTTTTATCTATTACAAAAACTTGTAATTTAATACCTTGCCACCCAAACAAAACTACACAAAACAAAACCACCAAAGACTAAACGGTTTCACGGTGAATTCTACCAAACATTTAAAGAATGATAAAATCAATTCTATGGAAACTATTTCAAAGATAGATGAGAAAGAAACTCATTTAAGAGTCCAGCATTACCCTGTTATGAAAACCAGAGGAAGGCAAATACTGCATGTTCTCACTTACAAATAAGTAGAAGCTAAGCTATGGGTACACAAAGGCAGACAGAATAGAACAATGAACTGTGAAGACTCAGAACGGGGAGGGTGGGACAGGAGTGAGGGATAAAAAAAATACACATCAGGTACAGTGTTCACTACTTGGGTGAAGGGTACACTAAAATCTCAGACTTCACCCTATATAGATCATCCACATAACCAGAAACCACTTGTACCCTAAAAGGTACTTAAAAATGTTTTTAAAAGCCGGGGAGGGGCCAAGATGGCCAACTAGAAGCAGCTGCCATCAGTGGCTCCCACCGAGAAGAATGAAAAGGGTAAGTGAATCCTACACCTTCAGCTGAGGTATCCAGGTTCTCTAACTGGGACTGACTGAGTGGTTGGCACAACCCACGGAGAGCGAGGAAAAGCAGGGTGGAGCAATGGCTCACTTGGGAGCTGCATGCGGCAAGGGGAGCTCTCACCCACAGCCAAGGGAGGTGGTGAGTGATTGTGCTACCCCACCCAGGAAACCATGCTTTTTCCATGAATCTGTGCAACTCATGGATCAGTAGATCCCCCTGTGAGCCCATGCCACCAGGGCCTTGGGTCCCAAGCACAGAGCTGTGCTCAGCAGACACTCAGGTTACAGCCAGCAGCAGCAGGCTGGAGACGGCCTAAGACGACTGAGTTCCTAGGGGTGAGGGTGGCTGCCATTACTGCAGCCTCAGTCTGCTGTTTTCTTCTGCTGGTGCTAGGAAGACTGGGCAGTCTGGACCAGGAGGAACTCCCCACAATGTGGCACAGTGGTTGTGGCAGACTGTGGCCAGACTGTTTCTTTAGGTGAGACCCAGATCCATTCCTCCTCAATGAGTGGGGCCTCCCTGTGGGAATTTTACCAACTCCAGCCAGTAGTTTACAGAGATAACTCTGATCTCCCTGGGACAGAGCCCCTGAAGGGAGGGGCAGCTGCAGTCTCCATGGTTCAGCAGACATAGTCTTTCCTGCCTGCTGGCTATGAAGAGGCCGGGCACTCCAGATGATGGGGATCCCCCTCAGTGCAGCAAACCTGCTCCACTAAGGGGCAGCCAGAGTGCTTCATTAAGCAGGTCCCTGATCCTGTGCCTCCTGACTAGACCCTCACAACAGGAGTCACCAGACACCTTATACAGGAGCATGCCCCCGGCATCAGGTCACTGCCACTATGGAAAAGAGGTCCCAGATGAAGGAGCAGGCAGCCATCTTTGCTGTTCTGCAGCCCCAACTGGTGACACCTCCAGGTGAGGGAATTTGTCACCACCAGGCCTGCCTTGCAACAGCTCCTGAAGGAAGCACTAAATATGGAAAGGAAAAACCACTACCTGCCCCTACAAAAAACACACTGAAGTACAAAGACCAACGACACTATGAAGCAACCACATAAACAAATCTGCAAAATAACTAGTTAGAGTCATGATGACAGGATCAAATTCAAACATAACAATATTAGTCATAAATGTAAATGGGCTAAAGGCCCCAATTAAAGGACACAGAATGGCAAGCTGGGTAAAGAGTCAAGACCCATCAGTGTGCTGTATTCAAGAGACCCATCTCACGTGCAAAGACACACATGGGCTCAAAATAAAGGGATGAAGGAAAATTTACCAAGCAAATGGAAAGCAGCAAAAAGCAAGAACTGCAATCCTAGTTTCTGACAAAACAGACTTTAAACCAACAAAGATAAAAAAAGACAAAGAAGGGTATTACATAATAGTAAAGTGTTCAATTCAACAAGAAAAGCTAACTGTCCTAAATATATATGCACCCAATAGGGGAGCACCCAGATTCGTAAAACAAGTTCTTAGAGACCTACAAAGAGACTTAGACTCCCACCCAGTAATAGCGGGACACTTTAAAACCCCACTTTCAATATTAGATCAATGAGACAGAAAATTAAGAAAGATATTCAGGATTTAAACTCAGCTCTGGATCAGGTGGACCTGAAGGATATCTACAGAACTCTCCACGCAAAAACAACAGAATACACATTCTTCTTGGCACCACATGGCACTTACTCTAAAATTTATCACATAATTGGAAGTAAAACATTCCTCAGCAAATGCAAAAGAACTGAAATCATAACAAACAGTCTCTTAGACCACAGCATAATCAAATTAGAACCCAGGATTAAGAAACTCCCTTAAAACCACACAACTACATGGAAATTGAACAACCTGCTCCTGAATGACTCCTGGGCAAATAACGAAATTAAGGTAGAAGTTTAAAAGTTCTTTGAAACTAATGAGAACAAAGAGACAGCATGCCAGAATCTATGAGCTAACACAGTGTTAACAGGAAAATTTATAGCACTAAATGCCCACATGAAAAAGCTAGAAAGATCTCAAAACAACCTCTTAACATCACAACTAAAAGAACTACAGAACCAAGAGCAAACAAAGCCCAAAGTCAGCAGAAGACAAGAAATAACCAAGCTCAGAGCAGAACTGAAGGAGAAAGAGACACAAAAAACCCTTAAAAAAAATCAACAAATCCAGGAGCTGGTTTTTTGTAAAAATAAAATAGATAGATTACTAGCTAGACTAATAAAGAAGAAAAGAGAGGAGAATCAAATAGACACAATAAAAAATGATAAAGCAGATATCACCACTGACTGCAAAAAATTAAACCAACCATCAGAGAATACTATAAACACCTCTATGCAAATGAACTAGAAAATCTAGAAGAAATGGATAAATTCCTGGACACATACACCCTCCCAAGAGTGAACCAGGAAGAAGTTGAATACCTGAATAAACCAATAATGAGTTCTGAAATTGAGGCAGTAATAAATAGCCTACCAACCAAAAAAAGCACAGGACCAGATGGATTTACAACTGAATTCTACCAGAGGTGCAAAGAGGAACTGGTACATTCCTTCTGAAACTATTCCAAACAATTGAAAAGCAGGGACTCCTTCCTAACTCATTTTATGAGGCCAGCATCATCCTGATACCAAAATCTGGCAAAGGTACAATAAAGAAAGAAAATTTCAGGCCAGTATCCTTGATGAACATCGATGTAAAAATCCTCAATAAAATACTGGCAAACTGAATCCAGCAGCACATCAAAAAGCTTATCCACCATGATCAAGTCAGTTTCATCCCTGGATGCAAGGCTGGTTCAACATATGCAAAACAATAAATGTGATTCATCACATAAACAGAAATAAAGACAAAAACCACGTGATTTTCTCAATAGATGCAGAAAAGGCCTTTGATAAAATTCAAAACTCCTTCATGTTAAAAACTCTCAATACACTAGGTATTGATGGAACAGACCTCAAATAATAAGGGCCATTTATGACAAGCCCACAGCCAATATCATACTGAATGGGAAAAAACTGGAAGCATTCCCCTTGAAAATGGACACAAGACAAAGATGCCCTCTCTCACCACTCCTATTCAACATAGTATTGGAAGTTCTGGCCAGGAAAATCAGGCAAGAGAAAAAAACAAAGCATATTTAAATAGGAAGAGAAGAAATCAAACTGTCTCTATTTGCAGATGACACGATCACGTATCTAGAAAACCCCATCGTCTCAGTGCAAAAACCTCTTAACTCAATAAGCAATTTCAGCAAAGTCTCAGGATACAAAATCAATGTGCAAAAATCACAAGTATTCCCAAATACCAACAATAGACAAGCAAAGAGCCAAATCATGAATGAACACCCATTCACAATTGCTACAAAGAGAATAAAACACCTAGGAACACAGCTATCAAGGAAAGTGAAGGACCTCTTCAAGGAGAACTACAAACCACTGTTCAAGGAAATAAGAGAGGACACAAACAAATGGAAAACCATTCCATTCAGCCAACAAACATATGAAAAAAAGCTCAACATCACAGATTATTAGAGAAATGCAAATCAAAACCATAATGGCATATACTATCTCACACCAGTCAGAATGGCGATTATTAAAAAGTCAAGAAACAACAGATGTTGGTGAGGCTGTGGAGAACCTCCTAGAACCAGAAATACCATTTGACCCAGCAATCCTATTTCTTGGTAAATACCCAAAGGAATATAAATGATCCTTTTATAAAGATACATGCACATGTATGTTCATTGCAGCACTATTCACCATAGCAAAGACATGGAATCAACCCAAATGCCCATCAATGATAGATTGGATAAAGAAAATGTGGTACATATACGCCATGGAATACTATATAGCCATAAAAATGAAAGAGATCATGTCCTTTGCAGGGACATGGATGTTGTCAGAAGCCATTATTCTCAGCAAACTAGTGCAGGAACAGAAAACTAAACACCACATGTTCTCACTTATAAGTGCAAGCTGAACAATGTGAACACATAGACACAGGGAGGGGAACACACACTGGAGCCTGTTGAAGTGGGGAAGAGTACCAGGGAAAATAGCTAATGCATGCTGAGCTTAATACTTAGGTGATGGGTTGATAGGTGCAATAAATCACCACGGCACACATTTACCTAGGTAGCAAACCTGCACATCCTGCACATGTACCTCAGAACCTAAAAAAAAGTAAAAAAAAAGAAACAAAAACAAAAACAAAAAACAAGAACAAAAAATTTTTGAAGAAAACCAGAGGAAGAGATTAGAATTAAACTATAGACCAATATCTCTCATAAACAAAGAAACAAAAATTCTTAACAAAACATTGGCAAACTGAACCCTGCAAAATTAAAAAAGGATTATATATCATGACCACTTTTTGAATCCAAGAAAGGTAAGGTTGATTTGATATGTGAGTATCAATTAACATAATGTACCATATAAAAAGAATAAAGGACAAAATAAAAACCACATAATGATCTTAACAGATTCAGAAAACTTTTGACAAATCCAACACCCATTCATGATTTTTAAAAATGCTTTTCCATCAGGATTGATAATAAAGCAAAGACTTCTGCTCTCACTTCCTCTATTCAACGTATTACTGGATGTTCTAGTCAGTCCGAAAAGCAAGGAATAGAAATTAAAGGCATATATGTTTAAAAGAAAGAACTTTTTTTTTTTTTTTTTTTTTTTTGGGCAGGTGACATGACCTTGTATGTAGAAAATCTAGAGAATCTAATGAGCCTACTAGAATAAGTCAGTTTAGCAAAACTGTAGGATACGAAATCAATACATAAAAATCAATTGCATTTTCTACACTAGTAATGAACAACCTGAAAATGAAATAAAGAATCCAATTCCATTCACAATAGCAAAAAAACTACTTAAGAATATCTTTGAGAAAGAAAGGTAAAAGCTGTATGCCAAAAACTGGGAGAATTTAAAGAAACTGTCTTAAAACTTGATGAGGGAAATTAAAGAAGATCTAAATAAATGGGAAAACATATAATTTTCATGGATTAGAAAATTCAGCATTGTTAAAATGGCAAGCCTCTCCAAATTGATTTATAGAGTCAATGCAACTCTATCAAAATAACAGCAAGTATTTCTGTTGAAAATGGCAAGCTGTGCCTAAAATTTATGCAGAAATACAAATGACCTGAAATAGCCAGAACAGTTTTGAAGGAAAAAAAAGGTGGTGGAATGAATGAACCTGTTTTAAAGACTATAAAACTCCAATAATCAACGCAGTGTGGTATCAGTGTAGGGATACATCAATGGAAAAACATAGAGTCCAAATATATACCAATTCATCATATATGGTTAATTAGTTTTCAACAAAATTACCAAAGCAATTCAGTGAGGGCGGGAAACAAAGCGTTTTCAATAAATGGTACTGAAACAATCAAACACCACATGCAAAAAAAACCCACAAATTACTAAACCCTCCACCTAACATTATACACAAAAATATTTCCATGTGCATCATAGTCTGAATGTCAGATATAGAATTATTAAACATCTAGAAGAAAATATGGGAGGAAATCTTTGTGACCTTGGGTTACGCAAAGATTTCTTAGCGATAGTGCCAACACCAAAAGTGCAATCTATAAAAGTAAAATCTGATAAACTGAGAAATTAAACTTACTCAAAAGATACCCTTAAAGAATGAAAAGAGAAGCCATAGAGTAGAATAAAATATTTGCAAATCATATATCCAAAAAAGATTTGTATCCAAACTATATTGAGAACTCTATGACTCACTAACAGGAAGACAACACAATAGTACAATGGGCAAAAGATTTAACCAACACTTCACTAAAGAAGATATAGGAATAGCTAATAAGTACATTACAATTTGCTTAACATTGTCACTAGTCAGAAAAATGAAAGTTTAAACCATGTAAAATGCCACACATCCAGTAGAATGGCTGTACCAAAAAGACTGAAAAAAAAAAAACAAACAGATATTAGTAAGCATATAGAGAAACTGAAGCACTTATACATTGAAGGTGGGAATTTTAAATGGTGCAGTCACTTTGGAAAACAGTCCGACAGTTTCTTAAATAGTTAAACATACACTTACTGTGACCCAGCAATTCTACTGTAGGTATCTACCCAAGGGAAATGAAAATGTAAGCTCACACGAAGACCTGTACTTGGATTTTCACAGTAGCAATCTTCATAACTGTCCCCAAACTGGTAACAGTCCAAATGTCTATCAGTTGTTGAATGAATAACAAAATGTGGCATATCCATATGTGGAAATTACTTGCAAATAAAAAAGAGCCAACTACTGATACATACATTAACATGAATTAATCTGAAAAACATTCTTAAGTAAATGAAAGATGAAGGATTGCTTATTGTGATTCCATTTATAAGAAATATCTAGAAGATGACTTAGAATAGACAGAAAGCAAATCAGGCTTGCCTGGAACTGTGAGTAGAAGCAGGGACTGGCTGCAATTGGACATTAGGAAAATTTCTGACAGAATGAAAGCATTCTAAAACTGAATTGTGATGATAGTTGCACAACTGCATTAATTTACTAAAAATCTTCAAAACGCTTACATTGAATGAATATTCTGTATTCTCTAAATTATCCTGCAGACTTAACGATGTAAAAAAAAAAAAAAAAAAAAACTTTCTGAAGACAGAAAGATAGCATGAATCTTCCATAACATACTCTTCTAATAAGTTTTACTGAGCACTTACTATGTGAGACTCAATTATATTCTCTTATTTATTTTTTGTAGAGATGGAGTCTTGCTTTGTTGCCCAAGCTGGTCTCAAACTTGGAGCCTCAAATGATACGCCCGCCTCAGCCTCCAAAAGTCCTGGGATCACAGGTGTGAGGCAACTGCATCCGGCCAAGAAGTCTTAATAGTTGAACTATGACAGGGTGTAGTCAAAGAATTAAATGTGGACAAAGGAGCAGGTGTGGTGGCTCATGCCTGTCGTCCCACTACTTTCAGAGGCCAAGGAAAGAGGATGCTTGAGGCCAGGAGTTCATGGCCAACCTGAGCAATAAAGCAAGACCCTGTCTTTACAAAAAAAAAAAAATTAAAAAAATTTAAATCAGCCAGGTGTGGTGGTGTGTGCCTATAGTCTCAGCTATTCGGGAAACTGAGGTGGGAGAATCACTTGAGCCCAGAAGTTTGAGACTTCAGTGAGCTATGATCGTGCCACTGCACTACAGCCTGGGTGACAGGGCTAGACTCCACCTCTTATAAGAAAAAATAGACAAATCGGGACAAATGGCAAAATAAAAGGCAAGGAATAAAGGAATTATGTTCAGAGCATGAAATCATGAAGGACTTGAAGAAGGAAAGTGTGGTTCTATTGCCCAAGTTTATAAAACATCATATAACAATAGGAAATCATTCTATTTATATTGAAAGAGAAAATTCAGGAAGAAACAATTCAACATCTTCAAATAAATTTCAGATTTTTTTCAGCATCTCTAAATTTATTCTCATAATTTTATTAAAAAATTCTTAAATTACCTGCTCTAAAAAAAGAAAAAACACTAAAACATTTAGATGAAGGCTGAAAAGCCATAATGAGTGACTAAGACAAAGAAAGTCTAGTGTGACCTGGGCGTTCATTCTTATTCTTTTAATATGACTGTCTGGGAGAAACACCTTCCTTGCATAACTAAGATGTTCTACCACTAACTAGCTACATGGTCTTGGACAAACTATTCAGCTTTAGATGCTTCCATTTCTTCTTTCATAAAATGGATATAGTAGAAGTATTCATAGATTAGGTTAATGAGGTAATAGATGTACTAATTGCTCAGGATGGTGCTTCCCATATAGTGGGTATTATGTATCGGCTTTATTATTGTAACCTTGTCAGACAGATGATAACACCTGTCATTTATTATGTAACACTAAGTGCCAGGCAATCTGTTAACAACTTCATCTTGTTTAATATAACTTTCTCATAAGATAGATTCTAATCCAGTTTTCATGAGAAAGGGGGAAAATGCCATTAGGGGAAGAGGTACAGTAAATTGCCCATGATCACAGAATCAATAAATAGTAAAGGAAGCATCTGATCTGAAGCTTCTAATCACTACCCAAGGTAGTCCTTATCTCTTACCCATGTCACTGATGTGCTGATAGCACTGATGTACCATAAGCACTGGCTGATCATAAGTTCACGAAAACAAAACTTATATTACTATTTTGGTGAGACATGGTCTCACTCTGTCACCTAGGCTGGAGCGCAGTGGTGTGAAATTGGCTTAGTGCAGCCTCTATCTCTTGGGTGCAAATGATCCTCCTGCCTCAGCCTCCCAAGTAGCTGGGACTACAAAGTAGCCGAGATTACAGGTGTGCACCACCACACCTGGCTAATTTTGTTTATTTTTGGTTGAGATGAGATCTCATGACATTGCTCTAGTTTGTCCTGAATTCCTGAGCTCAAGTGATCCAGCCAGTGTTTACATTCTGCTCCTTTAATGAGACCCCATTTACACAGGTCACATTCCCTTTCCTAATTGGTTTTCTACACTGTCATGCCCACCTTTGAGTGGCGTCTTCACTTTAACCTTTTTTGCATACTCACAAACCAATCAGCACACACTCCCCATTCTGAGTTCATAAAAGGCCCCAGACCCAGCCACAAGGAAGGAACTTTCTGCCTTTGGGTAGGTGACCATCCCCATGTCCCCTCTCGGCTGAAAGCTGTTTCACTGCTCAATAAACTTCTCTCCGCCCTCCTCACTCTTCAGTGTCCAGCGTATCCTCCTTCTTGGGCGCAGTACAAGAGCTCAGGAACTGCCAAACACAGGTACAAGCTGTAACAGAGGCAAGCTGGGGCACGCCAGTGTGGCTGAATGGGGCCCAGGCAGGGCGTTGTCAGCCAGAGGTCCCCGGTTTGCAAAGCAACCGAGAAAATAATGCCTACAATCAATATTAGGCAAAATCTATATGCTAATATACAATTAACATATTAATTATACATAATATTTATAATCAAAGATAGCCTTTCAAGGTATCTCCCTAAAAAAATTTAGTAGCAGTTAGTTTTTTAATGATTCCTTCTCTTTGAAAGTAATAAAACTTTTAATAAGCAAAAATAAAAATCTAGATGGGTTATTCAGTTTAAATTTGGTACAATTTTACCTTTTTAAAGTAAATTAGGTAAATATACGACATAAGTAAAGGAAGAAATATATGAATAAATGGCAAATGGTTTGCTCAAGCTCTGCAAATTTCTTTCTTTTCTTTTCTTTTTTTCTTATTTTTTTTTTTTTTTGAGACAGAGTCTCGCTCTGTCGCCCAAACTGGAGCGCAGTGGCCGGATCTCAGCTCACTGCAAGCTCCGCCTTTAGGGTTCACGCCATTCTCCTGCCTCAGCCTCCCGAGTAGCTGGGACTATAGGCGCCCGCCACCTCACCCGGCTAGTTTTTTGTATTTTTTAGTAGAGACGGGGTTTCACCGTGTTAGCCAGGATGGTCTCGATCTCCTGACCTCGTGATCCATCCGTCTCGGCCTCCCAAAGTGCTGGGATTACAGGCTTGAGCCACCGCACCCGGCCCAAGCTCTGCAAATTTCTGAATATTCTGAGAGTTCAGAATTTAAAATGCAACAAACTCCAACTATTAAATATTTGTGGTAAAAAATGATCAAGTGTATGGAAAAATTGTTTCTGACATTTAGAAAAGTGGCTGTCAAATAGGCTAAAAAAAAAAAAAGGATGAGAGACAACTGGATGAGATGACACCAGAGAATTTAATGTCATCCATTACATTTCTAAGCCTGGTATAAATCCACAATATATCATTTGGCTTCAAGCACAAATCAAATGAATCATCACTGCTAACTAAAAATCAAATAAATACCATGTTAAATAAGTTTTTTATCCTGTAACACTATGCTTGCATTCCATAGCAAATATTTTGGAATAAGCACAAAGCCTTACATAAGACCAAAGATATTGCCTTAAAAATTAAAAGTAAGCATACTGCATAATATTGTTATAGTATTTAAAATAAACCATATTAAATTTCACAGAATTTTTACACATCTGTTATTAAAATCATTTTATGATATTGCTGGTTAAAGTGAAGGTATTTACTATCTATGGTACTGCTAACACAATTCTTATATGAGTTTTTCTGTTTCTATGGTAACATGAATTATAAGGTTCAATGAAGCTGAATTCAGTAATGTGTATTTTTCTGTTATTCAAGGTGAAAAGGAAATGAAACATTTCTAACATTCATAAACTGCAGCAAATGTCTGAATTCCATTTAGAGATAAGATGATAATTACTAAAGTAATTAGAATTCTTCCTGGATGGAATTATTTTGCACACAGTGGAAATTTAGATTTGAGAATGAAAGTAGGGGCCAGAGTATATTCAGCATCAGTAATTAATTACAACCCAAACCCATCCGCCATTCTGATACCTTGGAACAGACTATACCTTCTTCTGTCTGCTTCTGACTACAATATAAAAGAAAGCTCATCCTCCACCCCCACCCCTAAGTCAGAAAGATGAAGTGGGTGAAATCATTTTATTCAAGAAAAAATCCAATTACAGAAATAATCAACTTTTCTCTCTTGCTTTATTTTTTCATATTTGAAAGGGCTTTCACATTAGCAGAACCAATTAAAAGAATATCAGGACAGGGCAAAATCTACAAAGTTAGGCAAGTTTCTTAAATCTTTTAAAATTAAACTTTGAAAAAACCACTTAGAGACTGAAACCCAGATCGTGGCATTCTTTAACGGGAAAACGTAACTGGAAGGTAACTAAACATCAGGTCTCAGGAAGAATAATTTATAAAATGATACAGTCAAAATGCAGTTGCCTGTAATATCCAGTCCATTATTAAGAAATTAGGCAAATGATTACTTTTAATGGAAGTGTTGTTATCAAAAAATAGCACTCAGAAACATTACATTTCAAGTCTTATGTCATCCTAAAGTGCAATTGGTATAGCATCATCATAAATAATACTGAATAGGGATATATACAAATTGGAAAAAAATATATATATATATACACACACTCACACATACATACACAGAGCAAGCAAGTGAGAAAGAAGACGGGAAACTATATTTATGGAATAGAAATTATAAAATCCTTTAAATCAAAACACAGATTTATAATCACTTTATTTCTTATGAGTTGAGTGTATTTTCTTATTGTGTTTTATTGTGTTAAAGGTCAGAGGTTGGCAAACTACAGCCCATGTGCCAAATCCAGCTGTTGTCTGTTTTTGTAAATAAAGTTTTATTGGAACACAGCTACACTCATTCATTTCATACTGTTTATGGCTGCTTTCACTACAAAAGCAGAGTTGAATAGTTGTGAGAGTTGCAACAGAAACTGCATGGTCTGCAAAGCCAAAATTATTTACCATCTGCTCAGATTCTAACCAACCAGGCCCACGACTCTGATTTTTGATAAGAACTCCCAGGAACAATCCAGGGTGAATTGAGGGCCAGTGGGTATATATAATGCTCTCCTGAATGTAGCCCTAATCAACCTTTCCATTATCACCCAATTCCGATTGATATGATTCAAATCAGAATACTTCCTCTCTGAGCAATCCCATTGCACAATCCCCTATCCACACTACTCATTGAAATCAGAATAATTCCTCTCTGAGCAATCCTACTGTACAATCCCCTATCCATATTACTGAGATTCCCTGGGCCACCTCTCTGACGAAATTTTTCTTGATTTTATCTCAGCATCTTGATTCATTCACAGTCCCTCCTTTGTACCTCTATGATGTCCCTGTTATGATCTTCCTGACATTTTTTACATCTGTTTTCTTGCTTTATGCCTCCTAACAAACTGTAAGCACCTGGTGGACAAGGATGGGGTCATATTCACATTCCTACACTCTGTAGCAATGAGGCAACAGCCACATAGACAGTTGAGGCTCAATAAAAGTACCCACTGACTTAAAGGTGAAATGTTTGGGAGAACTTGGAAAAACAGACAGTAAGATGAATACATGAATTTAATAAAGCAATAGGCTTTATTCACCAAGAGATCAATGATTAGTCCCTGTTTTGACTAATACCAATTTCAATATTTTCCTTTAAGTCCCAGAAGTTAGCTCTGGTGGGGAAGGATAAAGTGGAGATTCGCAAGGCTTTGTAAATGATGGCTTCTCTTTAGGAAAAGGGGATACTATCATTGTGAGCAGTACAAGTTGGCTCCAGTGCCTGGTTTCTCAGCAGGATCTGCCTAGCCTTTCTGCAAAGAGAAGCTGTCATCTACAAAGCCCTTTGAATTTCCACTTTCTCTTTCCCTGGCTCAGTGGCACACACCTGTAGTCCTAGCTACTCAATAGGCTGAGACAGAAGGATCACTTGAGCCTAGGAGTTCAAGACTAACCTGGGCAACATGGTGAGACTCCATCTCTTAAAAAAAAATCAGTTAATTAAGAATTGTTTCACCCTCAATTTCTATTTTTAGAATTAATCAGAACATTTGGTCAATGCTTATTTTGAACAACTTCAATTTATTTGCAACTTTCAGTTAAAATTTTAGGGAAAGGGGTACAAGATGGAGTCTTTAGGTTGAAGCAAGGTTTATGAGGAGGAGATGAAGGGGAGGTTTCATTCTAATTCTAGGTTACAGTTGCTTGCTTCTATTTTTGAAGGGTGTAAGTCTTGTCATTCTAAACTCATTTGTTAACTGGATGATACGTTCTCCACAAGGTTCTCAACGGTCAGCATCTATGGGGGCTGCTGTGGCAGGGAGGTGGCAGGTGGCCAAGAGCACTTTCCCCACGAAACTCACATGAAATGTGTCTGTTTGTTAGGCGTTGTAGCTTTTATGTGAAGGCCCTGTCACTTTTTATGACACTGCCTCTTGGTTCCCCATTTGGCCCAAATGTCTGCCTCAAAAGGAGCAGCTCCATTCTGTCTCACACCACGCCTGGCTGGCCTGTCAGCTGCAGCTGCTTCACAGCTCCCCACAGCCATGAACACTGCCTGGCACAGGCTTCACTGACCCGCAAAGCACTCCTAGGCTCTTCCTGACTGTGAGTGACCAAAGTCCTTTCTTGCCACAACAGCGGCTCCAAGGGAGCCCACTACCCACCGCGCCCTTCTTCTTACATACCCAGGTAGTAGTGCTGGAATGCTGGGCATGGCATGAATACTGGTGGTAGCTGACCCTATGCCAAGAAACACTTTAAAACCTCAAGAACAAAGCCACTATATTACAGAACATCAGGACATTGCAACCATCCCCAAATGGAGGGAAGGAAATAACATTAGTCACATGTGCATTAGCTAATTATCAGGGTAACAGTGTGGCATCTTCTAACACCAGCCTCTCTGAACCAAGAATATGGAGGGCACTCTTTTAAGTGCTCTTCATATATCAACTCATTTAATCCTCAGAGTAACCAGTGAGATATGCAATATTTTCCTCAGTTTACAGATGTGGCAATGGACACACAGAAAGGTTATGTAAGCTGCCCAATGTCACACAGCAATAAGCAGCAGAGTCAGGATCTGAATCCTTCCTGTCTGTGATCTGAAATAATAAGCTGCCTCCCACTGATGGAGGACAGTGAATGTTGAATAGTGCCAGATGTATTTGTTCCAAAAGGCCCCTTTTCTCAGAAACAATGACTATCAGGTGTCATTAAAGAGTGACTCGAGATGCCATCTGATGACCCACACAACTACTAAATACCCACACAAGGTTATTTTCTCAGCACCCCTTCATTATTAGATTGTTATTCTCATATTAAAAAACAAGGGCACTGGGGATATAAGGTCACTTGTCCATGGACACAGAGCTAGTTTACAGTAGAGAAGGCCTGGAATTAGGATCTCTGACTCCTAGTGCTTTGCTTATGCATTTACTGTTTTAGCCAAGGGGAAGAAATCTAGAAAAAATCCTCACCAGATAACACATCTGTGCTAGCAGCCAACAAAGAGATATTCGTGCAAGTTCAGATTTCATCATGCACATTTTCAGTGATGCCTCTAAATAAGGGAAAGGGAGACAGGAGCCCATGGGAGTAGAAATGTTAATAGGTACAACTAGCCCCTGACTCAGAGTCAGGGAGAAAACAAACACATCTTGTTAATTTTTAACACTTTACCTCATGCTCATGTCCCAAACCATGCAAGGTGTAGAAAGTAGCACTGATTACATCATTTTTGGCAAAAGAATCTGGGATTATTTAGATAACTATAGCGGTGCTTGATACCAAGTCCTGAACAATCACTGCCAGGCACACAAACCAAAGTATTCCTGCCTGCCTGCCATATCAATCGGATCCAGGTAATGACCATAAAAACCTAAAGAAGGTCACATGCTATAGTCCTTTTTCTGTGCTATTTTGCCAAGTGCTATGGTTTGAATGATGGCGTCCCATTCAAAATCTATGTTGAAACTGAATCCCCAATGCTATAGTATTAATAGAGGTGTGGTCTTTGGGAAATGATGATATCATGAGGGCAGAGCCTTATAAAAGGGCAAGGCTGAAGGGAGCACTCTCTTGCCCCTCACTCCTTTCTGCCATTTGAAGAAGCCGGGTAGTGCCATCTTCGAGGAACGAGCCTTCTCCTGACACTGAACCTGCTGGTGCCTTGATCGTAGACTTCCCAGCCTCTAGAACTGTGCGAAATAAATTTCTATTGTTTATAAATTACCTAGTCTCAGGTACTTTGTTACAGCAGCACAAATGGATTAAGACACGGAGACATCAAAACAACCTTCTGAGAAGGAAGGGGGACATGTCTAGCTTACAGAGGTTTAGAAAAGTGAAGTGTTTTCACAGAGAAACCAGGACTTGAGAACTACTGCCTTTCAAACCAGCTCAACTGAATATTTAGAAGAATCATTAATAATTTATTAATTGTAAATACTAATGATTATACTATGTCAACATAAAGTTAGCATTTATAAAAATTAACAATAATGTCATTATTAACAATAATTTTGGCATGTGTGAAAGGGTTTTGGGCTATGAACTTAGAGAATCTGGTAAAGGAGAAAGTTTTGTCTGTGACCACCAATGTAAGAAGCAAGTGTATATGTGTGTGATGCTATCAGCCAGTCAGGTATCAGAGTGGTAAAGTCTATTAGAATGAAGGCTTGAGTTAAAGACAATTTGATTCAATTCCATCAATGATAAGTGAATACTTACAAGTAAGGGGCAAGAAAACAGAATCAGGGTGCAACAGAGGACTAAATAGGATTTCTAGCCACCAGTGGAGGTAAACAGTAATGTGACCAACCGTGCCAGGCTCAATACAAGAGAGAAGGGTGGGATGAGGAGATGTCGAGGAGTAAAGAGAATTATGAGCCTTAGAGAAGATAAAATCAAAGAATAACACAGGGAGGAAAAAGAAAAGATAAAAGGAAAAACTACAGAGGTTTTTTGGTACAACAGGGTATAATAGGATCACAGATTGCCCTACTAATGTAGAATGTGCTTAAATTAAATGAAACAAAGTGTAACATCAATAGAATTTATATTCCACTTCAATCTATGTATGTAGCTCCAATTACAGCAAACATTTCCCTTAGCAAACAGCTTTAACAAAACCAATTTCTGATCAGAAAAGCAAATGAAGAAACCTGGGGTGGCAAAACACAACTAATGACTATATCTCATCACAGCTAAAGGTCCAAGGCACAATGCTGTATATACTGTGACAATATGCTTCCTGTACAAAGTGATTTCCTCCTAAACACAAAGTCACATTGTCCAAGCGGCCTTGAGTAAGAATGGCTTTTAATTCCGTGATGATACTTTTAAAAGATGTTAACATAAATAAACTGAATACAACAGAAAGTTATAAGGAAATGACTCTGAGATAGCAAAATGCAAAGGTATGTATTGCCACTAAAATAGGGATGATGAATAATTTTCAGAGCCCATAAAAATGCAGAGACAAATGATGAAAGCATGAAGATATGAGTTTTTTCTTAAGTGAGCCTAGCATGCTTTTTGCAAAAGGAGAGAAGTCTTGGAAGTATCCTTACAAGTGTTGCCTACAAAATATCTCTGAGTAAAATGGAAATGAAGAAACAGTGTCATGTAGATTTTTGGAGTCTGAAAGAACCTGAAATGTTCATGTAGATTCCCCTTCTACTGAATCATTTATACATACATACATACATACATACATACATATATATGTAGATCCCCCTTCTACTGAATCATTTATACATACATACATATATATATGAAGATCCCCCTTCTACTGAATCATTTATACATACATACATATATATGTAGATCACCCTTCTACTGAATCATTTATACATACATAAATATATATATGTAGATCCCCTTCTACTGAATCATTTATACATATGTGTGTATATATGTGTTTGTGTGTGTGTGTGTGTATATATATATGATGTGGGCAGAAGACTTACTTTAGGTTTTGATCCTGAGGAAAATTCAATTAATCAATACCATCAATTAAACTGACAGATAATTTAACCAATATAATGGAAGGAAGACATTCTACGCTCTAAAACTGTGCTATGTGCTAAAAACAACAAGATACTATACCTTCCCATATAGTAGGGTGTGAGGGTCAAGTGCTTTCCATATATTAACTGACGTGATCCTCCTAAGCACTCCCATAAGATAGGTACTATTTCTAGCTCTATCTCTATTTTTTATATACTCTCAACAGAAAGAAAAGCCAGAGCAGAGGCATTCAGGTAAAAAGAAACCAACAACAAACACGACAGGATGCAGGGCCTATGAATGGGAGGATTGTAATACAGCTAACAAGGAGGTTAGGACCAGCATATAGAAGTTTGGGGAAAAGCAGCTATCAAAGGCTTTTGTGGGGAGGAAAACGTTTGAAGCTGTACATCAGTAAGATGATTCTGGAAGTACCTTAAGAATGAGATCGATGAAACAGACATGATAGAATACAAGATAGTACTGGCCTCAAATAGGATAGTGACAGTGGGGCGGGTAGGGGAAGGAGCGTAAGAAGAGGTGTAATCATTGGAAGTGGTGGCTGATTAGGTGACTGCCTTGAGTGGAGGCAGGTGGTGGTAGAAGGAAGTGGAGACAGTAAAAAGGGAGTGAACATGATTCTAGGATTTTAAGCTTGGACGTGACTGGAAGGAGAGGCCATTAACCAAGACACCTACCAGAGTACCCAGTGCCACTAGAGAGGTGTTAGCTGTGCATGGAATGAACTATAAGTGCAGGTAGGGCAGGGACCACATTACATCTAGCTTTTACCTACCTGCTGCTTCATGCGCAGTGAAGTTCTAAAACAGTGTTTGTTAGTAGAGAAGCAGAGATGGGGCGAATGGTGGTATGGTGGTGGAGTAGGGTGGGTGGGAAATGGGGATGTACAGTTAAAATATTACATAGAAGACCAATACATAGGATTTATGTATTTAATTTGTAAGAGACATTGGGAAGGAGATGCAGCAGACTCAAAATGGATTAACACTTGAGTGCCTCAATTAGAAATTTTCCCTGGTAGTTAAAACATTTAAAGGGATAAAAATAGTACAAAAAAAAAAAAAAAAATGAAGAAAACCACTTTCACCAGGAAACAAAGTGCATTCTAGATGACTATTTTTTATTTATCAAATTCCAAATGCATACCAAATATCCTCTACCCTTAGAATTAGGTCCCTCAAAATTAAGTCCCACATCAAAGATTTGAAAACAAAATCTCTAAATAGCTAAACCTGTGTTATCCATGTAACTTATTTTATCAAAAGCAATTTTACTGGTGCACATGAAACATGAAGGAAATGTTTCCTTGGACTTTGATTTGATGTTATGTGATTTTACCAGACTGTATGCTACTAACCACATAAATTATAGTACAAAGATATACTAAACATTAAGTCCCTAGTCATCAAAAATTTTAAATGCTATACAAAAACCTTTATCAAATTATCCAGTACCAAATATGATAGGCAAGTATTATATGTTGTGTGAGAAAGTATTTTAAAGAAAATAATCCAGAATACAAAAAAAAAAAAAAGATTTTCAGAGTAACATTGAAAAAAAAATCTAAGATAGAAGGTAATTTGATACAAAAACTGCATTTTATTACATTGAAAATTTGGTTTAAAGGAATTACATGATTTAAGCCTGAGTTTTTTTATTCAATCCTTCTGTTTCGATTACTTTTTACAAAATTAAATCTGCTGATGGTGTGCATATTTCCAATAAATACAGCAGCATGAGATTCCATACTAGCAGGACACCTGCTAACATCTTTTATTCATGTGCGTGTTCCCAGTGCAAAGCAATTATATTATTTCAAATATTTTAAAATGTTTTCTACTACTGCCTAACATAACGGCAGGTTACCTCACAAATCACCTGTTTCCTTCTGCACTCTCTCTAAATCTATGAGAAAAAGATTTATTTGTGGTGTTGTGTATAGAAGTCAATAAAAGATTGCAAGTAATCTCAGTCTGGTTTATTTGCATCTGATTGCAGACGTGAGAACACAGCTTCCTATCAAATGCAAGAAAAAGGCATGCATATATAGATTTTGTTTCTTATCCTTGATCCAGATCTTTGGAACTGGTTCCCAATGTTATAAGCTCTGGAGACAAAAATAAGTGTTAAGAGCTAGTTCTAACAGCTCTGAAAACCCTGCAACAATTACTGGTGCCTCCTGGAGGGCTTATCATCCACACGCAACTGCAATCTTATCAGTTTCTCATCTTCAGGTGTGGGCAAAAAGGCAGATGCGGGCATAATGCTTGAAAAAGAGAGGGATGTGAGGAATTAGGGAAAGAACAATGCATGTCTATGTATTATTCAATGCAATGAATTTCTGTACACTAATTTTAGGCCAGTATGTCATAGGTATATTATGTCATTTATTCTTAGTATAAGTATTTGGGGAGAAAAAGTTAGCTTTGAAGATTACTTTTAAAATATTGTTTTAGGCACTGAAATAATGACCCTGAAGTATAATAATATTTTAATAAATTTTAAGTTACTCGTTGACATGTGCCTAAATTGAATAAGAATTTTTAGTGAAGCTAGTCAA
The DNA here is from genome assembly GCF_002776525.5 of Piliocolobus tephrosceles. Lineage (NCBI taxonomy): Eukaryota > Metazoa > Chordata > Mammalia > Primates > Cercopithecidae > Piliocolobus > Piliocolobus tephrosceles. Next base: position 147,466,250 of record NC_045438.1, read on the forward strand.
TCTATTTAAATCCATAATTTTACATGACTTAAGTATTAATTGTAGCTAGTATCTAAATAGTAATAACTTATTATTTATCCCTTTCTGATCTAACGTTTCCTGGTGATGGTGTCTACTCAACAAAAATATCTATTTAATCTCAACTCGACTGAGAGACATTCATCTCAAAGAAAACAGTCTCACACAAAGCTTTATTATAGGGATACAAGACTTCAGCCCATTGTTGTTTTATGACTAAAAAATGAGTGACTTAAGACAAAAAGCTCAACATCCTTAAACTTCATTTCTATTCAGTCTCTAATAAATACCATCTGTTGTGTACTTTAGGGATCTAATACCCGTCAAAAACTCCATCGTATTATGAGAATCGGCACCAAGTTGATCTGAAATGCATATTTGAACAGATGTGTTTAAATTACATCTCCGTCTATCCACATGCATAAATTCAGAGCAAGTGTGTGTTGATTTAAAATGCATAAAAAAAGGGATTTGGAGATGCATCAAAAGTGAACAGCATCTCAACGGATCAAGGCTCACATTACAAAAGGTCAGTACTAAAAATAAAGTTTGCATTTATTAAGGGTTGCACCAGGGGGCTGTTCATGGGAACTGACTTAATGTTTACTGCACAAAATCAGCCACTGAAACTACACTAATTTTTCACAACTCCTCCATGTACAACATTAAAACTGTCATGCATGGACAGAAAAAATGGAATAGTAGACAACAAAATAGAAAAAATTATATGGCATGTCTAGTGACTGACATTAGTTCATATGGCTCAGTCCCCCATGTTTCAATCATACTTTGCATTTCTCTAAAAAAAAATTTTGAGTGATTCTTACAGGCACGATACTGTTCTGATTCCATATTTTATAGAAATGCTTCCAAAAGTTAAAATTAATCAAAGCCTTTTAGAACTCTGAAGTTCTTCAATGTTTGGTGAGGAACTAAACATTCAAAAATACAGGTGCAAAGGTACTGACATGTAAATGTTCTCCATTTTCCACAAGGTGATAATTTTTATGCTGGCTGTCACTATCAATAAAGCTTACTGTTAAGCTGTTAAAGGTAATGGTAATGATGGCTTGCCCATTCTCCATTAGGTTAACAGTACAGAAACAAGAAAACTAATTGCTGAGTGAAATTCCCAATATTAATATCAATGTCATGGTGTATTAAGTTTATACTACTTATACCAGCAGTCCCCAAACTTTTTAGCTCCAGGAATTGATCTCCTGGAAGATATTGTTTCCATGGACTTGGGGGTTTGGGGAGATGGTTTCAGGATGAAATTGTTCTGCCTCAGATCATCAGGTGTTAGATTCTCATAAGGAATATGCAACCTAGATCCCTCACATGCGCAGTTCACAATAGGGTTCATGCTCCTGTAAGAATGTAGTAACATAGCTGATCTGAGAGGAGTAACATAGCTGATCTGAGAGGAGGCGGAGTTTGGGCAGTAATGCTTGCTCACCTCCTGCTGAGTGGCCCAGTTCCTAACAGGCCATGGAATGGTATCAGGCTGTGTCCTGGGTCTTGGGGACCCCTGACTTACACAATACATGTGCAGGCAGCTTTTGAAGATTCGGCTCTCAATGAAGAAGCTGAATGTGAGAATAAATATGTAATACTGGCTCTTGAATATTCACACCTAGGTAGGTAATGCTGTTACTGAAAACAGCGTTAGATTTACTGGATAATATTTTCTTCTTTCACAGATGAGAAAAGTAAAAATTAAATAAATGGACAACTCAAAAAAGCCTTATACACTGGCCATCTTTCAAATTCATCTTTATAGAAGGGGTGTCCAATATTTTGGCTTCCCTGGGCCACACTGAAAGAAGAACTGTCTTGGCCATACATAAAACACATTAACACTAATGATAGCTGATGAGCTAAAAAAAAATTACAAAAAAACTTGTAATATTTTAAGAAAGTTTACAAATTTGTTTTGGGCCACATTCAAAGCTGTCCTGGACTGTGGGTTGGACAAGCTTGCTATGATAAGTTAGAGCAGTTTAAGAAAAGAGGAATGACCATTTTAAAAGTAATTTCAGATTGGTACAAAAAAGAGATCTCTGAATACCTTTGTAAAAAATGTTTGCTTTCTGTTAAAATTCTAAATATCTTCTAGGTTTATAGTGTGTGCTGATTACTCTGTTCCCTTCTGTCCCAAGCCCTGCTGTGTGCTCAGAAGTCTGACCCCTACAGAATCTATCACAGGGGCTCCGTATCCCACACATTACAGTTCAGCACCATTGAGCTTCAATTTCCTTCCTAAATCCCCATGCCTTCTAGCCTACTGGTCTACACACATAGAATATTTTTCTTACTGCTTCTCTAAATCTATTTGATAGAGCTAAACTTTCCTCTGTTCAGGCCTCTACTTAAAGATTTTTTCCTCTGGTAAAGCTTCCTTGAAGTTAAGAGTATTTTCGGTGACCTTTCCAAGCTGCCAAACTCCCTTGTATATTTTAATGTTCCATTATAACTGCGTGTCTTTCTAAGTCTTCTCCACTAGGGCAATTAAGTTCCTTGTGGACAGTAATCACCCTTGTCTTTCATTCTACTATATTCCCAGGGTCCAGAGCTCAGGTGCCTGACACAAAGTAGGCACTTAATACACATCAATGAGTCAATGGAAGAGTTACTAGCCCCCTTTCTAAGAAAGGAAACCCAAATTCCAAAAATAATATTTATTGAGATCTGATTGTCAACTTTTAATATGTAATAGGTGAAATTAAATATTTATGTGACACATTTAACAAAATTAAGTAAATGTAAATCGCATAATCGTTAGTGGCAAAGTAAGGCAGAACCACTGGAGAATGAATCAGTTTGAACGGCAGTGTAATCTAGAGCTGAACTATCCAATACAGTAGGGGGTAGCTACACATGGCTAGTTAAATTAAAATGAATTAAAAGTAAATAAAATGAAAGATTCAGTTTCTCAATTGCACTAGCCACATTTTAAGTATTTGACATGACATACGGCTAGGCACCACCATGTTCCACAGCACAGATATAGAATATTTCCATCACTGCAGAAAGCTCTATTGGGCAGCACTGTTCCAGAGAGTTGAGATCCTGTAACTGATAGAACTTAAGAAATAAACCAACCCATAACTATGTATTTGAATTGTGCTTTCTTCATTTTATAAAATGGTGATAATACGTATTGATTATGTTCCCATGAAGATGAAATAAAATGGTGTTTTAAAATAGTTCAGTGTTTAATACATAACTGGTGATCGAACAAGCATTCTTCCCCTTTCTCCTGTAATGCAAAGGCATTCTGCTCCAAGCACATCTTATCATATATTCCCCTGCTGTAAAACTGCTATTTTGTCACTCTGTGCTAAAAACAATGGTTTTCAAACTTCTGTGGGAAAGGAAAAGAGCTTGTAGGGTTCTAGGCCTTCTACTTCCTGACTTTTCCATCAAAACAGTGTTAGATTAACTGTCATATATTGGGTTTCCCCTTTAGATTTTTTCCCCCATTAAAACATCATGAGCGAGAACAAGCAAATGAACAAAAAACGTCTGAAAAAATCAGCGTTCTAGAAGATACATCTCCAAACTTTATCAATGGTGAGCAAATAAGGCCCATGATAATCCAAGTCCTCTCGTCTAATCTCCTCCCACTACCTTTCTCTTCTCAATGTTACATACATACTTAGTTGAAGACATCAGGACAAACACCAACAGTCAGCCAGAAAACAAAGCAAATGATTTTGTATTTTTCCTTGGCTTTGATGAATTGAAGGATGTCACCAATGCTGCTAAGTTGTTGTTTATTAGTGATGTGAGTACCAAAATTAAAGTGAATGAAAATTAGCCTTCATGAATAGTTTGCACAGATTAACTACAGGCAAGAATATTTTCAAAGAGGTTGAGAAAACGCTAATTCATCACAACCTGAAGTGGAATCTGCTATGATGTGTTACAACTGATGGTGGCTAAAAACGTGTGAAATACAAAAAGGCTTAAGTAAATTAATTAACAAAAGCTGTGAAAATGTAAGTTGATGGTGTTATTCTTCAGTAGACATTTTGGAAAATATCTGAATCTCATATGTCCTTAAGCCAGTAGTATCAACAGTGGGTTTCATTCTCAAAGACTTACCTTCCATCACTTCTACAAATTTTTGTCAGAAACAGAAGCTTAACACCTTGACTTGCTCTGCCACAACATACTTTGATGGTTAATAGTGGTAAGGTTTTATTGTGATTTATTGGGCTTATGGCTGAGACTGAAGTTTTTCCTCAGTAGGAAGACCTGCCTTCAACCACTACTATCAAACACTTTTAAACTAGCTTCTGTGACAGACTTAATGTTTCTTAATGTGTTCAACCTGAAGTTACATGGAAAAATTTTGCTTTTATGCAAAATGAATACTGCAATAAAATCATTTTTTACAACAACTAATGTTTAAATCCCAAGTAATGTCAAGCTGCTTTATACCATTACCATGCTGTCAAAGTTAAAGCATTAAGCATGCTCTACACTCCAAAACAAACTTGGAGCAGATATATTTTCTGAGATCAAACTACATATCCAACAGCATTTTTCAGATCTTGATACAAGCGCAAAGGAAATGTTAATATTTAAAAATCCATTTAACTGTGCAATCGAGTGGAGCTTCCATCTAACCATCAATTGCAAGTGATTGATCTGATAAAAGACAAATAGAGAAAGTAGAATCTAATAGAATTCTGTAAATGCCTTCCAAGCGCTAAATGCTCAGTTAAAACCATGTTATGCTGATATCATGAATTGGTATCAGTGTTTGGCAGCAAGAATCTGTGTGAAAATACAGTTTCAAAGATGAAATATGTAAAATCTCATTACCCATCAGCACTGACAAATCAATATAGACAACTGATTTTGATGACAGGGGACACTAAACTTTGAACTTCAGTAAGTGAACTGTTATCCCAAATAAAATCATTTCATTATTCTTAGTAACAGACTTATATTTTTAAAATTGTACTGTATTAATATATTTTACAGTTCATCAATAAAAAAATCTGTAGAAATGTGTTTTCTTTCTTGATAAACACACATATACACACACAAGCTTGCTGACCCTTAGATGTTTTCTAATGATCCTGAATAGTTTAAAATACATGTACAAGGAAAATTTTTCTCTCAAATATGAGCTACACTTGAACAAAACCTATGGGTGCTGAATAATGTTTTAAATAGTAAAAAGTATAAGTGTGTAGGAGATCCCCAGCAGGGTAAGAGACTACATGTGCCTTGTCTCAGGGATTGCCCATGTTTTATTTTGAATAATCCTATAAAGACAATTTGAGGGGGTTTTAAACAGGCCCAGTCTCCAGTCATTGGTTTCAGAATCTTATTTACTGAGGAATTTATTCTTGAAGCAATATTTGATTACACATTCCTGTGATTGGCTAAGATCGCTGTTGATAGAGAAGAATATGATAAAATAAAATCCATATTGAATCTCAAGCACAAATATCAATGTGCACAAAAATTAATAAATATTTCCAAAGCAAGAGCTCTTAATATGGTATCTCCATTTTGCTCTATTTCATTAAATGGACCCCAGGAAAAAAATTATCTCTTCACATGTGACATGTAGACAATCTACTACAGTGTAAACTTTATAGATTAAAAGATTTCAAAAGTAATTGAGTTTACAATTCACAAACAAGATTCCTAAAATGAATTTTTACACCCTTGTGCCTTTTGTTTAGAAAGGGAAAATGTCATATGTGAATTGTTCATATTTGATTTCTTTGTATTTATCAAGCCAAAGCAAGATTATTTTTTTTGATAAAACAGCAACAAAAATAATTTGCTGAGATTAGATTATCCATTTTTTGCTTGGATGAACAAATAGCTGTACTAAACTAACCCTATATTCACACGAACAAGTCTTTCATTGTGTTAAACTTGTAGGCAGTTTGTGTTGCCCTGATTTAATAGAAAAAATGTTTTCCTTCGTGCTTTGGCTAGCTTTATTAGGTACAGATCACTCTTATTATTAAGTTGCATGTGTGCTTTAGAAAACTGTATTTATCTCTGGTAAAATAAAAACCTATCAGTCCACCTGATCTATGAAGCTGCTTTAATTGGCCACTTATTTGAAACAAAACAAATGTAATTCCAAACATTAATTTTTATTTCATAAATATTTCTTATTAAAAATCGTTAAAGGTTGCTAGATTCTCCAGTGATAAGACAATCATGGCACAAAGGTAAAGCTGGAACTCATAAAAGTTACAGAGCCAACAAGTGGATACAGACGATAACACTGCTCCTTAACTGAGAAGATGGAGACCATCTGGCAACAGCAGAATTTTGTCTTCATCTATGTATCTCAATGTAGTTTGGTTTCATTTTCTGTATCTTCCTTCCAGATTCTGAGGAACTGGAATCTTGCTGTTTTCTTTATAGCTAGATCCATTCTTCTAGAACTCATGATGGGCTTTGTTTTTGTCCCTGCTTCTTTCTATAGCATGGTCTCACTCTTCCCTTGTAATTCAGACTCACCTTTATTAAGGAACAAATCAACCTAACTTATCTTGCCTAACTCCACCATCCTCTTTCCCTAGCTGGTTCCAGATATTTTCCTTTCCAGACCTTTGGAGGAGCAGAACACAGTTGCTGCTGCTGCTGCTTCCTCACTATTAGCTTCCTGGTAAACTCTCTGTAACCTGGCTCCTGCCCCAGCATGCTGATGAAATTATAATTTCATCACCGGCAGATTCACTAACATTATTTTCTATCCTAATTCAACTTGACCTACTTACTGTATTGGCCATTACTAACCATCCTTTTCTTAACTGTTCATTTGAGAAGTATATACTGTGCACCTGTGATATGCCAGGTTCCGGGGTTATGGCTACTACTTTCACAGAGCACATCGTCTATAGTGAAGTGAGTACTGGGACAGATATAGCAGAGATCGTAGCCAGCTAGGCAGGCAGGGAAGGCATTCCAAGAAAATGACAGTATGCCAAGGCCTTCTCTTGCAACACTTTTTCCGTAGCTTGGGTTTTATACTGATTTGGAAACTATTCCATATGTTTCCCTCCTTAGATTCTCTTAACCTTCCCATCCTCCTCTCAAGGTCCCTTTAAAGCCTATCCTCCATGTCCACTCATCCCTACTCTCTCCCTTCTAAGGTTTTTGTATCTTTTCTTCTATGTTATCAATGGTTTTTTGGTCATTCAGATTAAAAAAGCTTTCAGTAAATGTTAACTCATCTGTTCCATCCTTTATCACTAGTCAAGCACTAGTTAAACAAGAAATATCTCAGCAAGTCTGCTATGCTTGCCCTTCCTCTTTATTTCCATTGCCAGTGCTGATCTCATCAATGGTCACTATCACATTGTTCTCATCACCTCATCCTATTGGGAAAATATTGCAACAGCTTATTTATTTGCTACCCCAAGTATAAACAAACAGGCATAACTTCTAAGTCCCTCAAAAATCTGAATTCATCCTAATTATCCAGGCTGTTTTTTCACAACTTCCCAACTGCACTTTCTTCTGAAACCAAACCAGTTTACCAACTGGCAAACGAAGGTGCTCTGTTGGTCTCTCTGCAGTAGATGTTGGGGATCCCCTCACTTGGACTGCACCTTTCTCTCCTACCTAGCCAAATGTAAAAAGTACATTGTAACTCTAAAGTGATACTCCTTAACAACAAATATTTACAAACATTTTTAAATTGACTACTATGGGCCAGGAATTATTTATCTATTTGAAATATAGTCATGCATCACTTAAATGGGGCTACATTCTGAGACAGGTGTCACTAGGTGATTTTGCTGTTGTGCAAACATCACAGAGTGTACTTACATAAACCTACTATACATCTAGGCTATATGGTACAGGCTATAGTTCCTAGGCTACAAACGGGCGCAGTATGTTACTATACTGAACACTGCAGGCAACTGAAATGCAATGGTAAGTATCTGTGTATCTAAACGTATCTAAACACAGAAAAGGTACAGTAAAAATACAGTATTATAATCTTATGGGACCACCAACATATATGCAGTCTGTCATTGACTGAAATATTGTGATGTAGCACATTATATAAAAAGTTACTCAATTTTTATAACAAACTGGTGAGAATAGGTATTATAATCAGCTTTATTTGGGAGATTAGGGAAGGAAGAATGATTAAGTAACTTTAAACAAAAATGGACGGAGTTCCCCTGTTTTGAACATTTCTGGAGTAAAGAAATGAAGGGGAAATAGCCAGGCTCAGTGAGTCACGTCTGTAATCCCAGCACTTTGGGAGGCAAACCTCTTGAGCCCAGGAGTTTGAGACCAGCCTGGGCAACATGGTGAAACTCTACAAAAAAAGCTTTTTTGCCTTTAGCTCTCTTCAATGTCCAATACAAATACAACGCTCGCAGACGCCATGGGGCACAATCCCAACATACAGAGAAACCAAAATAGCCACACTTGCTACTTAGGGACAAAATGGGCCGGGAGGGGGTGAGTCAGAAATCTGGTTGTAGTGAGCCAAAGATCCACGGGTTGGTTGTCAGTATATAAATAGCATTAAGATGGTAGGAAGAGGGACTGAGAAAGATAGGACATGCAGGAGTCTAAATGGCATGGATACTGTGTCTATATCACTTATCCTCCAAATGCAGACACTGTTGAGTGAAAGTGAGGTACCATTAATAAATATGCCAGGAAAACAGGCATAAACCAGGTTGGTCCTCAGCAAACAAAAACAAAGAATAGGTAATGGGGGAAAGGTTAGATGACTCCACATCTTCAGGAAACTTTGGGGTACTGAAGCATTTTCCAAATGAAGCCCAAAAGTCATGCAAATAACGCACTGAAAAAGACTGGGTTTGTTACGGGGCTGAAAGCACAGGAGGTAAAGGGGCTGTGTACCTCTAAAGCATGGGGCAGACTTACAAGTCAATTACAACATGGAAACAAACAACTCCATCGAGTTCTACTCACTCCCAATCCTGACTTCTACCTTCCAAGATGTTGTTTTCCATTATATCCAAGTCAGGCCTGGCCCTCAGAGCTCAAGATAAACCATAAACCAGTGTGTGGTCAGCAGAATTCTAAGATGGTCCCCAAACTCCCAGTTCCTGGTATGCAGACGTCTTGCCTCAGTTATTCAATGAAACCCAAATGTAGGTGTTGCTGTGAAGGGATCTTACAGATGTACTTAAGGGCCCAAATTAGTGGACATTAAGATAAGATTTTCCTGATGGGCCTGACCTTTTCAGGTGAACCCTTTAAGAAAAGCAGACTGTTTTTTCCCCATTGCAAGCAGAAGGCAAAGTCAGAGAGACATGCTCTGGCTGGCTTCAAAGAAAGCAGACACCCATGTTGTAAACGATCTGTGGGGGTCACACGGGAATGGGCTGCTAGGAGCTGAGAATGGTCCCAGCCAGCAGCTAGCAGGAATATAGGAACTTCAGTCAAACACTGCAAGGAAATGATCTTTCTCAACAACCAGTGAGCTTGGGAGAGGACCCTGAGCCCAAGATGAGAGCACAGCCCTGATCAATACCTTGACTTCAGCCCAGTGAGACTCTGAGAAGTTTGACCCATGCAGTGCCAAACTTCTGTCCACAGAAACTGTGAGATAATACATTTGTGTTACTTTAAGCCGCTAAATTTGTGGCACTTTTGTTACATGGCAATAGAAAACAAATACAGAGTTTGAAATGAGGGAAATGGACATGCACCAGCACCCCAGTCAGCTTCAATGAAGAGAGAATGGGCCAGAAGAGTGAATGAATCAACTCTCACCCCCTCTTAAAATCCCCCAGAGAGAGCAGCTGGCATGAGAGACTGACTTTTCAATGTATCCCTTTAAACTTTCTGAACATTCCCCCTCATATGCACGCATTCCCCACTGCAAAATAAAGAAATACAAGTAAAATTCATGACATAGAATCCGGTGAGTCCAAGAAAGCATAGAAAGAGATTTGATGGAAAATTGATGCTGATGCTGTCACACAACCTTGAAGTTAGGGAAATTAACCCACATATCATACATTACTTATCATAAAGGGCAAACCCTGAAACAGAGATTGGAGAAAATCTCTAAGAAAACAATGCTTTTCCAAGAACATCTCTTTTTAGTTTTTAAATTTTAAGTTCTGGGATACAAGCGCAGAACGTGTAGGTTTGTTACATAGGTATACGTGTGCCGTGGTGGTCTGCTGCACCTATCAACCCATCATCTAGGTTTTAAGCCCCGCATGCATTAGCTATTTGTCTTAATGCTCTCCCTCCCCTCACCACCTTCACCACCACTGGCCCTGGTGAATGCTGCTTCCCTCTCTGTGTCTGTGTGTTCTTATTGTTCAACTCCCACTTACGAGAACATGCCGTGTTTGGTTTTCTGTTCCTGTGTTAGTTTGCTGAGGATGATGGCTTCCAACCTCATCTATGTCCCTGCAAAGAACATGGCCTCATTCCTTTTTATGGCTGCACAGTATTCCATAGTGTATATGTACCTCATTTCTTTATTTATCCAGTCTATTATTGATGGGCATTTGGGTTGGTTCCATGTCTTTGCTATTGTAAAGAGTGCTGTAATAAACATATGTGGCCATTTGTCTTACAGTAGAATGATTTATATTCCTTTGGGTATATACCCAGTAATGAGATTGCTGGGTCAAAGATCCAAGATTCTAGATCCTTGAGGAATTGCCACATTGTCTTCCACAATGGTTGAACTAATTTCCATTCCCACCAACAGTGTAAAAGCCTTCCTACTTCTCCACAGCCTCGCCAGCATATATTGTTTCTTGACTTTTTAATAATTGCCATTTTGACTGGTGTGAGATGGTATGTCACTGTGGTTGTGATTTGCATTTCTCTAATGATCAATGTTGAGTTTTTTTTTTTCATTGTTTGTTGGCCACATAAATGTCTTCTTTTGAGAAGTGTCTGTTCATATCCTTCACCCACTTTCTGATGGATTTGTTTTTTTCTTGTAAATTTGTTTAAATTCCTTGTAGATTTTGGATATTACACCTTGGCCAGATGAGTAGATTGCAAAAATTTTCTCCCATTCTGTAGGTTGCCTGTTCATTCTGATGACAGTTTCTTTTGCTGTGCAGAAGCTCTTTAGTTTAATTAGATCCCATTTGCCATAACCACCTTTATTACTCTGACTCCCAAGGCTCTCTCTCTACTTTTACTTTCATCTGGTTTCCCTTTCCTCTCCTTCATTCTGGGATTGATCAACATTACAAAAGAAGGAGCTGGCCAGCATGGTGGCTCATGCTTGTAATCCCAGCACTTTGGGAGGCTGAGGTGGAAAGATCACTTGAGCCCAGGAGGAGTTTGAGACCAGGCTAGGCAACATGGAGAAACCCTGTCTCTACAAAAATAAAATAAAATTAAAAATTAGCCAGATGTGGTGGCACATGTCTATAGTCCCAGCTACTCAGGAGGCTGAGGTGAGGGGATAACTTGAGGTTGGGAATGTCAAGGTTACAGTGAGCCATGATTGTGCCACTGCATTTGACAGAGTGAGACTCTGTCAAAAATGTAAGAAAGAAAAGAAAAGAAAGAAGTTAATAACATCTAGTTAGATGTTTGATGTAAGGGGAAGGAAGGAAAATAGCCCGAAGCACAGTATCTTCAAATTTTAACTCCTGGTGACTTTGAAAACGTAAGTACAACGAAGAGAAACAAAAAGGTCTCAAAAATGTGATGTTTGCTTGGAGAAGGGAATATGATCTCCATCTTAGACAATCTGAATTTGAAGTACCAATTGAACATTCAGGTTAAAAGGTCTAGCAGCACTTGGTAACTAGTTATGTGCCCTGGAGTAACTTTAAGTCTCTATTTTTTAATCTACAAATTAAGGAGAATACCTAAGTAGCTGTTATGAATGGATTGTGTCCCCCTAAGATTGATATATTGAAGCCCTAATACCCCAATGTGACTGTGTTTGGAGATAGCACCTTTAGGTAACTAAGGTTAAATTAGGTCTTAAGGGTGGAGCCCTGACCTGATGGAATTGGTGTCCTCATAGGGAAAAGAAGAGACACCAGAGCTCTCTCTCCCATGTCACACACAGAGGAAAGGCCCAGTGGAGGACACAGGAAGAAGGCAGCCATCTGCAAACCAGGAACAGAGACCTGACCAGAAACAGAATCTACTGGCACCTTGATCTGGGACTTTCAGCCTCTAAAATGGTGAGAAATACATTTCTATTGTTTAAGCCACTCAGACTATGGCATTTTGTTATGGTAGCATGAGCAGACTAATAAATACACTAGCTGAATGTTGTCAAGATCAAATGAGATAATGTCTATACTGTTTTAAGATACCTCTTGGCACAGAGCAAACCCTTAAATGTTAAGTATTATCACTGTTGAAAATGCAGGAGGTGAGCCAGAGTTAGAAAAAAATGACCAATTAGGAATTTCTTTCAACATTCCAGACAAAGTATGGACAGACTCCCTGGACTTCCATTCATCACTGTGACTCCATTCAGCCCAAATGACCCTAACATACTGGGTTTCTTCAGATTCTCTACTACCTGGGCCCAACTACCTTGTTCTTGGATTCTCTGACTCCTCCTCAGTTCCTGTGTTTAGTCCACCCTTATGTCTTCCTCTCTGGTTCTCCTTAGCACCATGGGCCAAGTGAGCTCCAGCTCAGATTGCTGGGCCAAAGTTTTTGGCTGACTCTGCACGGGCTCTTATCCCAAATGATTCTGTTTTCCAGAACATGATCTACACTTACTTCTCCAGATCTGTGACTCCCACTGGTCTTACCTCTCCACTTATATTAGCCTGTTTCCTGATGCTGTAACAGATTACCACAGACTGGGGAATTTATAAACAACAGAAGTTTATTTGGCTCTTAGTTCTGGTGACTGGGAAGTCCAAAACATGGCATTCACATCTGTGAGGGCTTTCATGCTCTATCACCCCATGGCGGAGGGCAGAAGGGCAAGTGAGCACTTGAGACAGGAAAAGGGAGCTGAGCTCCCATGATAACTAACCCATTCTGGTGACAACAGCAGTAATCCATTCATGAGGGCTTTAAGAGGTGATTACCTAATTCCCTCTCTTAATGTCATCAAAATGGCAATTAAATTTCAACATGAATTTTGGAGGGAACATTTAAACCATAGCACTGTCCATTAGAATCTACTTCAATCCACTGAAGATGGGAGAAACAACTTCTTAGGCAGGAAGAATGAAGACAATGGCCAGTATATAACTGCATTTTGGGGCTGATAAGGAGGAGACCTGAGGTGGTACTTGTAAGGTCCCATCCTGTTCCTGAGAATAAGTTGCGTAAAGCTGGAATATTATACTTGAAGTAGATGAAGATTTGATATGGCTAATGTGAATATGGAAGAATGTACTGAAAAGGAAAATAGACTGATGAACAGCAAAGAGGGCTCTGTGGAGATTAAACACTACCACCCCTTCAGCCAGGATTTTTAGGAATCTGGAGGTGGGGCGGGGGTGGCCGTCGGTGCTGGTGGTAGGGCTATGGCTGGGAGATGAGTGGGTTTAGAAGTAAAGAAATGCCAAAGCTATTAAGAAAGGCATCCCTAGAAGGGAGGACCACGAAGCCTAGGCCAGGTAGAAGCCAAAAGATTAGAGAATGAGAAGAGGTCAAGTGATGGGAATTTATGACAAGGATGAAGAAGAAGAGAGAATACAAGGAAGGCTTAGGCTCATTGAGAGGTTTCTGAGCATGCTTGGCAGTTAGTCATTATTGTAAATAGACAAAATAATTCATAAAGTCATGTCCAATAACAGATAAAGACAACCAAACAACCTGAAGTGTCTGGAAGGGAAACAATTTTCTTGGATAACATCATAGTTAAGACTGCAATTGTGTCTGGTTTCATACACAAGCAGTCTCCATTATGCTGTACAATGAATTCCTGGAAAATGTATCATAAAATGTCTGCCTTTTTTCATAGTAATGATAAAAACACTGATTGTTGCCCTCCTGACTGTGACTCAGTATTAAATTACAGATAAGGCCACGAAAACACCATAAAAGCAAAAATGCAATAATAAACCTGTATAATCATTTAAAATTGTAAAACTATGTATCAAGTTATTAAAATGATGAAATTTTAGAGCAAAGGTGAACCTCAGACTCAGAGGTTCTTTAATCTAGTCCTCTCATTCAAAAGATGAGACTCAAAGTGAAGTTAGAGAGATAAAATCCATGTTTCCAACTGACCACAACAAGAAACTTATTTCTTGGCCCCAAATCAAATGTTTTTCACAGCCTGTTTCAAAAGAATTCCACAAAATGAGCAAAATTATAGAATATTTTGAATATATAAACATATACAGTGTGTTTACAGTGAACACACAGAATAGAAAAATACAACTAGACTCTATCAGTTTTGTATTATCTAACGTTAATATATTAGCTGCATCAATGTTACATATATTTATTTAACTTGTTTCTATGATCTCCACCTCAAATAAAGGAAAAAGAACTAATAGCCACCCTCCTCACATGATAGTCAGAAACTGAAAACAATCCAAATGTTTAACAATGAGAACTGACTAAGCAAAAAAAAAAAAAAAGTATGTCAATCAAATGTTATGTAACCTCTAAAAAATGATAAATTATATGGACCAGACTGAATCATAGAAATTTTCATTCAAAACAATGATGGGAGAAATGGAATATAAAAATTAATAGGGGTTCAGTTGTGAATTTAGAGAACGGTTTAAGTAGTTAAAATTTAATATGGATTATTATTATTTTTTCCTATAAAGTTGTACCATGTCAGTAATATAAACCAATAAGAAGCAAGCAGATGAATCAGCAAGCTGTCAGAGAAGTTTGGAATGAAGCTTTCTTTCTCTTGATAAACTTCTTTACAGCCACAAATAGTAGCAGGGGTTTATAAAACCACGCTACTATTTATGTCAAAGAGAATAATTAGAGCACCTAAATACTCAGAGTGCCCTAAGAACTTCAGTTTCCAGGGCCTGGAGAAAATAATAGTTTAAATTCTTTTTGTTCCCTTTCATTTCACTACTCATTACATTCTTACCCCCAAACAAAAAACCCAAAATCTACATGCCTCCAAATAGAAAGACAAGTCAGATGGGGCAGCCTGAAAGTTCTAAAAGAAGAAAAACAGGAATATTCATCTACTTTTGCATTTTTTAAAAATTTGATTAAGTATATAATACAAATAAACAAACTAAACCAAACCAAAACAACAAAACTAGAGCAGCCATGTGTTTAAGAAAAACTGAACTGAAACATACAGCAAAGCATATAGAGAAGAGTATACTTAATAAGAAAAACAGTGTGTTTGACTATCAATGACACTGATGAAAGATTATCTTAGCCCATTTTTATAGTCCAAAAAACAAAGAGAATTTTGGGGAAGAGAATGATGGAGAAGAGGTGACTGATTGTACAAGCCACACTTAACCACAGCAAAATGTAAAATGATTTCTTTCACATCAACTTTGTAAGAACTAATTAAAGTTATATCAGACAAGTGGATTTTTAAAGCCTGTGGATCTGTCCTTACTGGGCAACAAAATACATTTTTAGTCTAAATATTGTTCGGATAATACAATACCAAGTTTTCTTCTACCCAATATTTTATCGAAAACATAGCCATGAGAAAGAGCGGATAACTGGCTGAAAGATGGGGGGTCCATCAGTTAATTCCTCTACCTGGTCTAAATTTGTTGTTGAATTAAGCCACGCTGGGAAAAGACTTTGCACTTGGACTTTTTTTGAACTGTGATCTGGCACTCTCACAGTGAGGAAGAAAGGAAAGCAGTTCCCATGTGCCCAGAGATGAGGACATGAAGTATCACAAGACAGGCACAGGCAGATTTTCCATTCCAGTCTCAGGAGCAGGAACAGCTGTGTTCCCAGTCTCCGACACTTCTATCTTACAGGCTGTGTAAAGCATGTTACTGATAATATTTCCCTTTTTGCATTGGCTTCTAAAAATCTGTGATCAAATATGAAGTCTAATAAGTGTATGAGGCTGGAGGACATGTATTTTTGATGGTAATCTTATTAGTGTAATCATCTCATTTTTCCTACATTAATTGTGCCCTTTCTCTTGATTTCTTCAACCAATTTTTTTTTTTTTTTTTTTTTTTAAGAGATGGTGTTTCACTACATTGCCCAGGCTGGTCTTGAGTTCCTGGGCTTAAGCAATCTGCCCGCCTCAGCCTCCCAAAGTGCTGGGAATACAGGCATGAGCCACCATGCCTGGCCTCTTCAGCTGCATTTAAAAAAATCTTAACCTCTTACATGTCTCTCTCTGAAATGCTTCCATTCCTGTGCATGGGTATAAATAAATAAATTCTATTAATAGGTCAACATTGCACAGGCTCATATCACCTATAAAACCATTCTATACTTTGTCCTAGAAAATCGCTTCTTATATTTACACTTTTTTTTTTTTTTTTTTGAGACAGAGTCTCACTCTGTCGCCCAGGCGGGAGTACAGTGGCGCGATCTCGGATCACTGCAAGCTTTACCTCCCGGGTTCACGCCATTCTCCTGCCTCAGCCGCCCGAGTAGCTGGGACTACAGGTGCCTGCAACCACACCTGGCTAATTTTTTGTATTTTTAGTAGAGACGGGGTTTCACTGTGTTAGCCAGGATGGTCTCAATCTCCTGATCTCATGATCCACCTGCCTCGGCCTCCCAAAGTGCTGGGATTACAGGCATGAGCCACCACGCCTGGCTATTTATACTATTGACTCATCTCTAAAGTGAATCCTCATCTCATAATAGTAAAGTGTAACCTAACAGATATTAACGTGTGAGATGCAAGAAAATAGGTATTTGTCATTATTTTCTTAGCTAAAATATAGCTGCCAAAATCTTTCATAGTTTACTCTATCATATATTTATTTGCAAATTAATAACAAAGGAAGTGGTACACATTAAAATTCATGAAACTTTCTTCAGCCAAGGACAGTTTCCCCTCATTTGATGACATTATGTAAACCAAAGAAAAACAACCGTAATGTTCCTTTCCCACATCACACCATGTGAGTAACTAACGTACCCACTAAAGTGAATGGCACAATAGAAAATGATGAAAGAGCCATGAAAAAGCTACATGGATATGATCTATAGTAAATAAAAATACATTGTGCCATTCTATTTATTGTTTCTATTCTCAGTGAAAGTTTGCACACTGTTCTAAGATCAACGAAAACTACATTGGAAAGTAAAATAAAAATCAGGAAGAATTTTAGCAGACATTCTCTAGAAAACAAAATTGTCATTAGAAAATGGAACCATCCACAACTGAGAAGCATATCATTTAAATGATTTGGAGACTTTCAAAATTATAAAAGGAAAGCGATAAGTGTACAATGTTTGATAGGGGTATGGAAAAAGAAAGCCATTTGACTTATGTACTTAAAGGACTTGAGCTTTCTGGATTTCCACACCAAAAACTAATTTACAGAAAGAACACAAAGGCAATTCATATCAAAACACTGCCCTCAAAGTCTCCTGAGACTCTGAGCCAGGTACTAACAGGAAAGTGTAAGGTTATAGTCACCTTGGATCACCTTCCCAGGTTCAGACCTTCACAGTACCTCATCACTAAATTAAGGTATCCTTAAATCTGACCTACTGAAACAAGCATACCTATATATGGGCTTTAAATCACCTTGGAGTAAATAAATTTAAGCTAGTATCCAAGGGGTAACACGTTTCCATGTGCATGTGTGGACAAACTTTAAAAAAAAATAAATTGCTACTACTAATGTTCAAAGGCTAATGGTAAAGAAAAAAATATGAATTGAGAAACATTCATCTTCAAACTTAAAAAGAAAAAAACTTACATTAAGCAAACTGCTAATGTTTTTCCTACATTTATCCTCATGCCTTCAACTTTAGATCACTCTTCCAACCAGTATTTAACCTGAATGATCTCATCAAAAGGTAACAAGGATGATTAATGCTGATGCAATGTAATTCCTGCCCTGCCCTAGTCTGAAATATATTGGACAATATGAGATCTCTGTGAACAGCATTAAGTGCTGTACAGATATGGATTATAGTACAGTGAATATTCACGCATTTCCTGTTAAACATCGCCAACAAAAGTTGGAAATGAACAGAAAGTACGCAAAGCACATACTATATTGGCAGTTCCTCAGGCCTGTGGCTAGAAACCCACTGATGTGCATTAGAGGGATGAAGAGACTGAAATCTGAGCACAGTAAAAGTCACAAAGAGCCTCCCAGCCAGGCCGTGGAGTCTGCAGTGAGCTCGGGGAGGGAGACCATGACCAGAAGGGCCATCCGCCTTGCCTCCTTACACACAAAAGGAGCAGAGTTTACTGGTAATGGTTTACAGCCAAGCCAGCTGACCCAAACTGTTGTCAAGTCTAAGCATGAGTCAAGCCCTCTTGACAACTTAAATCAACAGTTTGGGTGCAGTCAACCCGCCACTTAGCTGAGTTCCTGCCACAATCTATTGTTTGGAATTAACTGAAACTGATTACATCTCTCAGGACTCTGGGCAGCAGCCAATCCATGAGTGTTTTGAAGATAATTTACCCCCTGCACTGCAAATAATGCTCAAAATTAACTCTATGGCTAGGCGGGAACCTGTAGAACAACTTGGGACAAATGTTATTTTTATTTATTTATAACCAAACAGTGGAATGAGTTAAGGTTTAACACTAACTGAAGATTAGAGAACTAATTCTGATTTTTAAATGCAACTTAATTTCATACCTCGGGACCTAGAAAGGAGGAGACCATGCTGGGGGCCACTATCATTCCAAATCCTCGTAGCTTTGCTAAAATACGTTGGTGGGGTAGCCTTCTGCTCAGTCACTGTTGCTGAAATTTCTTCCAAAACAAGATCTCGAACACTGGCCCTTCAGAGTTCCTGACCTATTCTGTTGTTTCTTCTTTTGCTTTACGACATTAAATACCCCAGGCAAAGGTAAATTATATTTAAGAAAGATAAGTTCCCATGCATTATCAACCAACAACACTTCAAAGACAATGACTTCATACAAAACTAACCACCAGCGACAAGGACTATAAGGTGTCCCAGGAAAGTAGACATTTATAAGAGGAACAACTGAAATGTCTGGAAGGATGGCACTATGGGGATTGAATTAATGTGTGGGGTGCTACCCTAGATGAGGTAAATAAAGAAAGGTGTAGAAATGGTGATGAAAACTCTGGTTTTGAAAAAATGTATCTTTAATTTCAACTTTGACAACCCCAAATGATGGTATCATTCTTAGAGACGTTAGTGGATATCAACTAATATGTAACTATTACATATTTACCCTGCTTTCTCAACCTTTTGGGTGAGTTCTGCCCACTAAACTATACTTTCAACTTAGGGGCATTTTATAAAAAAACTTGTAGAAAGAAAATAAAATCAAAATATTTTCAATGTGTGTTTTTTTCTCCATATTTTTGTATGCATTTTAGATTAAATGGGCTGTCTTCCACCTAATCTGCAACAAATTTTTGTCTTTATTTTTTAGGTATCATTTATTGACTGTGTTCTGTATTGTGGTTGTTTTGTTATTAATATTGCTATGACTACATAAAAAAGTAGCAGCAATCATTTAAGGAGTGCTTACTAGGGACTGTATTAAGCCCATCTTAACACATATTATCTCAATTATCAAAAAAAAAAAAACCTTGAAGAAAGGGTGTAATTATCCTCATTTTACAGAAAAGCAAATCAAGGTAAGAGAGGTTAAGTAACTTGGTCCACATACCACAAAGATAGGATTTAATCTATCTATCTAATCTGTATATCAGTTTATCTGGCCCTATGCCTGTGCTCTCAATGACTAGGCTACATTAAATTTTCTATCATCAGTATTGTGATTTTGATTACTCCCATAGAGAAGTTCTTGCTTGGAAGAAAATCCTGACAGTACCTCACTTCAGTAGCTCTGTAACTAAGTGGCTGGGTTCATAAGATACTTGCTTTAGCATTCTTTCTCTGGCTTTTCATTCTTACTTACACAATAGTACCTATGTTGGGTACCGTGGCGCGCGCACACACACACATGTGTGCACACACACACACACATCTGTAATCCCAGCTACTTGGGAGGCTGAGACAAAAGGATCGCTTGAGCCCAGGAGTTCAAGATAAACCTAAGAAACGTAGTGAGACCCTAAGACCCTATCTCTTAAAACAAAAAAGAAATTAAAAAGGCCGGGCACAGTGGCTCATGCTTGTAATCCCAGCACTTTGGGAGGCCAAGGTGGGCAGATCACCTGATGTCAGGAGTTTGAGACCAGCGACCAACATGGAGAAACCCTGTCTCTACTAAAAATACAAAATTAGCTAGGCGTGGTGGTGCACGCCTGTAATCCCAGCTACTCGGGAGGCTGAGGCAGGAGAATCGCTTGAACTCGAGAGGCAGAGGTTGTGGTGAGCCAAGATTGTGCCATTGCACTCCAGCCTGGGCAACAAGAGCAAAACAGTCTCATAAAAATATATATATATATATATGACAGAAGTACGTAATAGTACCTTTGAACCTGTGAACTCTGTTAGAGTTCCTTTCTGTCAAAAACAGCTAAAAGTAGTCGAAGATATGGCACTATTTCTAATATAACCAACATATGTTTCTGTCTAACACTCTGAGTGAACGAGCCTTTTATGGCAGCCAGGTGGTGCCATGGAAAACTAGACACTGCCCTCGCCATTAAATACATGTGAAAGGGAGAAAAACATAACTCCTCCAAAAAAATGAAAATGAAGGAAGCCAGACTATGATTTCTAAGTTGCAGTCTAATTCCACACGCTCATAAGCATGTTAATTAAACTGGCAAAAACTGTCTTATTCCCTAATTTTTACTTTTTTTGGAGGAAAGTGTGAAAGAAAAAGGGAAGAGAGAAAAATGTGTTTCTAATAGGGTTAGCATCACAGCTTCTAGGGCTTTTAAACAGTATCATTTAGAACACTGGTGTTAGAAAAGCATTTTTACTTTGGACATAAAATACTTACCGGATAACAAAGAAACAAAAGAGACAGTTGCTACTGTATTAAAAAAAAAAAAAAAGGTAAAAATTAAGCTGGAAGCAACTTCTAGGGTTCTTTCCTCAATGCTAGTTGAAAAAAGTAAACTAAATAGCCATACTGTTATTTAGCATCTCCTAGTGGCTTGTGAGCATATGAAACATTTTGAAGCATAAATTTCAATGGTTCTATTTTGCCTATTGCTGTATGGATGATGACTCCTCTATATATCCAATTAATTAAGAAAAAAAATTCGAAAATCACTGTAATGCACACCATACAAGACAGTAATCATTTACAACAGCGAAACCACAGGCTACTGCTACAACAGCATGAACCCCTCAAGCCTCTGGCAAAGGTATTATTGAAATTTCATATATCTAATCACAGACTACACCACTAATATTTGTGTTATATAGCCTCAAGTCTATTTTTTAATGCAAGACAGAATTCCTCTAGGAACTCTAATTCTATACACAGCACCTGACGCAGCAGTAGAAAGAATACAGGATCTTAATTAGAAAAAAAAAGTGATACATTTGCAGTGTTGTAACAAATGGGCAACTGTAGAAATGATTTCTCTTAAAAAAGAAGACAGCAAGAAAGAGAGAAAAGGAGTAACTCAAGGCGAGGACAAAATAAATCAGCTAGGTTAACAAACAAAAAACCCACCACCACTTAACAACAAATGAGGAGGGGCCAGCCCCAGTGGCTCACGCCTGTAATCCCAGCACTTTGGGAGGCCAAGGCAGGCAGATCACTTGAGGTCGGGATTTTGAGACCAGCCTGGCCAACACAGTGAAATGCCATCTCTAAAAATATAAAAATTAGCTGGGCATGGTGGTGGGTGCTTGTAATCCCAGCTATTAGAGAGGTTGGGGCAGGAGAATTGCTTGAACATGGGAGGTGGAGGCTGCAGTGAGATGTATCTCACCATTACATTCCAGCTTAGGTGACACAGCGAGACTCTGTCTCTAAACAAATAAATAAATAAATAACAAATGACGAGTATGACAGATGACAAAGCAAAGGAGGTAAAACAAGGTAGGGCATGTATATCCTCCCTTTTACCAAGAGGAGAAAACCCCTACTTTACAGGATACAACTTCATTTAAATAGCCTGTGAGGAAGTGGAGAACAAAAAGAGTCACAACCTACCTTCACACAGAAAAACACTACGACAAATCATAAAAGTAATGACTGAAAACAAATAATAACGTAAAAACTTGTGTTATTTAATTTTAGACCAATAAAGGTTTGTTCTGATCTAAAAGAGTTAATTTTATCAACAGTACCCAATGTCATAATATTTGCAACAGAGTAAGCAATGCTTCAATTTTATATCTCATTATAATTTCCATTACTCTGGCAGAAGCTTATTTCAAACTTAAATGAATTTTATTTTAATAAGAATACTTCCCAATAAGGTGACATGAAATAAATAGACATCAGTGAAAACAGCAACATACACACATTTGTACTTTAAAAATCAACTTTGGTATTAGCACTCTGTCTTACGTAAATTAGCACCCAATTAGATCATTTTCACAGGAGCTCCTGCACAAAAAACAGAAATAAGACCTTCTCTCTAAGCATACCAGAGTGGACCAAACAAAGCCTGACTGCATACATTTGACAAAATTATTACATTTATTTTCCATGGCTTGATATTATTTTTGGAAAAATAACCCTGGATTTTATCATTAGGTATTAAATAAGAAGTGCTATGAGTCCACACCTCTGATACGAGGTGAATATTTCAGCAATTTGTTTTGAGGAAGGTGTAAATTCACACTGCCCTTTCTGCTGGTATACCAAATACTGCAATGGTTTACCCCAGGGAGACTGTACAGAGAATGCAGAGCCTCCTGTTTGACCCCTGCTGGCAATCAATTTATGGCCTCAAGCATAGAGGTTGATAGCCCTTGCAATTCTATATTAGCTTTTGTAACACTTGATATTATTTTTATTCATATAAATGTCAAATTCCTATTGGTATCATGACCTGAAAGTGCTGGTAACCTCAGCTAACATCCTTTACAACATCTCAGAAATGGAGGGATTAAATTAAATTTTATATATTTTAATTTATAAGAAATTAAATTAAACCCAAGAAAGAAAATAAACAATTTTTATTACTAAACATGGGATAACGATGCTGTGTAAAGGTTAATCATTTAAGAAATATAAAATAGCTTGGAAGAATAAGTCACTTTATAACAATAATAACAATGAAATCACTGTCATTTACAGCAGTAAAGAATTAGATAAACCAGAGCTGGGAAAGCAACATACATTCCAAGTCTGTTTACTACAAAATACAGTTATTTTGCCTTAAACTATTGGGTGCATATAGGTGTGAAACTTCCAGTAGCAGGTTGTATGTACTGAACCAAACCCTAGAGATAGTCATCATCTTCACCCATTCCCCAAATTCTGCTACAATAAGGTGATGATGCGGTTATAAAGACTTAGAAGAGGCAGCTGTTCTGGGTAACTGCTTCCTTTGACCCAGAACTAATATTCTGCCCAAGCCAGCAAAGCCCTTGCTATACCTTCCTTAAGGATTCTATTTCCTTCTACTACAAGATTCTGAAGTCTCCACATCCTACAAACATAAGTTAGTCACTTATAACTCCAACAAAAGACACCCTTCATTCAACAAAGATGTGATGGATTTGTTTCAGGCACTGAAAACACACACAAAAATACTCCTGACATTATATGGGGGAGTCTGTAGGAGAGGACACATGCATACAATCAAACAGCAATGTGGTATGTGCCATAATGGAGAGATAATCTATACGGAGATTATCTATGTAAAATACTTTGCATAATTCCTGGCATGTAGAACAAATCAGTGAGTGGTAATGGTATAACTGCCGTTGTTACTGTTCCTTGTACTGTAGGCAATGGGGAGTTACGAAAGAATTTTGATCAAAGAAATACATTTTAGAAAGAAAATTTCTGGCAATACAGTGAAGGGTGGATTGGAAGGAGTGAGGCTAGAGTTATGAAAGAGATTTGGGAGACAACACAATTCAAGAGAATGTCCCACCTATACTTTCTCAAAGAGGCAGTGATGGTGGGCATGAAGAAATTAGACATGAGTCATTTAGAAGACACATTGAGGGGACCTGGTGCCAGAGTAGATCGGGCGGGAGAAGGTAAGAAGGAAGTCCAAAAGAGGTTTCTGATGTGGTTGTTTGGATGTGTACCTGAGGAACACTGAAGTAAGTAAGATGGATGCAGGGAGGGATGGATGGATGGATGGATGGATGGATGGATGGATGGATGGATGGATGG
>NC_045438.1:147490572-147671065 GCF_002776525.5 Piliocolobus tephrosceles
TGGATGGATGGATGGATGGATGGATGGATGGATGGATGGATGGATGGGTGAAGGGAAGGTGCAGGGAGAGAATTGGTTGACTGAAATGAATTGATTCAAGGAGGAGGGGGTGGCCAACATAAGAAAGTGAACAAAATAAGGATGAAAGACTGCCTGCCAGAGTCCACAATTAGGAATTTAACAAGAGCAGATACAATAACACAGTTAACAGAAACCAGATTACAGAGGATCAAGGAGTTGACAGAAGGTAGGGAAGGTGGAGATAGCAAGCGGTGTGGGGAGGTAGGTCACTCTTCAGAGGGGTGGGCAATGAGGAAGAGTGAAGTGCAATAGGTAAAAAGCACCAGCTCTGGAACTAGGCAACCTGGGTTCAAACTCTCTTCTACCTACTATCTGTGTAACTTCAAGCTCTCTGTGCTTCACTTTCCTCATGTATAAAAGGTAGACATCAATGGGGTTCACTGGGATTCTGTTTCATAGAATCGTTGTAATAATTAAATGACGTCATATATATATATATATATATATGACTCATACATTTTAAGTGTTCAATAAATATTAGTAATTATAGAATTATTATTTGAAGGCAGTGAACATATTAATGTGGGGGATTATACCATAAAAGTTAAGATGGAATCTGATATTTTTTATAAGTAGAAAAACACTCTCCAAAAACTGAATTGTATCATGATTCTTTCTTTCTTTCTTTCTTTTATTGAGTCAGAGTCTCACTTTGTCACCCAGGCTGGAGTTCAGTGGCACAATGTCAGCTCACTGCAGCCTCCGTCTCCCGGGTCCAAGCGATTCTCATGCCTCAGCCTCCTGAGTAGCTGGGATTATAGGTGCACACCACCACGCCTGGCTAATTTTTGTATTTTTAGTAGAGATGATGTTTCATCATGTTGGCCATGCTGGTCTTGAACTCCTGACCTCCAGTGATCCACCCACCTCGGCATCCCAAAGTGCTGGGATTACAGGTGTGAGCCACTGCACCCAGCTATCACGATTCTTGAAAATACAAATTATGTAAAAGGGGAAAAAGAAAGAAACCCAACTGGCAGAATTATTGATAAGAGTCAAAACAAACTGGACAATGAAATAATTTTTTTCAAGAAAAAAAATCAAAAAGAATAATGCATTTTCCCAATGTGCAATTAAAAGACTGAATCATAGTAAATTAGGAGAAAGTACAGGAAAAAGAATCACTGTTGGACAGTTGAATTAAAATAGTATTTTCTATAAGAAAGTTGATGCTTGGTCTTATTTACATGGTTAGACTAAAAGCAATTTGCTCTAAATAAAAGTTGAAAAAGAAATCTGTTTACTTCATTAAAGACTGCTAACAAAAAAAACACTGATTTCA
This sequence comes from Piliocolobus tephrosceles, assembly GCF_002776525.5. NCBI lineage: Eukaryota > Metazoa > Chordata > Mammalia > Primates > Cercopithecidae > Piliocolobus > Piliocolobus tephrosceles. Next base: position 147,491,936 of record NC_045438.1, read on the forward strand.
TTGATCAAAATCAACTAAAGCAGATCACATAAGTAACCCCACACAAATTAGAGGAAACATTGAGTTGAAAACAAAGAAAACAGAAAAATTTGATTTTCTCCTCTCCATCTTTTTGGTTCTGATAGAAATTATTCAGTAATTCCGGCAGCAGGCTAACTCCAATGTACTGGACACCTGTACTGGATGCCTGGAATTGTTAATAGAAGCAGTGGGAGAAACATATGCCCTAGATGGTCTAGAATCGCAAAAGGAACTCACCATGAGGCTGAGGCAATTGCTGCGTACATACTACAATAAGGAAATCTAGAACATGAAAAAACTGAAATAACTCTAATTCCTGTTTGATATTAGAAAAAAACCTCTAGCAGTTAAATTTCTTTAAGTCTTGCATCAAATGAAATTTTCTGATAGTCACTCAACATAGACAGCTGATAATCTTCAAGATACTGTTTAATTTGTGAGATTAAATTAGGAGATAGCATTTTTTAAAAATGAAGACTTTGTCATCATAAGAGAACAAAAACCAAATATTGAGTCATGTGCAAAATTCGGTATTGACACTCAAGAGAACATAATTAGTACTTAGAGATATGATAAAAAAAATTTAGCCGGGCGCGGTGGCTCAAGCCTGTAATCCCAGCACTTTGGGAGGCCGAGACGGGCGGATCACGAGGTCAGGAGATCGAGACCATCCTGGCTAACACGGTGAAACCCCGTCTCTACTAAAAAATACAAAAAACTAGCCGGGCGAGGTGGCGGGCGCCTGTAGTCCCAGCTACTCCGGAGGCTGAGGCAGGAGAATGGCGTGAACCCGGGAGGCGGAGCTTGCAGTGAGCTGAGATCCCGCCACTGCACTCCAGCCGGGGCGACAGAGCCAGACTCCGTCTCAAAAAAAAAAAAAAAAATTCAGTTATTTTTGGGGGAAGTTATTACCCTACAACATGAGAACTTTTCTTTTTTTTTTTGAGACAGAGTCCTGCTCTGTCACCCAGGCTGGAGTTCAGGGGCACAATCTCAGCTCACTGCAAGCTCCGCCTCCCGGGTTCATGTCATTCTCCTGCCTCAGCCTCTTGAGTAGCTGGGGCTACAGGTGCCCACCACCACGCCTCGCTAATTTTTGTTTGTTTGTTTGTATTTTTAGTAGAGACGGGGTTCACTGTGTTGGCCAGGATGGTCTCAATCTCCTGACCTCGTGATCTGCCCGCCTTGGCCTCCCAAAGTGATGGGATTATAGGCGTGAGCCACCGCACCTGGCCTGAGAACTTTTTAGAAGTACCTATTGTGGTAGAGATTTTCAGAGGTCCCTCCATATCCATTTCTTTCATTTTCCATATAAATGGATTCTGAGCTACATACATGGATGTCCAGAAGAAATGTGTTATTTTCTAGTTTCCCTTGCAGCTAGGGAAAGTTAGGTTCTAATCAATGAGATATAAGTGGAAGTGTCATGTACAATTTCTAAGACAGTAACCTTCAAGGTGGGGGGGGGGGAGGGGGCACACACTTTTTTAACTATTTCTCCTTCTTCCTGGCTGGAATGCAGATGTGGCGGTTGAATTTTCAGCAGTCATCATGGATCATGAGACAGAGGATAGCTGAGCAACAGGACAGAATCCTGAGTCATTGATGCTGTGGTCTGTTCACCAGCACAAGATTGCTACATCTTAAGTTTTTTTTTTTTTTTTTAATGTGAGAAAGTGATATCTATCTATCTTGTTTGAGACACTGTTTTATGTTTTTGGTCATTGACAGCCCAAACCAGTCCAATCAAAGTGGGATACTATATGTGACAGAACCTAAAAGTGTGATATTCGTTTGTCACATTTGGGGCAGCAAGGACTCACACTGCAGGCTGGAAAAGTAATTAATGTTATGTCAGCAAAATATCTGGTCACATTGGCCCCGGCTGAACCTTGGAAGACAGTCCAAATGTCAACGCAGTCTATAGCTGTAGAGATATTACAAAAAATTCGGAATGTTGAATATAGCTGGCTCCTTCTTACTGCTCTTAGTAACAAGGAACTCAGACTAGGGCTAGCTGGTTGCAAGCTAAGTAAGAAAGCATTTCATTTCATTTGCTGAAATGAAAAATTACTTGAGGTGACAGATACCTCATTTACTCTGTGATTATTATGCAGTGTATGCCTAAAGTATTTCATATGCCCATAAATATATACATTTACTATGTACCCATATAAATTTACTTAAAAGAAAAAAATTAAAAAAAGAAATAAGATGGACTTTTACCTGAAAAGAAAAGAGAAAGAAGAAAGAATAAAAGAAAGAAAGAAAGAAAGAAAAGAAAAGAAAAGAAAAGAAAAGAAAAAAAGAAAAGAAAAGGAAAAGAAAAGAAAAGAAAGAAGATAGAGAAAGGAAACAGCTTTGCTTAGAAAACCACTCTCCTTGTGAATTAGAATTAAATTTGACTGAAGGTCCTGTGATTTTGATGTTTGGAGGCCTGAAAAAGCCAAGCAAAGCAATGACAAGCATTGGCTACAGTATCATAGTCACTTCAGAAGATTGGTGCCCTATCATACATGAGCTGAGTTTCTTGGCAGAGACATGATTAAGAGTGCTTCAGATGACCTCAAAGGAGTCATCAGTAAGTTCAGAGTAGGGAAGAAGGACAGAGGCCAGTAAATAAAAGACAGAATCTTTAGGTTCAAAACTATGTCCAATTAAGACCTTTGCCTATAGTTGTTCATGGAATTGACAAGAAACAGACTAGAAGGCTACTAAGTTTGTGAGGGGCTTGGACTGCCAGAAATGCAGGATGGTCTGCACAGCCCGCTACTATACAACACCTAACACAGTTGCCAGGGTTCATGCTGGTACCAGAAAGAAGTATTAGAACCCACTCAGAAGAGCATTCACCCTAATACCATCTCAGATATGGACACAGAAGACAGGAGCAACAGAGGACAAAGGACTAAGGCGTATCCCTCACAGAGGAAAGCCAGGGGCCATTAGATGGGGTACTAAAGACTGTCCTGCAGTGCTTGCGCAGAAAGGCTCCAGGATTTCCACCAAGCAAGATTTAATAATTCCTATTGAAAACTCATGTGTTTCTTATCCTCCCAGTTTTCAAATGGGAGCTTTAAATATTTTCTTATTTCCATTCTATTTTATATTGGGAATGTTAGGTTGCTTTTTAGCTTATATCCATCAGCCCATGGAAAGCCACACCTGGACTTCCTGAAAAGCCCAGAGCATCACCCAGAGATCACGCACTTATAAAATGACAGGGTAACTAGATGGGACTGGGGTTCTCTTAGAGTAAGTTCTGTGTGTGGTAAGCAGAGTGGACAAATGGTGACTGTGGCCAAGGCTGCTAATTGCTCCCCACCATTTCATCTCCCCTTCTTTCCAAGAGGCTCTTTAAAGGGAGACAAAAAACTCAAACTAAACACTAAATTTTCTTAGCCTCTCTTGCAGGTAAGTGTGGTCATATGACTAAGTTCTGACAATCTGACATAATCAAAAGTGATAGGTATGACTTTCAGAAAGTATTAGAAGGGAAGAAACACGCACTCTTGTTTGCCCCTTGCCTTTCTACTGTCTGGAATGCAGATGTGATGGCTGGAGATTAAGTAGCCATCTTTGACCATGAGCTGAAAGTTCAATCCTACATCTCTGACATGCTGGAGCCTTACAGAGTTCCACCATTTGGCTCTGGACTTCATTTACATGACTGAGAAATAAACTTTTATTTTTTATGCTGTATTTTTTCTGTCACTTGCAGATGAATCAAACTACAACTTTTATATACATAAATATATATGCATGCGAACGTGTGCGTGTGCATATGTAACCTAGTTAAAATCTTTCTCTACACTGGTAGATTTAATTATATCACAAATAAAATGAAACTTATAAAGTATAGTTATGTGAAGAAAGGGGATGGATTTTCATCCAAGACCTCTAAATTCAGTATTTCTTTCTCATCCACAAAAACCTATAATAAACATTTACGTTCCTTGCATACTGGATTTAACACTGGGGTTTTACCATACATACCAAACATTCTGGCTTGTAAACATCTACCTAATATTAATTACAACTTAAGAATATCAGTCCCTAAAAGACAGTTATCAATTTTTACTAATCTCTTAATATTCTATACCTAACAAGTGGCGGACACACCATCTATAACAAATAAATACTAATAGAATAAATGCAAAATTTAGTCTCTTTTGAAATTAATGTTAATTCACAGGGACATTTTGATCTTATTTCCAGAACTCAAATTGGTCAGATCTTTTTTTTTTTTTTGAGATGGAGTCTCACTCTGTCACCCAGGCCAGAGTACAGTGGCGCAATCGTGGCTCACTGCAAGCTCCACCTCCCGGGTTCACTCCATTCTCCTGCCTCAGCCTCCCGAGTAGCTGGGACTACAGGCACCCGCCACCACACCCGGCTAATTTTTTGTATTTTTAGTAGAGACGAGGTTCACCGTATTAGCCAGGATGGTCTCGATCTCCTGACCTTGTGATCTGCCCGCCTTGGCCTCCCAAAATGCTGGGATTACAGGCGTGAGCCACTCACCTAGCCCTGGTTAGATCTTAATAATCTGAGATTCAGCATTTTTTAAAAATCATGGGTTATATCACCCAGTCTTCTTTTTCTCATTGTTTTCTGAGGACTTAATGAGGGCATCTTTTTGTATTACTGCAAAGTCCAGTAGAATATTCAAAAGTACACACACTGAACATGCCCCCTTGATTTCTTCCTGATTTTCAATAGGAATATAAGGTCCTAGAGTAGACCATTCACATAATGAGGACTCAGTGAACGTAAGAATGATGATAAGGAGGAGTACAAGGAGGCAACAGTGACCCTCCATTGACTCTCCCTGTGCCTGCAGCAAGTGATGAAATGGATGTGTGGTAAGGAATACAGGGTGCTTATGGGCAGGAGTTTAAGCTAGAGATGTAATATACTTGGCTTTAAGAAAGGAATATAAGTAGGAGGAAGACATGAGGACTTATAGTTTTTGAAATGTAGTTTAGAATGGATAATAGCTTCGCAACATGTAACAACCACTGGCATTAGCATTTTATTTTAAAACATGTACACATACTTCATTACGAAACTCTGCAGTTTTATAATTAAAGATGTTATTACAGATAAAACACTCATTAATTTGTAGTTTTTCTCCTCATGTTCACATTCAAACATAGCTTCATTTTCTAAAAATTTTACATAAAAAATGGATACATAATATTACGCATATTTATGGAAGTATATGTGATATTTTCATATATGCGCACAATGTGTAATGATCAAATTAGAGTATTTATGATATCTATTCCTCAAAATATATCATTTCCTGTGTTGGGAACATTTCAAATCTTCTCTTCTAGCTATTTGGAAATATACACTAAATTGTTGTTAATTACAGTCACTCCACTGTGCTACCAAATACTAGAACTTATTCCTTCTATCTAGCTATATGTTTGTTCCCCTTAACGAATCTCTCTTCATCACCACCTGCCTCCCTTTCCACTCTCTGGTAAGCATCATTCTATGTTCTATCTCCATGAGATCAACTTTTTTAGCTTCCGCATATGAGTGAGAACACGCAGTATTTGTCTTCCTGTGCCTGGTTTATTTCAGTTAACACAATGACCTTCGGTCCCATCCATGTTGCTGCCATGACAAAATTTCATTCTTTTTATGATTGAATAGTATTCTGGTGTGTGCTATATCTTTATCCATTCATCTGATGATGGACATTTAGGCTGATTCCTTATCTTGGCTATTGTGCATAGTGCTGCAATAAACATGGGGGAACAGGTATCTCTTTGTTACTGATTTCCTTTCTTTTGGATAAACAGCTAGTAGCGGGACTGCTGGAGCATATAGTCATTCTGTTTTAACAAACACAGCTTTTTTGTCGATTCCCTCACCCAGTGACTGGATGGAGAGTGAAGGTAAAAAAGAGGAGATATTGACTATATAATGTTGTATTAAATGTCCAGGAGATGGCGTGTATAATATAACTTTTTCTATTTAATAGTGTAGTACAATTTTTAATTGGAAAATTATCATCCCTATTGTTTCCAAAAACTATCCTACTTGGAAATTATAATAGCAATGAATAAAGTTTGGAGATCCACAAGGTAGAGCTTGGATCTGAACTCTGGCAATTATTAGCACTGTGACTTCAGGCAAGTTATTTAACTTCTATGTACCTAAATTTCTTCACCCTAAAATGGGGATAATAAGATTTTGTATGTAATATGTGCCATTGTGAGAATGAAAGGAGTAAACTCATGTAAACCACTTAGTACCATGTAAACCACACTGATTTCAACGTATTATAGGCTCAATAAATATTGCCTAATAATTATTGTTAGCTATTAGCCAGCAGGGGTCCACAGAACACAGAATCTCTAAGAAGGCAAAGTATTATGTGCTATTAAAGGGAATGTATCCCTTTTTCTGCAAAGAGGATTTTCTTGTTTATGAAAAGAGAACTTTAATTAAAACAGACCAAGAAATACTGCTCTAAGCCTTTCTCTTATTAGTTCCAGAGTTAAGTGCCATTCATTCAACAGACACGTATTATCCCTGCTTCTTACTCGAGTCCCTTCCTGCCATATATACAGTGCAGAGTTGTGGGGGTGTCAACGAGGACAAACTGAGCACTGGGCTAGGAACTGGGATGCTGCAGTCCAAAAAGGACCATGAAGATTTCTGACTTTAGACGTCAGTACATCTCAATAACTTTTGAATACTCATGGTATTTGGAAAAGAAAGCAATCTAACAATATCTTTTGTTTTTTTCATATTCTCCAGAGCCCCCAGCCCAGTGCTTGCTTATAAGAGGCAACTCTCAATAACATTTGGCCCTTATTCCCTTCCTTTTCCTACAACTGTATTGTCTCTTGGCTTCCGTGGTATTATTTCCTCCTGGGTCTCCACCTCCACAGGTCTGACCCTGCCTTTTTAACCTGCCACAGAATCCTTTTTCCTTTCCCATTATTACTGAAATATTGGTGTTCCCTAGACTTCTGTTCTTACCCTTCCATTTTTCCTTCTGGATGATCTCATTACCTATAACTTCATCTACTACTCAAATGCTGATTACTCCCAAGCATTTATCTCTAGACCCTCATCTTTCTTCTTGGCTCCTGACCCATGTTTTCTACAGCCTAAGTGGGGCTCTCTCCCAGATTTTCCAGATAGTCACTTCAAATTCAGCATGTCCAACATCAAACTCATCTTTCCTACCCAAACTCCTCCTCCTTCTCATTTCCCTATCTGGATTAACTACATCATTTTCTACTATGCCTTACTCAAGATACCAAGGAGCTACTTTTGACCACCATGCATGCCTTCCTCATCTTCTCTTCTAAGTGTACATTGTAAATTTCTTCTCCTCAATATTTGCTGAATCCACTTTATCGTCTCCAATGCTAGAGGAAAATGCCTTAGATTAGACCAGCAGTACAACACTATGGATAAGAGTACTGGCCGGGTAATCGCCTGGCCTGGATTTTATCAAGGTTCTATCTCTAACTGCATGACTTTGGGCAAATTACTTAACATCTTTGGGCCCTGAGGATTAAGCAACCTAAAGCATACAATGCTTTAACAGTAGTGCTTGGCACAAAAGTAAACACCCAAAAATATTAGATAATTGTTTTATTATGATTATCATGTTAAGTATTATTGGTATTCTTACCATTGTATTTATTACTAGTCTGGACACATAACTGATAAAAATATAAATCATTTAATTAATGTGTGTTATTGGAACTGGTAAAAATAACTACAGTAGAAATTGAGGGCATATAGTTCCAGTATGCATTAATTCATTTTTTTTTTTTTTTTGAGACAGGGTCTTGCTCTGTTGCCCAGGCTGGAATGCAGTGGTGTGATCTCGGCTAATGGCAGCCTCTGCCCCGCAGGCTCAACCGATCCTCCCAGCTCAGCCTCCAAAGTAGCTGGGACTACAGGCGAGTGCTACCATGCCTGGCTAAATTTTTGTATTTCTTGTAGAGTTGGGGTTTTGCTATGTTGTCCAGGCTGTTCTCGAACTCCTGGACTCAATCGATCTGCCTGCCTCAGCCTCTGAAAGTGCTGGGATTACAGGCAGGAGCCACCATGCCTGGCCTCAACAAATCTTTCTAACCATTCTGAACCCTGACATTTGCTTTATAAAATGCAAATTAAAAATACTAACCCTACCTACTTTGCTAAGTTTTTGTAACATAATGAGTTAATATGCAAACTCTGTGGAATATGAAAACACTCTGTCAAAAAAAGAAAAATGCTATTATTCTACCACTTCGTGTATATGTGATTTGATCCTTATGTTTACGATATACCACTGAGGCAGGAAAAATGCACAGGAGATTAAGAGAAGATGATTTCTGAAAGGAATAACATAATCATATTGTAAAGGAAGGATACAAAGTGAATGAAGTTTAGGAAAAATGAGGTTCCTTTCTTTACCAGGCTACAAGGAAATGGAAAGCAAGTCAACATAAAATAACAGTTGCCTTCAAACTAGTGACTCGAATTTGGGGTAGTCCCAAAATGATATGGTATTTAGCACATCATGCCACAATCTATTTAGCATATAATCTTCTAAATATAACAACACACTGGTGAAGTGAAACAAAGTAAATATGTTTTTCTACCAAATAACTGATCTAATGATATATATTTATTCATTTGAAAAGTTCTACAAGTAGCAACGGAGAGAAGGGAAAAGAACTTCACTACCTCAGAAAGAAATTTGGCAAAAGATAAAAACAGTGAACAAGACCTTAGTGCTATCCAAAATAACAACTTAGCTAAAGATACTAGATATGATGCCATAAAGCCAGAAAACATTTTTCAGAGAAGTATTCTGCCTAAATTATTTTGGAGGTGGTTACTTAGTGAATAGAAACACATCTGGGAATGCATCTGGAAGAAAACATAATTATCTAATCCTTGCTGAATCATTCTTTTTTTTTTTTCTTTTGCATTTCTTTTCATCTCTTCTACTTATATCCAAGCCACTAGGACTAAAACTAGATGAATAAGGCAGAATAAAACACTAATTTAACATAACATATCTCTTATCAGATTGTGTTCCAATAAGCACACATGGATGACCAGGACTAATGACAGGAAAGAAAAATTACTCAGGATGTTAATAATTTAACATCCTTTTTGCAGATAGACTGGAAAAGTAGGTCATAGGATGGGCTGGACAATATAAGTTAGCTCAATGACTCACTTACAGTCATCATCCTGCCAAAGTAATACTGGCTTTATGCCTTTGTGCCCCTTCCACTGAATGAATATACAGTGGAGAGATCAGAGAATGAAACTTCCTCTGCAAGTCTGCTACTTTCCCTCTAATTTGTTCTCTCCTTGCCCTGCAAAAGATTCCCCTTTCACCGTGAGTGCTCATTGCTTATTAGCTGTGGCATTTCACTGGGCAATCTCTGGGTATAGTGAACTTAGGGGAATAATAATAAAGATCACAGTGCTAAAATGGTTAATATTCTGTAAGTAACAAGGGAAATTAACCCTGAAGTACACAGTACCTTAAGAAATGATAATGGCAAATTCTAAAATGAATGATATCATGGGATTAAAAATCAACACAGAGATGCCACACTAAGATGCAACTTAACATTAGATCCATGCAACTTGCAGGTAAAAACAAAACTGTTTATTAATCCATTAGAATTGTATTTACCAAGTGAGAAAGATAGAGATGTTGACTAGCTAAGGTCTAGTTAACATACACCAAAAAGCTACTGGATTTCTAACAAAATAGTCTATCTAAACAGTTAGGTCTTTTAATATATAAACTGATTCATTTCTTAAGTATCTATCCATAGGATATTCTTACATGTTTCTTTCACATTTTAATGTGTGAACTTGAGGACTTAAAGATTCCTTTACTTAGCATTAAAACATATGCTTAAGAACTCTGCATGTTGTCATTTTTTGAATATATGTTAATGTATTGTTTATGTTGGGGAGTGACTATAAATTCACTGCTGCTCAAATGACAGAAGCCCAGTCAAGGCCCTGGGAACCCTAATTATATCATTCCCAACATAATGCAATACAAAATCATTGAATTGGGAAGTAACTCTCTCAAAAATACAGGAAAAAAAAAAAAAAAGAATAATTCATGTTTTATACTTTAAAAAAAATCTCAGTAATAAGTTAAAAAGATAACAGAGACATCAGTTATGTGACAATGAATGATAGTAAAATATATAAGATACATATTTTAAAATATAAAAACACAATTTTTTTTTTTGAAAGACAGGATCTTGCTCTGTCATGCAGACTGGAGTGCAGTAGCATGATCATAGCTCATTGTAACTTCCAACTTCTGGGCTCAAGTTATCCTCCTCCCTCGGCCTCCCTAGTAGTTGAGACTACAGGTGCACACTAGCATGCTCAGCTAATTTTTTTATTTTTATTTTTTTGTAGAGATAGGGTCTCACAGGCTGGTCTGGAACTCCCGGGCTCAAGTGATCCTCCTACCGCAGCCTCCCAAAGTGTTGTGATTACAGGTGTGAGCCACTGCACTCAGCCAATCACAGATTATTTTTAAAACCAGAATTGTACCTCTTGCTTTGTTCTATATAGTTTCTTCCCATAACCCTACAAATCCCATTTTATATTTCAAAAAATCATCTTATCCATTTAGATAAAAACATCAAATTACTCAGTTAATGTTCAATTGGATTAATAAATCTGAATAGAATAATTTAACTCATATGATTGCTCATGGCCAGCTGTCTGAATTAGTATATTAAGTCATTTAGACACTCTTCTTTGCAAAGGTTGCATGATTTAATAAATTCCCATATGCCTCAACATGTGCCAACACTGCTAGGTTATCTTGTATCCAGCTGCTGTTGTGATGATGGCTGCCAACTTTCAAACAACCGAAGAGAATAATGAACCAGCTTAGTTGGCTCATATGTAAACTTACATTGCTCCCAGCTAAAACGTGGGCCATTTTCAACTGTAAAGAAAATTAATTAAAAATATTTCACTTCCACTGTTTGAGAATCACAACTCTACCAATATCACAGAATTAGTGGTTTAAAAGCCTGCAGCTTCAGGTAAACTCCCATAGTTTGGATTTCAATCTTAAATGCTGTAGGATGTCTTATAAAATGGATTTTTTAAGGAAACGGATCAGGAAATGCCTTATCCATAACTCATAACATGAATATTTGAGAAGCCTCACACTGCTGGAGAAAAAAGAGAGACTTTTATTTGTTAAAGGCACATTACAAAAAAGGCTTCAAAGACTTCAGGGGAAATAAGAGATGTAAATGAAATGGGCCACCATTTAGGAAGGATTTAAAAAGGAAACAGAAAAAGAAAGCACCAAACATACCACTTTAAGTCAGGATCATTTTATGAATGAGTGTTACGCACAAATCAGGACAACATGATAGTGTTAGGCCCTCCAAGAGTAAAAATACTGTATTGAATTTTAATAAAGCCTGGACAAAACAATTTTGTGCTGGATCAGTTATCCAGACTAGTGACTCTAAAGAAAGCCCTGAAACTTTGGTGTTTCCAAAATAAGCACTAATCTATTTGGCATAAAGTTATACTAGTTTTTATAGGGGAAAGTAGGTCAAACATAAGAACTATTTAAAATATTTCAATATTTCACTTATTTCTTTTTTCTTTTTTTGTTGTTTTGTTTTGTTTTGTTTTGTTTTGAGATGGAGTCTTGCTCTGTCACCCAGGCTGGAGTGCTGGCGCGATCTCGGCTCACTGCAAGCTCCGCCTCCCGGGTTCACGCCATTCTCCTGCCTCAGCCTCCCAAGTGGCTGGGACTACAGGTGCCCGCCACCACGCCTGGCTAATTATTTTGTATTTTTAGTAAAGACGGGGTTTCACCGTGTTAGACAGAATGGTCTCGATCTCCTGACTTTGTGATCCACCCGCCTTGGTCTCCCAAAGTGCTGGGATTACAGGCGTGAGCCACCACGCCAGGCCCTTTTTCTTTTTTCAGATGGAGTCTCACTCTGTCGCCCAGGCTGGAGTGCAGTGGTATGATCTCAGCTTACTGAAACTTCTGCCTCCCGAGTTCCAGTGATTCTCCTGCCTCAGCCTCCCAAGTAGCTGGGATTACAGGCGCGTGCCCATGCCTGGCTAATTTGTGTGTGTGTGTATATATATAAATATATATACTTTTTTTTTTTTTTTAGTAGAGATGGGGTTTCACCATGTTGGCCAGGCTGGTCTTGAACTCCTGACTTCAGGTGATCCACCTACCTCGGCCTCCCAAAGTGTTGGGATTACAGGTATGAGCCACCATGCCTAGTCTAAAACATTTCATTTATTTCTAAATGTCCATAATAGTTGGAAATTATTCACTAGGTAGATGGACTTCCCCAAGAGGATAGGAAAACTCTTTTTCGCTAAATGGCAAAGTTCTGTCCTCATGGGAGTAAGACTATACTATTCTTCACACGTAACAGATGGACTAGACAAAATACACAATTTTATGGTTCTGATGAACCATCTGAAACTATGCAAGGATCACTTTTTTATTTTATTTTTTGAGATGGGTCTCACTCTGTTGCCCAGGCTGGAGTGCAGTGGCGTAATCTTGGCTCACTGCAACCTCATCTCCCAGGATCAGTCAGTTCTCCCACCTCAGCCTCCCAAGTAGTTGGGACCACAGGTGTGAGCCAATATGCCCAGCTAATTTGTATTTTTGATAGAGACAGGGCTTCACCATGTTGCCCAAGCTGACCCTGAACTCTGGAGTTCAGGAGATCCACCCACCTCAGCCTCCCAGTGTACTGGGATTCCAGGCGTGAGCCACTGTGCCAGGCCTAGGATCACTTTATTAGCAGTGATAATCTGATTTCTTTTTTTAAAAAAATAGGTTACCTGAAGTTTTCTCAGTCTTCTGCTATACATAAGCAGGTATACATATTGGTTGCCTAATACAGTTTTCCAATATATCTTACTTTTAATCTACATGTGAAATTACATACCAGGGTTGCTTCTGCCCTTGCTGCATATACACAATACAGAGTTAATTTAAAAATCTCTCAGCGATTCTAACTGACTAGACTCATATTCTACAATCCAAGTGACTCATGGCACTTGAAACTGAAATTACACATGGGTGGGTATGGGATGGAGTGTGATCTCCAGGCATCTCCAACATCTTCTCCAGGTATGTCTAATATTTTCATTGCTAGAAATACTAGAGATACCTGGGAAACATAGTTGGTTCTAGGATCCTCCGGTTGGTTGAATACTTCTAGAAAAACTACATAGATGCCTCACAATAACTCAGAATCCAAAGAAAGGACCCAGATCCAAAGAAATCCAAAAGACTATTTCCTAATACCTGACATGATCATCGTTTTCCTTCTATATAGCTCATGGAGGCTGTTGGAACTGTTGAAGATGGAACAGATTTAACAGACCTTCAGAACATAACTTGTGAAACTGTTGCCCAGTTAAGTAGCCACAGTAATTCCTCCAACAACTGAGTCAGCTCTCAACCAAATAAAGATAAAAGAGAGGTGCGATTCCCTAACCTCATTTAATCACATAAATGCAACAAACTACCTGGAAAGTGTTCTAGTCTAATCTGCACAGGGGATGCATGTCTATCTATACTCAGGAAAATATTGTGTAACAAGTATCAAGTTTTTATTCCCTACTGCTATAATAGGCAAAGAAGGAAGAAATTTCACAAGTGTAACAACTGACTTGAAAGTTTGAAAATATTCCAGGCCGGGCGCGGTCGCTCAAGCCTGTAATCCCAGCACTTTGGGAGGCCGAGACGGGCAGATCACGAGGTCAGGAAATCGAGACCACCCTGGTGAACACGGTGAAATCCCGTCTCTATGAAAAAAAATACAAAAAACTAGCCGGGCGAGGTGGCGGGCGCCTGTAGTCCCAGCTACTCGGGAGGCTGAGGCAGGAGAATGGCGTAAACCCGGGAGCCGGAGATTGCAGTGAGCCGAGATCCGGCCACTGCACTCCAGCCTGGGCGACAGAGCGAGACTCTGCCTCAAAAAAAAAAAAAAAAAAAAAAAAGAAAATATTCCATTTACCAGTGCCAGCGTGCCCAAAAGAACTCTCTTATATGAGACAAATTTACCTGCAATAATAGAAGAAAGGCAAGAAAGGGCTATAGGCCAACAGCAGACATTTCACATAAAAATCTATATTCTTTAGCTTAACACAGTTCTGTTCAAGATTTAAAAGTACTAAAAAGGGTAGAGATCTATTTTCCATTTTCCACTTTGAAGGCTGTAGTACTTAACAAATACATCTTCTATGCACTGATTTGAATATTTGGACAATTAGCTGTAGTTTGAATGTACACTAAGTAGCTTTATTCTTGGTGGTTAGGATAATCAAGAAAGCCTAGAGGTTAAAATAAACTTAGGAAGATATGTAAAGGAAAGGTATGGAAGAATAGAAAAAAGAAAAAGGTTTTAAAACGATCATATGCAGTTAGGATAAATGACTAATTAAAGGCGGAAAAAATAATTTCTTACAATTTGTATAAAGCAATCGTATCCATGCAGTACTCTGACATAGTACAAAGGTACATAATTATAAACAAGACGATGGAAATAAAAAGTTGTATCTTAATTAAGCAAAACAACAGAGGAAAAGGCTGCGGAAAAAATTTATGAAAAGTAGGAAGACCCAGGCCACAAATATGCCAAGACAAATGACATATCCCCAGAGGGGAGAACAGTGCCACAGACTTGAGAAGGTTCTGTGTGACCCTGGCCAGTACTTCCATTTCCTGCCTGGCATAATTACAGAAGGCAGTCAATGTTTGGTGATGATGAGGAGCAGGGTTTTGAAGAACATAATTAAGGGCTGAAAGTATTTTCTGTGGAAACAAAATTATCATTCATGTCTGACATTGTGTAAATATGCCTTAATTTTGGTCAATAGCAATTTGAACCTTAAAAATTAGAATCCTCAAACCTTCTTGTAAATCACAATTCTTTAAGCAAACTACAGGGCTTTGTGTGTAAAAGCATAGACATTCCAGATACTCTTTAAAAAATGCTGTTTAGTAGAAAATTATCTATTTTTGTAGTGACACGATTTGGCCTTCGTCCATGTCAAAACCAGTTTATAACTTCAAAAAGCCACATTAAAGGAGATTTACACAGAGCAAAAGCTAAAGCAGTTTTCATCCACCAGGTCAGGTATAAAAATAATCACAATTCACATTACCTTAAAACGACTGGCAATCTTACACAAACTAATGGTGTGTCATGTACAGATGGAAGGTGGGTATAAACTGAGGAGAAAGATAAAACCACATCAAAGGTGCCAAGAAGACTTAAAGGCTTTGAAAGCTTCGAAAGTCTCGCCTTCTTTCTTGTACCTTTAATTGTAAGGCTGCAATAAGTGCATTTTTGCCACAAGCTCTTGAAAGAAAAAAGAAATGGTTATTTTCTTAAGTACTAACAGACTTACTTCTCTTTCAGAAAATCCACTACTCTTTTGAAGTCAGCCACACAGTATTCTCTTTTCATTTCCATGAGTACGCTGTCGGAGGCAGACTGGACTGGTATGTGCAGAAAAGCGTAGACTCTGGGGTGATTAAGGATTTTTGCCATTTCCTTAAAAAAATGGAAGGAGAAAACATTAATCATTTTAACAAATTGTGGAATGGTTTTCCTCACATCAACATCACAAGCACAGGCAAATAAACATACTAATTGAAACAGACCAATCATCAAGCCTCTTAAAGTGAACATCAATTGGCAATATTCTATGATGAGATTTGGGAATTCAATATCACTTTCAGAAGATTTCACAGAATAATTATTTCCTCATGCTTTCTGTTTCTCTTAGGTGACAAAACAGAGATAAACTCATATAATGCCTAAAGAGTAAAAAGATTTTTCAGTACGCCAAAACAAACACTATTCCTACTTCACTTCAAAGGAGTTTTACATTCTGCCCTGTTACATTTGTAGGAAAAACATCAATATTTAAGGCAAACACTTGAGATCCCATAATCCCCTATACTTGGATAGAGAAAATTTCCAAATTTAGGTTAACACATTTTTTAATACAAATATTATTGCCAGGACAAATGACATATTTGTTAAAAAAAAAAAAAAAATGAGGGGAAAAAACTCTGCAACTCACCTGTTTCTTTTTTTAAAAAATTTCATTCACATATTTTTTGAGTATCTATTATGCCAAAGGCACATGATCAGACAGTAAGGCCAGCCACTTCAACACTGGGTACCTACTGACATTCATACTTAAGATGCATAAAAAGAAGTGAAAGAAGAGAGGAAGAGAAAGAAGAACATATCTTTTCAAGTGAAAGAGAATACATTTAAGTGAAACACATTAAAAAACTCAGCGTGTTTAAAAATTCCTCCAAGGACACAAAGGGGTCGAATAAGAAAGAGTGACAGAGGCGAACTTGTGTAATGTCACCATTCATGCAAGCATTAGGCAAGTTGACTAATGTGGTCCTTCTCCACTGCTGCATGCTATCAGGTCATCGATTTGAAAGACAGGGAGGAAGGGAAGGAGAGAAAGAGAAAAAGAAAAAAGAAAAGAAACAGAAAGAAAAAAAGAAAAAGAAAAGTGAAAAGAAAGAGACAGCAGGCGCATACGGCCTTTCAGAGTCCAGTAGTGAATAAAAATGTCATAAAGGGAGCGGCTCATTAATAACTTGCATGTGCCAGTGATTCTTAATTTTCAAAGTATTGCACTTTCACATCTGTTACCTAACTTCATCCTTCAGAAAATATTTTGAAGGATCTTATGGAATCAAAGAGCCAGCTAATTCCGTCCAGTTACCTCTTAACTCTTCAAGAGTCAGTCATGCATATGGATCAACCATGCCGTGTGTTTCTCCATTTTCTTTTCATTGACCGTGAACATTAGCATTTCAGCCAAAGTGGAAGCCCAGAGATGAACTCAAATCAGTTACCTTCTTAGTAGCGGTTTTTTAAAATACTCCTTTTACTAAGAAGTTCAGATTATAAAATAAAATTATTCATAGATATCCTTTATCCACACTTTCTCTACCAGGAATTAATAGGTATATATGCCTTACTAACCTTGTTACATATAGACTACTAAATTGGAATTGGAGTTGAAGAATTTCTTATTTATTAGAAAAACAGCTGGATACACTTTTATGAAACTGTTACATTTCTGGGCTGGGTATTCAGTAGGCTCTTTTTTTTCTTTCTTTCTTTCTTTTTTTTTTTTAATTTTAATTTTTTATTTTTTGAGACAGAGTCTTGCTCTGTCCCCCAGGCTGGAGTGCAGTGGCACAATCTCAACTCACTGCAACCTCCGCCTCCCGGATTCAAGCGATTCTCCTGCCTCAGCCTCCCAAGTAGCTGGGATTCCAGGCATGTGCCACCACACCCGGCTAATTTTTGTGGTTTTAGTAGAGATGGGGTTTCACCATGTTGGCCAGGCTGGTCTTGAACTCCTGATCTCAGGTGATCCGCCCGCCTCGGCCTCTCAAAGTGCTGAGATTACAGGAGTGAGCCACGGCGCCTGGCCTCAGCAGGCTCTTTGTAGCCATACTGGACACCTAGAGCTGGGCGAGGCGGAGCCACACTCACATTACCCATCCTGCAGTAAATATGCTGGCCTTATGCTAGGATCCTCTGCCTTTCAGGTTCTTCACACTTGAACATCAAAATCCCACCGCCAAATTTAAGAAACATAATTGTACAAAGATCTTTGTTTTCTAAAGTGGCAGCACTCACAGCTTTAGACCTATCTATTGTGGTGAGAAATGACATTTTGACATGTAATACACTTTGTGAGATGAAACTTCACACTCGGGCTGTGTGCCTTTTTCTCATCTATAAAATGGAGAGAGGGATAATATTCATCTCATAGGGCTACTGGGCTATTGTGAAAATAAATTAAGATAATCCAGTATATACTAATAGAATAAGTACTCCATATGTAAATCATCTAATTTTTAAATTTTTTTCTTTCGGCAAGTATTTTAAGTTCCCGGTAACACAATTTTATATGGATTGCAGGGAACCTATGAATAAATAAATAAAACAGCTTTCTGATAAGCTAGTTCCCGAACTAGCAGGTGAAGGAGAAGTAACTGGCACTGATTTGCATGACATAAATTTGGAAGGGGTTTACCAGCAAACATGACCCCGGGCCAGAGAGGGTGGGGCAGTTTCTCTTGGAAACACTCAGGGTGGCCTCCTACTATAAACAGGATACTGTGTAGATGAAACTTTGTCCTGCTACAGTATGCCAATTTACAAATTAAAATGTTAATAGCAAACAAGTGGGATAAAAGTGGTGGTTCCCCCTCCCCCCCACCACCCCCATGGTTCTCAAAATAAACCTTCCCACTAGTAATTATCTTTAGTTTCATACTACAGGCCTTGCAACTTCATACTGCTAGAACACAAAATAAAATGACACTTGCCCCTTAATTAAAGTCTATGTTTCTGCCACTAAGAGAATCATGACTTAACACAGATTAATGTACCCAAGGAGACAAAATACATATTTTTTGTGTTGCTTTTTCTTCCATTCCTCTCCTTGCTCAGCACTCTTAGTTTAGGACAACTTAGGACAACTTGTGTTCCCTTCACCTTTCAAAAACTTCTTCCTTCATGACTTCTCAGCAACCTGTTCCTGGTGTTACCAAAGTGTTTACTTAGCTCTTCCTGGCAATACAATAATGAATCTCCAGAACTGAACACTACAAGGCCAGGAATTATATTTTACTCTTCCCTCTGGATCTCTACAATAGCTTATACTGTGCTAAGCACACCACTAAACATTTAAATACAGATATGGGTTACAACTACATCAATATACATGAAAAGAGGTATAAACTGTAATTTCAATAGGAAGACAAACTTTCATTTAGTAATATTTCAGTTGGGCTCAACGAGGTAAACAAACATATATTCAAGGAGGTAAACAGGCATTTAATCAGCCTGCCTTAATTTCTGGAACAAATGAATAATTATATGTAAATCTATAGGTATATACATAAGTACAGGCATACCTCATTTTATTGTACTTCCCAAATATTGTGTTTCTTACAGATTGAAGTTTTGAGGCAACCCTGTGTCAAGCACGTGCACTGGCAAATTTCTTCAACAGCATGTGCTCATTTTGTCTCTCCGTGTCACATTTTGGTGGTTCTTGCAATATTTCAGACTTTTAAAATTATTATTATATCTGCTGTGATGATCTGTGATCAGTGATCTTTGACGTTACTCTTGTAATTATTTTGGGGTGCCACAAACCGTGCCCATATAAGATGGCAAACTTAATCAACATGTTGTGTGTGTTCTGACTGCTCTTCCAGTTGGCTCTTCCCGTCTTGGGCCTCCCTATCCTCTGAGATACAACAAGATTGAAATTAGGCCAATTAACAACCTGACAAAGGCCTTTACATATTCAAGTGGATGGTAAAGTCCCGCGTCTCTCACTGTAAATTAAAAGCTAGAAGGCATTAATCTTAGTGGGGAAGGCATAACAAAAGCTGAGACAGGTTAAAAGCTAGGCCTCTTGCACCAGTCAACCAAGTTATGAATGCAAAGGAAAAGTTCTTGAAGGAAATTAAAAGTGCTACTCCAGTGAACTCACGAATGATAAGAAAGTCAAATAGCCTTACTGCTGATATGGAGAAAGTTTCAGTGGTCTGGATAGATGATCAAACCAGCCACAACGTTCCCTTAAGCACAAACCTAATCCAGAGCAAGGCCCTAACTCTTCAATTCTATAAAGGCTGATTGAAGTGAGTAGACTGCAGAAGATGTTTGAAGCTAGAAGAGATTGGTTCATGAGGTTTAAGGAACAGTTTCCATAACATGAAAGTGCAAAGTGAATAAGCAAGTGCTGAAGTAGAAGCAGTAGCAAATTATCCAGAAGACTTAGCTAAGATCACTGATGAAGACGGCTACGGCACACTGCAGATGTTCAGTGCACACAAAACAACCTTCTATTAAAAAATGGCGGCATCGAGGACTTTTATAGCTAGAGAAGTCAATACAAAAGGCTTTGAAGCCTTGCTTCAAAGCTTCAGAGGACAGAAAGACTGACTCTCTTGTTAGGGGATAATGCAACTGGTGACTGTAAGTTGAAACCAGTTCTCATTTGCCATTCTGAAAATTCTAGGGTCCTCAAGAATTGTGATAAATTGACTTTGTCTGTACTCTATAAATGGAACACCAAAGCCTGGTGAGAGCACATGTGTTGACAGCATGGTTTACTGGATATTTTAAGCCCACTATCGAGACCTACTGTTCAGGAAAAAAAAGATTCCTTTCAAAATATTACTGCTCATGGACAATGCACCTGGTCATCTAAGAGCTCTGATGGGGATGTACAAGGAGATTAATGTTGTTTTTATGCCGGGTAACACAACATCCATTCTGCAGTACATGGACCAAGGAGTAATTTCAACTTTCAAGTTCGTTATATAAGAAATACATTTTTGTAAGGCTATAACTGCCATAGTGATTCCTCTGATGGATCTAAGTAAAGTAAATTAAAAGCCTTCTGGAAAGGACTCGTCATTCTAGATGCCATTAAGAACCTTTGTGATTCATGGGAGGAGAACAAAATATCAATATAAATAGGAGTTTAGAAGACACTGATTTCAGCCCTCATGGATCACTTTGAGGGGTTCAAGACTTCAATGGAGGAAGTAACTGCAGATATGGTGGACAAGGAAAACAAGTAGAATTATAAGTGCAGCCTGAAGATGTGATGGAATTGCTGCAGTCTCATCATCAAACTTGAACAGATGATGAGTTGTTTCTTATGGATGAGCAAAGAAAGGGGTTTCAAGATGGAATGTATTCCTGTTGAAGATGCTGTGAACATTGTTAACAAAGGATTTATGACATTACCTAAATACAGTTGATAAAGCAGCGTTTGAGAGAGTTGACTCCAATTTTGAGAGAAGCTGCACTGCCACGGCTACTTTCTTTACCTTGAGCAATCACCACTCTGATGAGTCCACAGCCATCAACATCGTGGCAAGATCCATCACAAGCAAAAAGATAGTAACCTGCTGAAGGCTCCTTTTTTAGCAATAAAGTATTTTAAAATTAAGGTATGTATATTTTTTACACATAATGCTATTTTATACTTACTAGACTACGATATAGTATAAACATAACTTTTATATACACTAGGAAACCAAAAAAATCATGTAACTTGCTTTATGGTGATATTTGCTATTTTGCGGAGGTCTGGAACCAAACCTGCAGTATCTCTGAGGTATGCCTGTAAAAACCAAGACACTTTAAATAAAGGTAGCCCCATCACGGATTATATTACTAAAGGTATGCTGAAGCTTGAGATTGAAATCACAATGCATTTTCTCTTTTCTTTTCATCTCGCTCTGTGAGCCAGGCTGGAGTGCAGAGGCGCAATCTGGGTTCACTGCAGCCTCCACCTCCTGGGTTCAAGCGGTTCTCCTGCTTCAGCCTCCTGAGTAGCTGGGATTACAGGTGCCTGCCACCGTACCTGGCTAATTTTGGCAATTTTAGTAGAGATTGGGTTTCACCATATTGGCCAGGCTGGTCTCGAACTCCTGACCTCAGGATCCCCCCACCTTGGACTCCCAAAGTGCTGGGATTACAGGCATGAGCCACTGCTCCCAGCCCATAATGCATTTTCTGATGAAAGTAATTTACAAGTGAAGGGAAGGGTCTCAGGTTTGACAAGAGAAATAGAATAATTTAGCTCAAATTGTGGCTGACAAAAGAAAGGCAGTCATGAGCAGCTCGGTGCTCTGAGCTGGGTGAGTCTGAGCTGAAGGGCAGATGTGGTGGGCATGTATGTGCTCACATGGGAGGGGGAGCAGCTGAGGAGCTCTGGTAGCAGTTAGCATGGCAAAAGGATGTGTTTTAATATTAGGTCATTTACAATGGAAGGGCTAATGTATCAAGGCTGCTTAAAATATAGATATTAACCATTTACAGGCAGGAACTGCAGAATGGCTAGCCAGATTAAAAAAAACAGTGTTTCTATCTGGTACTATTCCATGGAGTCCTCATCTTACAAAGTGATAATCATCTCAGTGTTTGTTATTTTTCTCTGTACGTAAAATATAAAGAAAAAAATAAATTGAATGAAAACAGACTTAATTTTAGAGAGCAGTTCTATGTATGGTTACATTTTTAAAAGAACTGCTAAATTTCATTTTTATTGCCCTGCAGTCATCAAACTCATCATTACATTCTACCTAGTTTTGAATATATGTACTACTGGCTTAACAAAATCCCTCAGTATGTGCTCGCCTCAGCACCATGGCCCCTGTGCAATTACTCAGTATGTGAAGGTTTATAGATGTTAACACTTGCATTGAGATGCGTTTACATCCACACTGATAGTGATCAAACAGAAAACCCTCTCAGATGACAGCTTTGTTATGAACTACATGCATATTCAAAATTCTAAACTTTACACCGCTCTGTTGTTTTCAGCTCATATAAGTGATATGCTAAAGGAAAAAAAAAACCTTCAAAAATAGATAAACTATCCCATTCCCTTTAAACATTTTCAAAATAGCTTGAGATATAATTCATATACCATACAATTTATCCATTCAAAGTATACAATTAACATTTTTTAGTATATTCACAGGATTGTAAAACCATTACCACAATCTAATTTTAGAACATTTTCCTTCCCCCAAAACAAACCCTGTACCCATTAGCTGCCACTCCCATTTTCCCTTATTTCATGAACCCTTCTCCTAGCTCTAAAACAACCACTAGTCTACTTGCTAACTCTACAGATTTGCCTATTCTGGACGTTTAATATAAATAGATTCATATAATATGTGACTTCTTTCGTGACCGGCTTCTTTCACTTAAGGGTTTCAAGGGTTAACCATATTGTAACATCTAAGGATTTATTTATCTTCTTTTTCTTTTCTTTTTTCTTTGAGACAGAGTCTCATTCTGTTGCCCACGCCGGAGTGCTAAAGTGCAATCATTGCTCACTGCAGCTTTGACCTCCTAGCCTCAAGTGATCCTCCCACCTCAGCCTCTTGAGTAGCTGGGAAGACAAGCACATGCCACCACGCCAGGCTAATTTTTACATTTTTTCTAGAGACAGGGTCTCACTATGTTGCCCAGGCTCGCTGATCTTGAACTCCTGGGCTCAAGTGATCCTCCTGCCTCAGCCTCCCAAACTGCTGGTATTACAGGTATCAGCAACCATGCCCACCATGCCTAGCTTTATTTCAATTAAATAATAAAACATGGGAATTTAGAATTTATTAAATGTATCATTTAATGCAAAACTATTTCAGATGTTCTGAATTATATTAGCTTGCATATTGCCAGGTGCAGTGGCACACATCTGGACTCCCAGCTACACAGGAGGCTGAGGTGGGAGGATCACTTTGAGCCCAGGAGTTCGAGGCCAAACCAGACAACTTAGGAAGACCTCGTTTCTAAAACAAAAATTAAAACAAACAAAAAAACACACATCAGTTAAGAAAAAAAAATTTGAACCCATAAACCATTAAAAGACAAACATAAATGGGGCTCAAATTTGTGCACAAAAATAAAGGGGAAGAACAACTTTTTAAATAAAACAATTATGAAAGAAATACAGTAGCTTTTTATCCCTAGAAATGTAAATAATGATCATTCTTAAGGTAAGCACAACCTATATCGCTGAGGATCGTATACAGTGTAAACGAATGTTTGTGTTAGAGCCAGGAAATATGGGTGAAACTTGCTTTACCACCTTGACTAAGACACGGTCTTGCTATGTTGCCCAGGCTGGATTCAAACCCCTGAACTTGAGCCATCTATGCACCTCAGCTTCCCAGGTAGCTGGGACGACAGACGCATGACACTGAGCCTGGTTGATTTTTTTTTTTTTTTTTTTTTGGTGAGGGAGTCTCCCTCTGTCACCCAGGCTGGAATGTAGTGGCACAATCTCCGCTCACTACAACCTCTGCCTCCCGGGTTCAAGTGATTCTCCTGCCTCAGCCTCTTGAGTAGCTGGGACTACAGGTGCCCACCACGATGCCTGGCTAATTTTTGTATTTTAGTAGAGATGGGGTTTCACAGTGTTGGCCAGGCTGGTCTTGAACTCGTGACCTCAAGTGACCCACCCACCTCTGCCTCCCAAAGTGCTGGGATTACAGGCATGAGCCACCATGCCTAGGCTTGCCTGGTTGATTTTGAACCATTTTTAGGTACACAGTTCAGTG
Organism: Piliocolobus tephrosceles; assembly: GCF_002776525.5. NCBI lineage: Eukaryota > Metazoa > Chordata > Mammalia > Primates > Cercopithecidae > Piliocolobus > Piliocolobus tephrosceles. Next base: position 147,516,165 of record NC_045438.1, read on the forward strand.
ACATTAAGTCCAGTCAATGTTGGACAACCATCACCCACTGTCCATCTCCAGAACCTTTTGATCTTCCCAGACTGAAACTCTGTACCCATTAAACAACTCTCCCATAACTGCTCCCCAAGCCTCTCATAACCACAATTCTACTGTCTCTATGAATTGAACCACTGCAATTGAAATCATATAATATTTGTTCCTTTGTATCTGGCTTATTTCACTTAGCATAATGCTTTTGTCCCTACTGTAGCAAGATTATGTTTTTTATATCTTTTTCCAGACAGTTCATAGCTCTACTCTCAATGCCAAAGCACACTGCATAGATTTGTATTAGCTCTTACTTCCCTATCCTGCAATTAAACCATATGTCCTCATATCCCATGGGTATATCTTGTTTATGTTCTTTTCCCTATTCCCTTGCTCAATTCCTGGCCCCAAATACTTACATTGTAGTTGAATGTATAAATGACTGAATGTCCCAATTAATTGATATGGTTATTTTGGCATAAGTCCCACAAAGACTTCTAGGCAATGTTCAAAAGACCAATGCCAGTATTCTAGGAAATCCTATTTCTGGATTCACCTTCAACACTTACCAAGTCATATAAGATAGAGTAAGACCAGAAACATATTTCATCCATTACTTCATTAACGGCACTGTAACAGCTAGTAAATGAATTACCAATACCTAACATTTACTCTAGCAATTAATAATAAATTGTCATTAACAGCATCAGAAAGTGAATGAGGGAGCACAAGAAAGGAAAATTTCCAATTCTTATGACCCAAATGACAAGGATAAGATATTGTGAACAGATTCTAATTTACATTTGACCTATAACTTAATTATAACAGGAAATTCTCTTCTAAACTGCAAAGAGTTAACATTTTCAGTATTTGTGCTAAAACAGGTTGAGACAAAACATCTGTTGTAATTAGTGTTTACAGAAATGCAAAAGGACTTCAATGTTCCCTTACCATTACCACTTCATCTTAGTGTCACAGTCAATCACCAGGCTTTTACATTATGAAGATGGAAATATACATCTTGAAACCAATGATAAAATGCTAACAGTTATAATTACACACACAAACACATATATTTTCAACTAATATTATCAGTGTTTTATTTTTTTTCCATTTATTTTTATTTTTTATTTTTGAGACAGAGTCTTGCTCTATTGTCCAGGCTGGAGTGCAGTGGTGCAATCTTTGCTCACTGCAACCTCCACCTCCCAGGTTCATGCCATTCTCCTGCCTCAGCCTCCCGAGTAGCTGGGACTACAGGCATGTGCCACCATGCCCGGCTAATTTTTGTATTTTTAGTAGAGACAGGGTTTTACCATGTTGGCCAGACTGGTCTCAAATTTCTGACCTCAGGTGATCTGCCTGCCTCAGCCTCCCAAAGTGCTAGGATTACAGGTGTGAGACCCTACGCCTGGCCTAATTTGTTTTTAAATTATTATTCTGCTCTGTTAAGGACAAGAAATCAAAATAGAGTTTTTGTCTCATGATGATGGTGGTGGTTATATAGATCTATATGTATATATTAAAATGCATAGAATGGGACACATATGAAAAACTCAATTTTGGTGTATTAGTTTTAAAATAAAATAAAATAACAAATAGAAAAACTAAAACTAACAGTGAAATCTTTGGTGATTCAAACACTATATGAACAGGTATATGCTATAAAAAGCCTTAAAATCCACACACAATTGCCTTTGCTCCATTTAAGAAAAGACTACTACACACTAACAGAATGAATCAATAGCTGATCAATTTAATGGGGAAAGGGCAGTTCAGGCTGTACCTACAGTTCAGAGTTTTATTGGCTTCTCTTAAATATGATATCCATAATTGAGGAATCCAATGGAAAGGCAGATGTTAAAGATTTATCTTAAAATATTTAAGTCATTTATCTATGACCTGATTAAAACTAACTTGGAGTGGTGGTGCATGCCTGTAATCCCAGCTACTCGGGAGGCTGAGGCAGGAGAATCACTTGAACCCGGGAGGTGGAGATTTCAGTGAGCTGAGATCGCGCCACTGCACTCCAGCCTGGCGACAGAGCGATACTGTGTCTAAATAAATAAAAAAAAATAGAAACAAAAAACCAGTGATTCTCTCAGCCTCTTTTCCCCCATAATTCCATGGTCTAAATTCTCAAGTGGAGAAAACTCGAACAGAGCTTCAGCCAGTACATGATGGGTGTGTAATATAAACAAGAAATACATTTTTGTTTCTATAAGCCACTGAGATTTTGGAGGCGATTTTACTATACAACATAACTTAGTTTATCCTTACTGTGATAATGTTATGTGTTGACAGGGCTACTGAATGCACAGATAGCTGATAAAACATTATTTCTGGGTGTCTGTGAGGGTATTTCCAGAACAGATTAGCATTTCAATCAACAGAGTAAAAGAAGATCCATCCTTATCAACAGTGGGTAGCATCCAATCCTTTAAGGGCTCAAATTAAACAAAATGACAGAGCGAGGATGAATTCTCCCTCATGTCACACCACCCCGCCACACACACCCCCATTATGTTTCTTTGAAGGACTTTGATTAATCCAGTGATGCATTCTCTTTTTTTTTTTTTTCTGAGACGGAGTCTCGCTCTGTCACCCAGGCTGGAGTGCAGTGGCCGGATCTCAGCTCACTGCAAGCTCCACCTCCCGGGTTCGCACCATTCTCCTGCCTCAGCCTCCTGAGTAGCTGGGACTACAGGCGCCCGCCACCTCGCCTGGCTAATTTTTTGTATTTTTAGTAGAGACGGGGTTTCACCGTGTTAGCCAGGATGGTCTCGATCTCCTGACCTCGTGATCCGCCCGTCTCGGCCTCCCAAAGTGCTGGGATTACAGGCTTGAGCCACCGCGCCCGGCCTTAGTGATGCATTCTCATGTCACGGATAAAAACACCAAAGTTTAGAGATGTTGAAAATGATACGCCTGGCCAGATGCAGTGACTCACACCTGTAATCCCAACACTTTGGGAGGCCAGGATAGGAGGATAGCTTGAATGCAGGAGTTCAAGTCAAACCTGGGCAACTAGTGGGACCCCATGTCTACAAGTGAGAAAAAAAAAAAAACTTGGGGATGGTAATGTGTGCCTGGAGTTCCAACTACGTAGGAGGCTGAGGAAGAAGGATCACGTGAGCCCAGAAAGTCAAGGCTGCCGTGAGTCGTGATTGGGCCGCTACACTCCAGTCTGGGCGACAGAGTAAAACCCTGTTCGAAAAAATAAAACCAAATGATGTGTCTACAGTCAAGAGCAGCAAGTGGAATAACTGGATTTAGAACCTAATCTTGTCATAGCACAGCGTCTTTTTTCTTAATTAATTTTCAACAAATATTAGGACGGAAGTGTCTATCAACTATGAAGGTTACAACAGGGGAGGAAGAAGCAACAAAAGGTTTTACCCCAAGTAGAGTTCAATTTTGAAAGATAAAAATGTTTCCTAGCTAGGCACGGTGTCTCACGCTTATAACCCCAGCACTTTGGGAGGCTGAGGTGGGCGGATCACTTGAGGTCAGGAACTAAAGACCAGCCTGGCCAACGTGGTAAAACCCCATCTCTACTAAAAATACAAAAATTAGCTGGGCGTGATAGTGTACACCTGTAGTCCCAGCTACTCAGGAGGCTGAGGACAATCACTTGAACTCAGGAGGCAGAGGTTGCAGTGAGCTGAGATTGTGCCACTGCACTCCAGTCTGGGTGACAGAGTGAATGAGACTGTCTCAAAAAAAAAAAAAGTTTCCAGACAAACTGTAAAGATAACATATGTTTAATAAACAAAAATGGTGGCCACAGTTTAGATACACAAGGCCACTGTACACAGGTAACCAAAACTTGAGGCATCTTGATTTCCTCAGAACAATAACCCCAAACACAAACATAAAATTTTGTCCTTTTGAGTCAGTGAAGTTAAACCAATCAGCTACAGACAAATCAGCTTACATATCTTTGTTTGCCTAAAGAAGAACATAGGACAGCCAGTCATGGGAAAGGTCAAAATACTTCCTGTTTCACAGTCTATGAACTGTGCCGTAGTGGCTGTAAAATTGAGACTTCGTGCCATTTTTCAGTTTGAGGTCTTTCTGGTTCATAAACTTTTCTTTTGCATGCATAGTAAACTCTCAAAATTCTAACTTGATCTGATTTTGACACACATAATATACCTAGTGTCTTAAAATACAAGGCTGTGTATTTTATAAAATAACCTAGTGACCTGCCGTATCAGTTCTTCTGGCTTTTCTAAGTCTAATAATACCACTGATATATCTTTAAAAGTATATTTAGAAAAATAAGTATACTTGGAGATCACTTAATGATTCTCTATTTACTTTTTTTATTAAATATACCAGTTACTACACATTTTGTTAAAGTCCTTTTAAAGACAGAATTGTACATTTGAGGGTTGGGCTTATAGTATCTTATAAGGCTGAACCTGTCCCATTCCCTTAGACAAAAGACGCATAAAATAAGTGGTGCACATAAAGGAATGAAAAAAATCTCCATCGTTCTTTAAAAATATACATTCTTTTCTCTATTAAAAGCAATGCATATTTCTTTAAATTTTGAAAAACTGAGAAAAACAGAATAAAAAACTAATCATTGCTGAAAACAACCATTATTAAAAGAAAGATTCATTACTCTTGCTATCATCTTGAAACAACTAAATTATAAAATTATATGTGATACTATCTAGTGAGTTTGAGAAAAATGAAATGATTTTCAAAGACTAACATATAAAGCTAACAGTATTTCTTGACAATAGATCATTAGGTCTGAGCTCAATTTCTTCAAAAACGAAGGGAAAAAAAAACCCTTTCTTTAAAGCAGGGTCCAAATCACCCAAGCACTTAGACTCAAGGGGCTCATAATACTTCTACATTAGCATAACAGGAGAGAGAAATCTGAATATGAAAACAACAAACAAAGGAAAATCAGAGATAAGAATCAGCAAAACATCTTAGACCCATTCCTGAACAAGTTATTACCATTAGAACAATGTTGTCCCTGGAGCTATGATGAGAGAATGGAAAAAATAAATAGATATAAAAAGAAAAAATTTCTTTATTTGAAAAGCTATAAAAATGAGAAGGAAGGTAAAAGAAGAAAAGAGGGACAGACAATTCTCTCCTCCACCTCTTAAATGTATTGTACAGAAAGGGAAGTCTTAAAAGTTATTTTTTGTTGTTGTTGTTGTTTTGAAATAGGGTCTCACTCCATCACCCAGGTTGGAATGCAGTGGCGTGATCACAGCTCACTGCAGAGTCCACCTCCTAAGTTCAAGTGAACTCCTGAGTTCAAGGGATCCTCCTGCCTCAGCCTCCCAAAATGTTGGGATTACAGGTGTGAGCCACCATGCCTAGCTTAGAAGTTATTTTAAGAGTTTAGGTCTTAAGAACATGGAACAGGGCCAGGTGCAGTGGCTCACGCCTGTAATCCCAGCACTTTGGGAGGCAGAAGTGGGCAGATCACCTGAGGTCAGGAGTTCAAGACCAGCCTGGCCACATAGTGAAACCCCATCTGTACTAATACAAAAAATTATCTTTGCATGGTGGCAGGTGGCTGTAATCCCAGCTACTTGGGAGGCTGAGGAAGGGGAATCGCTTGAACTTGGGAGGCAGAGGCTGCAGTGAGCCAAGATCATGCCATTGCACACTAGCCTGGGCAGCAAGAGTGAAACTCCGTCTCAAAAAAAAAAAAAAAAAACCAACACGGAATATAATTACAAAATAGCTAGAAGAGAGGCTTTTGAATGTCCACACCCAAAGCAATGATGAACACGTAAGGTGATGTTCAAGCTAAATACCCTGTTTGATCATTATGCAACATACATATGAATGGAAATATCAAATTGTACCCTATAAATATGTACAATTACAAGTCGTTGACCTAAAAAAAAAGTATTTGAAAAATGGGCCATAAGTAGCCATTTAATTGGAACGATTACAGAGAACAAAAAAGGCTCCCCAGCCCATTCCAAATTATGGCACTATAAGTGATACAGTAGTAGTGATGGGGAGAGGAGGCAGGGAAATTCTGGGTAGAAAAGGGCAGCTCACTGGTGAGGGCTCCATCCTCAAGCCTGGAACTGCAGCCCAAAATGAGAACTTACATCCCTGTTTTCCTGCTCAAATGTTATCCTTTCCAAAACCACCCATAGCCTTCCACATCCCACATCCTGTGCCCATAAAAACTCCAGGCTCAGCCAGCAGAGAGAGGAGAAGCAGCTGGACATTGGAGATTATAGTTGGACGTCAGTGAGAAGCAGCTTGACTTCAAAGGGACAGCTTGAAGGCATAGCTTCAGAGAGGAGAAGATTACCTTCCCAATCCATTCCCTTTTTACCTCCCCTTCCCACTGAGAGCCACCTTCATCAGTAATAAAATCCTCTGCATTTACCATTTCTAATTCGTTCATGCAACCTCATTGCTCCTGGAAGCCGGACAAGAACTTGGGTGCCACGAGTGTGAGTGCACCCTCCACTGTTAACACTTAAGCCGTCCATGAATGGCAAAGCTAAAAGGGCACTGTAACATTCCTTCTGGGGCTTCAGGGGTCTCGGGCACCTCCCTAGAAACTGCCACAGGGCCTGCATGGAGAGTTTTGCCTGCCGGCACCCACTTGCTCCAGCTCCTGCACCTGCTTACCTGCACTCCCCCACCCATGAGGTGTGGAACACAGCAGGACCAAGCAAGTAGAGGCTGCCACTGCTGACATTGAAGCGGCTGGCTAGTTCTAGTGCCTGTGCACTCCAGTTCCCGCCCACAAAGGGATCAGGGAAGTAATCCTGCTTCACTAGTAGTAGCATAAATAGTAACAGTAATGATAGCAGTTTGCATCTGTATGTGCCAGACAATGTACTGAGTCACACTCATTGTCTCATTTAAACCTCAGAAAAAAGTAGTAGTTTTACTTCACTCGATCTTAGATTTAGAGAAATTAAATACCATGACCACGGCACAATGGTGGCAATGGAATATAAACACAGTGCCCTCGACATTGCTCAATCAAGTGTCTTTCACAGGAGCATCATTCCTATGGATTGATCTACCTGTAATCCTCTCTATACATGTACTAATTCTTGAGGAATAGCACAAACTCATTTGCATGAAGGTGTTAACTAACAATAAATCATTTCTGGGAGTGGGAGAGGAAGAAAACAGTAGAGAGTAGTCTTTCTAAAACAAGAGATAGAATATATACATATTATGTATATTATACATAGTCTTTGATATATATTAGGTAGTTTTTTGGGTTATTTTTGAGACAACATCTAGCTCTGTTGTCCAGGCTGGAGTGCAGTGGCATGATCTCAGTTCTGTCTCCTGGGTTCAAGCAATTCTCCTGCCTCAGTCTCCCGAGTAGCTGGGATTATAGGTGTGTGCCACAATGCCTGGCTAATTTTAGTATTTTTGGTAGAGATGCGTTTTCCCCATGTTGGCCAGGCTGGTCTTGAACTCCTGACCTCAGGTCATCCGCCCACCTCGGCCTCCCAAACTGCTGGGACCACAGGCATAGGCCACTGCGCCTGGCCTATATTATGTAGTTTCTGATATATAAAATATATGTAACATTATGTATGTCAAAGATAATTTTTAATTTTCACAATTTGCGAAATTTTCCTTAGTTTGGTTATGTCAGAAATGGGTGGGTTTTTAAAAAAAGTCTCATGTGTTTAAGTAAAGCAGCTCTTATTACATTACTTAAAATTAAATAATAAATTAATGGGATCTTTGCAGTCTTTTGCTACTGATCAATATGGATTTTAAGTACAAACTAATAAACAGACATATTTTTTTATAAGGCCACAAGGGACATATTCCATCCCTGTTCTACTTAAATTTGTTTTCACTTGGTAAAATTGTCTTCACATGTCAGTTCTTTAATTGGAATGTAAATGAAAGCATTTCTAGTTACGACATGGTAAGCTGGCTTGTCTAAGGGCAGCTTGTCAGAATATCTTGAGATTTGAACCTGCTTTTTTTTTTTTTTTTTTTTTTTTTTGAGACGGAGTCTTGCTCTGTCGCCAGGGCTGGAGTGCAGTGGCCGGATCTCAGCTCACTGCAAGCTCCGCCTCCCGGGTTTACGCCATTCTCCTGCCTCAGCCTCCGGAGTAGCTGGGACTACAGGCGCCCGCCACCTCGCCCTGCTAGTTTTTTGTATTTTTTAGTAGAGACGGGGTTTCACAGTGTTAGCCAGGATGGTCTCGATCTCCTGACCTCGTGATCCGCCCGTCTTGGCCTCCCAAAGTGCTGGGATTACAGGCTTGAGCCACCGCGCCCGGCTGAACCTGCTTTTTTAAACACATGAGCTCCAAAGCTATAGGATCAGACAGCTCCTTTAGCAAGTAAAGAACGATCAGGAAAAAGTTCCACTTGGGAAGCCAAATTTACTTTTAAGACTTGAGTTTTCAAAAAAAATGTTGTTTTTAAAATGAAATAGAAGTTACAATCTTATGCATTTAAAAGATATAGGTTTATTTATATTAGAGGGGGAATTTAAATTTAAATTTATTAGAGCGGGAATTGTGATTTTAAATTCCCCCTTTCCGGCAGTCTGTGGTCTCTACAAATAAAAAAATCTAATTTACCCTTTTTTGCAAGGTTTTGCCCATATTGACAGAAGAAATCATTTGATACATAAGCATTTTGAAATGTTAAATTTTGGAATTTTTGTTAAGATTACAGTTGATTTTTTTTTCTTTTTTTGTATTTTGTTCTTTTGGGGTTTTTGTTGTTTTTTCTTTTTAAAGTTGATTTTTTTGTTTTTTAAAAGCAGGCTTTGCAGTGCTCTCTTTGTTTCCAATGATCAGAGGTTTCCAATGAGCAAACATGTTGTAAATTACATCATTAATATCTTATGTTAACCTGGCTAAAGAACTAGGTAAGCATAAGCCTAAATAACAATGATTAAGGAAATCCAGTACACTTTATTACATGCTGAGAATTTCCTTTAGAACAAGCACAGTGGCTCATGCAGGCATATCGCTTGACCCCAGGAGTTTGAGACCAGCCAGCGCAACATGGTGAAATTCCATCTCCATAAATAATATTAAAATAAGCCAGGTGTGCTGGTGTACCCCTGTAATCTCAGGGATCCAGGAGGCTGAGGTGGCAGGATTGCTTGAGCCCGGGTAGTAGAGGTTGCAATGAACCAAGATTGCACCACTGCACTCCAGCCTAGGCAAGAGAGTCAAACTCTGTCTCAAAAATAAATAAATAAATAAGAATTTCCTTCTATCTTAGGTGAGAAAAAGTGATTTCCACATCAAGTACTCTGACTTTTTAATGTTTCAAACTTAGAAACTGAAAATATAGAAGACAGCTAGGGAAAAAGATATTTCAAAGACGAGTCTAACAGAATGTGTAATATATGCTGAAGCAAACTAGGAAGGAGAGTAATGGGGACCATCAAGAATTTTCTTTTCTGTCTTTTTTTTTTTTTGAGAAAGACTCACAGTGTTGCCCAGGCTGGAGTACAGGGGCACGATCTTGGCTCACTGCAATGTCCATCTCCTGGGTTCAAGCAATTCTCCTGCCTCAGCCTCCCAAGTAGCTGGGATTACAGGCACCCGCCACCATGCCCAGCTAAAATTTTGTATTTTCAGTACAGACAGGGTTTCACCATGTTGGCCAGGCTGGTCTCAAACTCCTGACCTCGTGATCCACCCGCCTTGGCCTCCCAAAGTGCTGGGATTACAGGCATGAGCCACTGTGCCTGGCCCCATCAAAAATTTTCTGTATAATGTTTAGATGATTGCTATTGCCTTATCCTCATAGGATCATCTCTCCACAGAATTCACTAATGAGCACAATTCATCAGAGGAAAAACTGGGAATTATTTTGCAAGGGGTATCTAAGACTTAGTGTCAAAAAGTGCAAAAACGCATTCCAGATGAAATAACATATACCAAGTATGAAGCTACCCTGAGTAAAATTAACATTTTGAAACATCTTCAGCTGAGTGAAATGAAAAAAGGGAAATTCAATCCCTTACAAGTTTAATGATTACACATTCAAAATGACTCCTTAAAACTAAAAACAAATGGAATACTCCCATCTGGGTGTTTGATTTTATTTTCTCCTAAATAAACTTGATTTATCATAATCACTGATTATATAAAAGAAGTTCAAAAATGAATGCAATATTTCCTTGTCAGAGCATGACAGCCTCCTCCTGCTCAGTTACCCAGTTTCAAAACCTCTGAATTTCTTGCCCTCATCCACTACACCCCACCGATTCACATGTATTTCTGGTGCTATCCAACCCTCAGAAGTCTCTTATTTTGCTACGTCCATCTCTTGAGCGTAACTTTGCACTATCCATGTCTCACAATTTTTTCTTACAAACCATAACGTAAGTCTGAGTCTTCAAATGGGCAAAGGATAGGTAGCCCTGGAGAAAACAAAGTGGTCGTGAGAGTATTTTTTAATTAGGCCCATTTCCAGGTCTTCAACTTCCTTTGTAGTCTTTCTTAAACCTGGATTGTCTGTGGTGAAGGCTTAATGCTGTGTATCCTGTCACACCTCCCTCTCCCCTTTACTGAATGGCATCAGGTCACCAAACACAGAACATGTGAAGCTGCCTTTTTTAAGCAACATAAAGAGTTCTCATGCCTATCCACCCCTAACATCCATGCCGTTAAAGACTGCATTTTAAACAATTTTAATATTTATGCTGTTTTGGTGACATGTATACTAGTAATAATTTAACAACAATCCAAACGAAATGTTTCTCTTAAAAATATTTGGAGGCTTCTAATCAGAATAATGTTTGTGTTTTATTTTACATATATATTTTGATACAGAGAAGGATGATACAATGATCAATAGAAGACTTTCAAGCTTAAAAATGTATTGAATTGGCCGGGCGTGGTGGCTCACACCTGTAATCCCAGAGCTTTGGAGGCTGAGGAGGGCAGATGACCTGAGGTCAGGAGTTTATGAGATCAGCCCAGCCAACATAATGAAACCCCATCTCTACTAAAAATACAAAAATGAGCCAGGTGTGGTGGTGCATGCCTGTAATCCCTGCTACTTAGGAGGCTGAGGCAGGAGAATTGCTTGAATCCAGGAGGCAGAGGTTGCAGTGAGCTGGGATTATAGCACTGCACCCCAGCCCAGGTGATGAAGTGAGATGCTGTCTCAAAAAATAAATAAATAAATAAATAAAATATGTATATATATATATATATATATATATGTGTGTGTCTGTGTGTGTGTGTGTGTGTGTATATATATATAAATTCTATACAGGAAGTAGAATGGAAATTTGAGTTCCGGGGAAAAAAAAAGGATAGTGTAAATTTCCATATTTTTAAATGCTTTACTGAACACGTTTAAAAGAGTGATGTAATGATTTTATTATAAAATTGCTTATTTAAAATATGCCAGATTACACCTCTTGAAAGTATGAGGCCAGGCGCGGTGGCTCACGCCTGTAACCCCGGCACTTTGGGATGTCCAGGTGGGCGGATCACTGGAGGCCAGGAGTTCGAAACCAGTTTGGTCCACATGGCGAAAACCCATCTCTATTAAAAATGCAAAACACTAGCTGGGCATGGTGGTGGGCACCTGTAGTCCCAGCTACTTGGGAGGCTGAAGCAGGAGAATCACTTGAAGCGGAGGTTGCAGTGAGCTGAGATCGCACCATTGCACTCCAGCCTGGGTGTACAGAGCAAGACTGTCTCAAAAAAAAGAAAAAAAAAAAAGAAACTGAAAAATTTTAATATCAACATAAATAATTTAAAAAATTATTTTGGGGTAACAGCAAACAAAAGTGTCAATACCACTCAGTAGGAAACGCAGTCTGGACGTCATCGGCCACACTCCGCTCCCAGACTCGGACTCTTTCCAGTCCTGTCTCCCGTCGGTGGCTTCAGGTCACAATGCCCCTTCTCACCCTCGAACACGCACCAACCCCTGGGACACATGTTCCTATCAAAAACAGACCTACTGCTTTTCCCAGAACATGCTCCTAGCTTTTTACCCTTATTCAAATGTTACCCTCACCCTAGAATGCAATTGCTCAACTCAGCGAACCTTGCCCACTAAAATCCCATCCATGCTTCAATTATCACTTCCTCCTGTTTCTCAATGTACCGAAAGTAGTAATCATTTATTTCTTGTTCTCACTTAGAGTGTTTTGTGTCTCTATCAGGCAATTACCACATTGTACATGATTAGTTGTTTAGCATCCTTCCCTAATAATCTCCCTCCCACCTCATATATGAAAAATGTTTGATAACTTTTTGTTGAATTGAGTTGAATAACAGCTAATTTTACCAAGAGTCAATGTGCTCAAGTGAAAGAAGCCATAGATTCAATATACACAGACACACAATTTTTCATTTTGACTTTTTCAATGACCTGGTATATGCCGCTAGGGAAACCTCAACTCTAGATTGTTTATACTTACATTTCTGCATTTTAAACTTGAAGATTACACTCCTACTTTTTATACAGGAGAACTTTTTAATGATCAGTTAACCAAAAATAATTTTTCATCATTTGCAATTATGAAAGACTAATTATGAATATGACTAAATTATAGGAGCCTAAAATTAAAATCCTTTTTAAGATAAATAAGATGCAAGGAGGTCACATAATGAGGCAAATCAGTGGAAGAGTGGAGGATAGTGTCTAATACTATGCTAGTGCCCCAAAAAGAAAACTCTATATTCTCAACAACAGAACAATTCCACAATCACTAGTCATTTTATAGTCATTCTACCATTCATGTTATCATATTTATAGGATGATGATTAATTTCATTTTAATTTTTCACTGAAAATTTTAATTCAGTGAAAAATTAAAATGTGCAACATGAGAAATTCCTACAGGCCACTTCAAAGAAAACATACTGTATTTCATCACTCAGTAATAAAATTATTAGCTTATAGTCCAAAGAAAGTATGAAAATCCATTAGTCTCAAATATAGCTCATGTTTATAGCATCTCAAATACAGCTCAACTTTACAGCATCTGTATGTCTCACCTAACATCTGTTTCCTGTTTATATTTTTCACATAGTATTTTGCATTATTAGACATAATTATATATTTCTGCAGTAAGCAGAAGTATCAAATAGCCTCCTTCAGTCTCATCTGGATGTAATAAAAGAACCAACTGTTGAAATAGAAAGACTGTGAAAGGAAACGTCTACCTTTAATCATAACAGAAACAGCTGATTGCCCTTTTTCCTACACTGTGGCACTTAGTAATAACTTTAAGAAAAACACTGGCCACATGTGAAGCTCTGAATCAGCGCAGGATCTGAAGAGCTACTCATTGGTTGAATCAGTTTCAAGCTGACTTTACACAACCCTCCAAAGCGGAACCTCTGCAACATTTTATGTGGAATGTCCTTTAGGATTCTGACTGCATAGTAGCTGGGTAGGCACATCTGTGATACATCACAAAACCAAAGAAGTTGCCAGCAAAGTTTTTAATATTTCATTTTAAAAGGCATACAATTTTAGTTTAGTAATCTCTATATCAAAATTTGAGCAGTATCTAATTTTAGATTCAGTCCCATGACTCTGAGTCTATAATTACCTATTTTCTCTTAAGTCAGTGAAATTTAATAAATTAGGTTAATTCATTAATTAGATATCAAGAAAACAAAACATCAACTTTACATAAATAATGATTATTATTATCATTATTATTTTGAGACAGAATCTCACACTGTTGCTCAGGCTGGAGTGCAGTGGAGCAATTCTGGCTCACTGCTGCCTCCGCCTCCTGGGCTCAAGTGATCCTCCTGCCTCAGTCTTCAGAATAGCTGGGACTACACGTGTGCATCACCACGTCCGGCTAATCTTTGTATTTTTTGTAGAGATGGGATTTTGCTGTGTTGCTCAGGCTGGTCTCAATCTCCTGAGCTCAAGCAATCCACCCACCTTGGCCTCCCAAATTGCTAGGATTACAGGCATAAGGCACCATGCCCAGCCTATAAAAATTATTTTTTAAAAATCACAGAATGAGGAAACTGGAAGGAACCTAGGAGATAATATAGACCAAACTCTTCTCTCATCACTTCTACTTCCAAAGACAAAGATCTAAAGGGGTTAATTTGCCTACGTTCACATGGTTATATAGTACTAAAATTAGAGTTAGAATTAAGGTCTTCAGATTTTCAGAACAATGTCCTCCTTATATACAATTTGTGCCTTTCGTTACCAATTTAACTAAACTGTACCAAAGTATATTCTAATAGAATATGTGGCCCAATTATTTAATCTGCCATCATATATCTAACATAAATAAAATCTCTATATTCCAAATTACTTCACACTCTTGAATAAGCTTTATGTTCACTACCCATGGGGAAAAAAAACCCCAAACAAATCCCAAATATTTCCCCTTTTCAAGAGGGATATTAATTACATTAGGTCATTTGTTTAAGGGTCTTTACTACTTCCCATCCAAAATCTATTTAATAGAATAGTAGCAACTTTTATATATGATGGGCAATGTTATTAAAGCCAAACATATGCCCACTCTGTGACCCAGCAATTCCACTCAGGAATATTCTAGAGAAATGAGTGTACATGTCTACCAAAAGATATGTACAGAATGTTCTCAGAAGCTTTACTCATAATAGTTGAAATCTGGAAATTAACCTAATATTTAACAGGAGAATGGGCGAACTGTGATATATTTATAAAACAACACTTCACAGTAATAAAATAAAAACAGATTATTGAAACATACAACAACACCGATGATGCTCATGGACATTCCATTGGGCAAAATAAATCACATTCAAAAGAGTACATACCGTATGAATCCATTTACATGAAATTCAAGAACAACCAAAATTAACAGTGACAAAATTTTCCAATTCAGAATAGAGGTCTCTTGAATGTGTGAACTGGGAAGGAACATGAGAAAATCACATGAGATTCTAGAAATGCTCTATTTCTTGATCAGGTGATGGTCACATCCAAGTGTACATTTGTAAAGGCTCATTGTGCGCTTAAGATCATTGCACTTTAGCGTGTTTATGTTATACCACAATAAAAAGTTTTTTAAAAATTGGGGAGGAGGTAGTGGTTGGCAAAGCTTAAGATCTAGATGAAAGTCAAGGAGCTACGGTCCAGTCATCATAAATGAAGGAACAAACGGATTCATTTATTCTAATTTCAGTGACCGATTTCAATTTCAGGAAATTTTTCTTGTTTTACAGTATTTACCCCTTTTGTAAACATCACTTTACTTAACAAAGAGTACATTTCAATAATATTTAATCATAAATGTCTTCAAAACGAGAATTCTACTACAGTGATAAGTTGTGATACATTCAGACAATGGAGTATTATTCAGCACTAAAAGAAATGAGTTGTAAGGCCAGAAAAAGACATAGAAGAACCTTAAATGATATTACTAAGAGAAAGAAGCTAATTTGAAAAGGGTATTATTGCAATTATATGACATTCTGGAAAAGGCGAAACTATGAAGACAGTAAAAAGAGCAGTAATTGTCTGGGGCTAGAGAGAAGGGAGGAGTAATAGGTGGAACAAGGTAGGGTTTTAGAGCAGTGAAACTATTCAGTATGCTACTATAATGGTGGGTACGTGTCATTATACATTTGTCAAAACCCAAAGAATATATTACATCAAAGGTGAACCTTAATGAAGACAACGGGCTTGGAGTGATAATAACCTAGTAAGAGTGCCATAAAATACAGCAACACCAAGAATCTTGGCTCTTTAGGGAACAAATCAAGAAGTAAATTAAATTCTCTTAGCTATTTTGGTTTTCAGTCAAATATTCTTTGAAAGATTTGTATCTTAAAACTATTAACATCATGAGAAGCATTCACTTTGTCCATGCTTAGCCATTTTTTTCAAATGTATGATTGAATATCTGTAGAATCAGTGCTCATTTTATGAAATAACTAAGTCAAAGAGACTATTTTTACTTTGAAAATAATATGTATTGCTTAAATATCACTTCATATTCACACACCTTAGAGAAAAAATGCCCTGATGTTACTGAATAGATGTTATGTATGCAAAGACAGTGAATGAAATATATAATAAGCATACACATGAAGCATATATATTATGTATGCAGTTGCCTAATGTAGTAGAATCAAATAGAATTATTAGCAACATCAATTATGTATCAGGGGATATCACAGACACAGTTTCAAAAAAAAGGGACTACTAAATACAAAGCAAACTTGTTCGAAAATGAAAGCACAAGAAAAGCACAGTCTAGATGTGAAATCAGTCAATTTGGAACATAAAATGAATCTGAATAATTGGAGCATTGATATCTACAAGGCAGGGATATCTATCACCTGGAGACAACAGAGATTAACTGGTCAGTCAGTGGGTTCGTAGTTAGCTGGATGGCCAAAAGATCTGGCTCTAATTTTGTAATTTTTCCTCCCAATTAGCTCCAATTACAAACAAATGGAAATTCTGAGGTAGCTACAGGGACATAAGATAAATATCTATATTAAAGCATTGCTAAAAGCAGTCTTCTTGTTTTGGAGCCATGGTCCAAATATCTTATTTCTTTCTTTTCCTTTTTTTTTTTTTTTTTTTTTTTTTTGAGACAGGGTCTGTCTCTGTCACCCAAGCTGGAGTGCAGTGTTGAGATCTCAGTTGACTGCAACCTCTCCCTCCTGGGCTCAAGTGATTCTCCCACCTCAGCCTCCTGAGTAGTGGGGACTACAGGAGCATACAACCATGCCCAGCTAATTTTTCTTTTTTTTTTTTTTGGTATTTTTTGCAGAGACTGGGTCTTGCTATGTTGCCCAGTCTGGTTTCGAACTCCTGAGCTCAAGCAATCTGTCAGTCTCGGACTCCCAAAATGCTGGGATTATAGGCACGAGTCACTGCACCTGGCCCAAATATTTTAATTATAAGATGCAACCGATGGTAAACCACACCATCAACTCGGTAACAGCCTTTCAAGGAGAAAACAAAATCCAGAAAAATAGAAACCTTATACGATATCAATGTAATATATTATTTGTAGAGCATAACTCTGATTTCTCAAATATTAAAGTGAGTCTGAGAATAAAGAATAACTAAATATTAATCATTATCATGAGACAAAAGAAACACAATGTTCTTTTCATTTTCCCTATCCAATGTGAAGTTGTGGCAAAGATTGCTGGTTGCCCTAACATCCCTTCTCTCCTCTTGCTTCAGTAACAAAATTCCCAAATTTTAACTACACCTCCGACCACCAAGCTGGAGATTAATTGCTCATGTGGCCAAATAACAAAGTTTGGGCAAAGCCAAAAGCTTGGATTTCATATGACTAGAAGAGATCTGCTACTTTGGGGTCAGGCTAGTAGAAGAAATGCATGCCATGTGTTTCCATTGTCTTTTCCGCTTCTGCAGCCTGGGATGCAAACATGACGGCAGGATAAAGAAGGGCCATCTTAGACCTAGAGAGGGAAGACACACACTGAAGACAGTAAATCCTCTAGAGAATCTTGGACCACCCATCTGTGGACTGTAAAAGAGAGAAGTAAACTGCTATAAGCCACCATATTTTCGGGCCTCTTTGTTTTATTGTTTTCATGTTTTTCTCTAATACGGACGTTTTACTAATAAAGACCTAAATGTAAGCATTTTCTATATAATACTTCACAGTTATATATCGTCAACAACAATAATTTCTTAAAAATTGTTTATAGTCATTGCTAGTTAGAAATGATGACCCAGGCCAAGTAGGGTGGCTCGCGCCTATAATCCCAGCACTTTGGGAGACTGAGGCGAGCAGATCACTTGAGCCCAGGAGTTCGAGACGAGCCAGGGCATCATCAGGAGACCCTGATTCTCCTAAAAATACAAAAATTAGCTGGGCGTGGTGGTGCACGCCTGTAGTCCCAGCTACTTGGGAGTCTGAGGTGGGAGGACCACTTGAACCCGGGAGGCAGAGGTTGCAGTGAGCTGAGATCGCGCCACTGCACCCCAGCCTGGGTGACAGAGCAAGGCCCTGTCTCAAACAAACAAAAGATGACCCACGTTGCTTATGATCCTATGTTGGATCACCTGGCAGGATGGCAGCAGCTGAAGTAGAGACCCAGGTGAACACTGGCACGCCTCGACTGCTGTTCACAGTGACTGGCACTGAGCCACCTTTCCCTCCACAGCCTTTGGAAAGTCTCATATTTCCCCATGGGTCCTATTCCACTACCCTCTCACTGGCTAGCTTTCTCCTTCCCTACAGGTACTTTTGACTTTGGCTTACCCTATCAATCATGAGAAAATAAAAATTAGGAATATGTGACCCAAAAGATACCTTTACATAGAAAAGATACCTTTATATTTCCAGATGTGATACATTGCTTTTAAGTTAAAATTCCAAAATCTCAATATAATAACAATGATAATAATGATAGCTGATAACTCTTGAACACTTTTTACGTGCCAGACACTATTCTAAGCATTCTACATATATCAGTTCATTGTTCCACCAGTGTTACTCTATTATAAGCTAAATAATGACACTCCATTATTTAAAGTCTTTTTTTTTTTTTTTTTTTTGAGACGGAGTTTTGCTCTTATTGCCCAGGCTGCAGTGCAATGGTGCGATCTCGGCTCACTGCAACCTCTGCCTCCCAGGTTCAAGCAATTCTCCTGCCTCAGCCTAAAGTCTTAAATTTATATAGCATCCCAGAAAGCACTATTGATATATTATCTAATATTCTTTGTATAGCGTAACTGCTAATATGACCAGTTGATGTATGAAAACGTCAAAACCCATAGAAATGTGAAAATCTGTCCAGTGCTTCACAAAAATCAGGAGAACATCCGGGCCCAGGTCAAAGACTGGCCCTGACAGCAATCAACAATGCTCAGTTTTCTTTCCATGGTCTCTGAGTTCTAAAATCAAGCATGCTTTCCTAAGAGAAGGGAGGTCCATAAGCTACACAATTCCAAGGGCTATGGATTAATTCACTGATGAACCACGTTCCAAACAGGAAATGTGCCTGAAACTGAGGGAATGAACAGAGATGGGCTGCTCATTCCCTTAGGAATGCGGGCTAGGCTGGTGGAAAAGCAAAAGAAAAATAAAAATAGTTGTTTATCCTGCTTTTTGTTTCAAACTTTCTTCAAAAAATCTGAAGGACTTGGGAAGATGAAGCATAAAAAGAAACTGATAGGCTTCCATGGATAAAACTGGGCGTCCAAAAGAAGAATAGCTGGTGCCTTGAGAAACTTAAACAAAGGCTAAGGATGAGCTAGGTGTGTCTCAAGCCCGGGTGATAACAAGTGACTGCCAGGGGGGCTGTGTCTGAGGCCTCATGAACTCAGCCACCAAAATGAGCTCCAGTCCTTCTAACAGAGCCACCAGTGTGGAACAAGAAGAGTATGCAGAACAAGGATGGCCTTGGCAATAGAGAGATCTTGTGATATGATTTTCTGTAAATTTCACTTTACACTGTATTATTTACAGCATGAAAAGCACTTGCAAGTGAGGAAGACCATACTATCCAAAAGAATGTTTCTTTCTCAGGTATTGAATGGAGGACTCAATTCAAGCAACTCTCTAGGCTCACTACAGAAACAGAAGCCCTTGGTGTCTCAGGCCTCTCTGACTCAGGGTTATAGAAATGATATGCCACTGTCAAAGCAAGTGTTGAGATGATTATTTCACACCAAATATCAGAAAATAAAATGGAAGAACAGTTTTTTGACATGCTATTTTTTTTCTATTCTAGGTCACATCAAGTAAATGATTTTAAAAAGATTTTGGAAGGCCTGGAATTAGAGGGCAAATGGAAAATTTAAAATCTACATCATTCAGCTTAAACTCTTCAAAATGGTGCTCCCTTTTCAGAAGACTCAGATGTGAATGGAATGATCACGATTCAACTAATTTGCCAGATTAATGATAAAACTGATTCAGATTTAAATCTTCTACTTCTGTAAACACTTCAATACAATAATGATCCATTTGGTTTGAAGGATACTAGAATAAAATAATAAAGATATAACAAATATGTTAGCAATAAAATTGATATATTCTAAAATCTGTTACTTCTGTGACAATAAAACCATGTACTGCAGATTTCAAAATGACTCTTTAAGTTTGAAACTGATTATCCCTGAAATATCAATATTTTTCTAGTGATCTGCTGCAAATTCTAGGGTTTATATATATTAATTTTAAGTTTGATTATCTTTTTAATTTAGCAATGCAGCATCAAAAGCAAATATCTTTCCGATTAACAAATGTCCAATCACCTGATGTGCACAGCTTTTGGAAGACTATGCAGATGGCGTGACATGGCATAGTGACGGGGACATCATCTATCAAGAAAACAAAGCTTCTTTAGTGAATCTAGACCAACAGCAGCTTTGACATCATGAAAGACAGTAATTGTGGAACTCAATTATCTATTAGAATAGAAATAACAACATAATATTTAATTTGGTTCTTAGAAGTATTGATTTTCTAAAGGGAGAGAGGCCGTGCACAGTGGGCTCACGCCTGTAATCCCAGCACTTTGGGAGGCCGAGGCAGGCAGATCACGAAGTCAGGAGTTAGAGACCAGCCTGGCCAACATAGTGAAACCCCGTCTCTAGTAAAAATGCAAAAATTAGCTGGGTGTGGTGGCTCCTGCCTGTAATCCTAGCTACTCAGGAGGCTAAGGCAGGAGAAATATTTGAACCTGGGAGGCGGAGGTCGCAGTGAGCCGAGATCACGCCATTGCACTCCAGCTTGGGCGACAGAGCAAGACTCCATCTCAAAAAAACAAAACAAAACAAAACAAAAAACAGAGAGAAACAATTAACCATCATAGTCAAGATTCAGTCTATCTATGCCATATTATTTCTTGTGTGCTATTCAAAGTCAGAAGTATCTAAAGAAGTATACATTTTAGTCTTTAAGTATCCATGCTTTCTATAATGGTGACTCAATTAATAGTGATCTTTTGCTGTCAATAACCGGCTAATGACATGAGTTCTTCCTCAAAAGCTTTACGAGGAAGACAGCACCATAAGTGATTGATGCACCTTTGACATGGAGCACAAAAATTAAGCAAGAAAAGTGATTCAACTTCCCATATTGATGGTCTGATAGACACAGGCAGCCCCTTCTCAGGCATAAATTTTTATTGACCTTAGCAGGAATGGTGGAGTAAAGACTCTGAAAATCCTCTCCTTAATAAAAACAATAAGAAGACTGACAAAAATTGCCAGTCAACTTTTTCAGAACTCTGGAAATTAACTAAAGGTTTGCAGCAATCTGGGAGGTGTTCATTAAAAAATAAATAAATATATCTTGGTAAGAACACGGAGCTATGTGGTATGTTTGGCCTACTCTAATCTCACCTCCCACTTTCTAGCTCCACAGTAGCCTTGAAAACCAACAGCCTTCAATCATGGTGAAAACCAGCAGCCTGGAAGCCACTTGAGGGGGCAGAATAGAGTTGTAACTTTTTCAAAGCCCCATTCCCAGAAAAACTATCATTATTTGACCTCACTAGTGGTTCCAAGGAAGGCTCCACTCACACAGCTTGCTTATTTAACCTGACCTGGCACTAACCCAGTGAGAACAGTCTTTTGCCCAAGGGTATTTGTCAAAAATAATCAGCTGCAATTGTTTAACATCAGGGCTGCCTCAGGCTGTGATAACAGCTGGGACAAACAATAAGCAAATCAAAAAGCTTTAAAAAAAAAACAAACAAACAAAAAGGCAGGGAATGTGATATCCACACAAAGCCTAAAAAACACTGACATATTTCCTAGGATATAGAAGGCTCTATGTGTGCACAGGGCTGTGTGTGTGTTTAGGTTATGCACATACTCACCAAATACCTGAGAACGTGCTAACCTCTCACCTCTGGCTAAACCTGATACTTGGCAGAAACAGGAAGCAAAGGCAAAGGTGGAATTATAAGCTACCTGATGGAGCATCCCAAGCAAGCTCCAACATATACAATCAGGCCTTCCGGCAAAAACTGAGAGACTTACTGGTTCCAGGCATTTAAGGAAATCTTTGTCCAATCATTAGCTGACTATTAAGCTAAGTGGGTAGAGATTTCACTGGTCATTCATGACAAAGAATATAGATTTTACAGAATTACAGTGGACCCTTCAAAACACTGGTTTGTACTGCGTGAGTTCACTTATACATAGGTGTTCTTTGGTCTTTACCACCCCTGAGACAGCAAAATCAGCAGCTCCTATTCTTCTTCCTCCTCAGCCTATTCAATGTGAAGATGATGAGGATGATGACCTTTATGATGATCTACTTCCACTTAATGAATAGTAAATACATTTTCTTTTCTTATTATTTTCTTAATAACATTTTCTTTTCTCTACTTGGCTGTAAGAATATAGTATATAATACATATAACACATAAAATGTGTATTAATTGATTGTTTATGTTATTGGTAAGGCTTCCAGTCAACAGTAGGCTACTAGTAGTGAAGTTCTGGAGGAGTCAAAAGTTATACATGGATTTTTGACTGCACTGAGGGGGTACCCCTAAGCCCTGCATTGTTCAAAGGTCTGAACTATACTTCAGTAAAGTCACCAAGTAACAACAACAAACTGCAGGGAGTGAGAAGAATCTGATTTCCAGAGCTGACACATTGTATTATTTCAAATGTCCAGTTTTCAACAACAAAAATTATAAACCATAAGAAAACTCTCCAAACAAGAAAATATGGTTCATGCACAGGAAAAAAGGAGACAAGAGAAACTGTCCCTGAGAAAGCCCAGATATTAGACTTCACTGGACAAAGACTTTAAATCAGCATTTTAAATATGATCAAAAAACTAAAGAAAACCATGTCTCAAGAATTAAGGAAAATCAGGAGAATGATGTCTCACCAAATTGAGTACCAATAATGAGACAGAAATAATAAAAAAAGAACCATATAGAAATTCTGATATAGAATGTATAACAACTAAAATTTAAAAATTACTAGAAGGGCTCCGCAAGAGATCTGAACAAGCAGAAGAAACAATCAGCAAACTTTAAGATAGGTCAATTTAGATGACTTGATCTGGGGAACAGAAAGAAAAAATTAACAGAGTCTTAGATACCATCAAGCACACCAACAAACACATAATGGGAGTTCTAGGAGAGGAAAGAAAGGAGCAGAAAGAATATTTGAACAAATAGTGGCCAAAACCTCTCTAATTTGAAAAATAGCACTAATTGGCTGGGTGCAGTGGCTCACACCTGTAACCCCAGCACTTTGGGAGGCCAAGGCGGGAGGATCACTTGAGCCCAGGTGTTCAAGACCAACCTAGAAAACATAGCGAGACTCTGTCTCTATAAAAAATACAAAACTAGCTGGGTATTGTGGCACAGGCCTGTAGCCCCAGCTGCTTGGGATGCTGACACGAGAGAAATGCTTGAGCCCAGGAAGTCAAGGCTGCAGTGAGCCGTGACTGCCCACTGCACTCTAGCCTGAGTGACAGAGTGAGACCCTGTCAAAAAAAGCCAAAAAACACCAGAACAAAAAAGAACATTAATCAACACATCCTAAAAGCTCTACAAACTTCAAGTAGGATAGACTCAAAGAGATCTACACTTAGACACATCATAATCAAACTGTTGAAAGTCAAAGAGAAAAAGAGAATCCTGACAGCAGCAAGAGATCAGCAACTTATAGATAACAGATCCTCAGTAAGATTAACATTGGGTTTCTCCAAAGAAACCACATGGAAGAGAGGGAAGTGAGGTGATATAAAACGCTGAAAGAAAAAGACTGCCAACCAGGAATTCTATATCCAGAGAAGCTGCTCTTCAAAAATGAAGAGGAAATTAAGTCATTCCCAGATAAATGGAAACCAAGAGGAATTAGTTGTTAGCAAATCTGCCTTTCAAGAAATGCTAAATGGAACCCTTCAGGCTGAAATGAAAGGAATCTCCAATCCACAGGAAGAAATAAAAGAGCAGCAGTAAACGTAACTGCATATGTAAACATAAAAGACAATATAATTGTGGTTTTTGTTTGTAACTCTTGTTTTTATATTATCTGATTAAAAGACAGCTGCACAAAGTGCTAATTATAAATCTGTGCTACTGAGCATACATTGTATAAATATGTAATGTTTATGACAGTAACAACAAAAAGAAGTGGGGAGGGAAGGGAACTACATAGGAGCAAAGTTTTCATATGTTATTATAATTAATATTGATCTAAATTAGATTGTTATAAATTAGAATATTAATTGCAATCCCTATGGTAACCACTATAAAAATGACTTAAAAATATACAGTAAAAGAAACAACAAAGGAATTAAAATGTCATACTAAAAAATTTCTGGCCAGGCACGGTGGCTCATGCCTGTAATCCCAGCACTTTGGGAGGCGGGTGGATCATGAGGTCAGGAGATCGAGACCATTCTGGCCAACACGGTGAAACCCTGTCTCTACTAAAAATACAAAAAAAAAAAAAAAAATTAGCCGGGAGTGGTGGTGAGCACCTGTAGTCCCAGCTACTTGGGAGGCTGAGGCAGGAGAATGGTGTGAACCCAGGAGGTAGAGCTTGCAGCAAGCTGAGATCGTGCCACTGTACTCCAATCTGGGGGACAGAGCAAGATTCTGTCTCCAAAAAAAAAAAAAAAAAAAAATCTATTTACTTCAAAAGGAGGCTGTTATGAGTTGAACTGCATCCCCTAAAAAGATGTAAATGTAAGTCCTAACCCCCCACAGGTGTGAATGTGACATTACTTGGAAATAGGGTCTTAATAGATACAATCAAGTTAAAATAAAGTCATAATGAATTAAGGTGGACCCTAATTCAGTGACTGGTGCATAAGAGAAGGACATTTGGAAACAGAGACAGAGAAAGTAACCACTAGAAGCTGGGGGACAAGAACAGAACACATTCTCTCTCAGAGTTCCCAAAATACCCAGTTTGTGGTACTTTGTTACAACAGCTAAACCAATACAAAGGCAATAATGGAAGAATACAGAAACAACAACAAAAAATAACAAGAATCTGTTAAGGTAGGAAAAATAAAGGCTGAAAATGTAGGAGCCACTTAACTAAAAGATTAATATCTGAAATTTCAACTGATCAGAAGGTAGGCTGATATTCCATATGACATTGCAAAATAAAAGCTGATACAGAGTATGCTTTTAAAAATATTTTAACATTAAACTATAAAGGCTACTTCTTTATGACCATATATTAGAAACAAACTTAATGGCAGTATTTTCTCTAGTCAATGTTATATTGACAGTAAACTTTCTGCAGCAGTTTTTAAAAACACACAATAATACATGCTATAAAAAGAAACCATTTTCCCCCCTCAAACTAATGAACAATTGGGGATCTTTCAGGATTATGCTAAATAATCAGTTTGATTTTCTCTGGCCTACATGCAGCATCCTCTGATCCTAAAAGTGATTGTGCCCATGTTTAATATTCGATAGTTCTGATACAACACATGCAAATAAAGGAGTTCTGAGCAGCAGTCTATAATAATAATAACCCTTATGTTTACAACTTAGAACATAATCATTATTTACTGTTAAATGAGATTAAAGAATTTCTGAACTTAAATTTTGAAAGCTTAACAGTTTCAAGTGGAGCGTTTCTGTGGTAGGGTCAGGAAGATGTAGAGAATAGATACATATATCAGACCTAAAAGCAACAATTTAGTATCTTAGAAATAAACAGAAGCAGATGAAGGAGACGGACTTTGCTTTCTGACAAATATGTAGAATGTCCCTCAACTATTCTATGAACCATTAACTTCATTACGCACCTTTCTGTTCTAGATCATGAATCACCTGAAAATTCCATTACCTACATGATATAAAATATGACGATTTCATTTTACTAAGTGCTGAATTAGCAAGTGCCTAAGGAAGCCTTTCATAGGCTATTAGAGCAAAGAAGTCAATACAGAGAGGATCGCAGAATAGAAAAGTGTAAAGGAAACTATGTGGATTGCCTTATGTGTTAGCCATTCTCTGTGCTTGTGAAGGAATGTCAAAGGCAGCTTTTCTCAATGCTTGAGCATAACTGACTTCCTAAATTAACGAGGAAGATAAAGCCCACAGCTGGTGTATTATGGAGTTTGAACTACACTAATTTTGACAGGTGACATGAAAGCCTTCTCAGCTACTCTGGGTGAAATTAAGGATTCAGGGGACTGGCAATGTGAAATGCCTTTTAAGATGTAAATTAAACCATATACATATCTAACGCCCTCCTATATAAACAGAAGTGTACACTAGAATACTAAAAGATGAAGTAGGAATAGATGTGTGTCATAGTTGAAATATGTAAATTTTTGTGTTTTTCAAGTATGTTAGAGTGAGAGAGATCTTTGTATTTATTTTAAAAGAGTATTTTTCTCTCAAAAAATATACACACAGAGACATGACCCAGGACAGATATTCAACTATGATTATAATACCTCCCTCTCCCTCCCCCTTCCTCTCTCCCTCTCCATCTCCCTTCTCTAGATACAGGGTCTCAATGCTCAGGCCATGGTGCAGTTATATGATCACAGCTCACCACTGTCTTGAACTCCTAGGTCCGAGTGATGATCCTGCCTCAGCCTCCTGAGTAGCTGGGACTACAGACGTGTGCCACCATACCCAGCTAATTTAAAAATACTTTTTGTAGAGATGGATCTCACTGTATTGCACAGGCTGGTCCCAAACTCCTGACCTCAAGCAATCCTCCTGTCTTGGCCTCCCAAATAGCTGGGATTATAGGTGTGAGGCACTGCACCTGGCCAAACATCAGTTTCTTTATAAAGGATTTGCTAAGGCCTTTTCACTCATCATCTTGACAACCATTATATCTCTATGTTCTTTTCCTCTCAGGAAAATTAATCATCTCTTTCGGGAACAAATATCTATGCGTCACTGCATTTTATAAACAATATTCAATAATTTGGATCAACGGCAAGAGGGAAGAAAATGATGACAGTGGCTGAGAAGTTCAGAAGCTTGCTTGTTTTGTTTTTAACTTCTGTTTAAGTTCAGGGGTACACGTGTAGCCCTGAGACATAGGTAAACTTGTATCATGAGGGCTTGTTGTACAGATTATTTCATTACCCAGCATGCATTAGCTATGCTTCCTGATGCTCTCCCTCCTCCCACCCTGCCATGGCTCCAGTGACAGGCCCCAGGGTATGTTGTTTCCCGCCATGTGTCCACGTGTTCTCATCATTCAGCTCCCACTTACAAGCTATTTGGTTTTCTGTTCCTGTGTTAGTTGGCTGAGGATAATGGCTTCCAGCTCCATCCATGTCCCTGCAAAGGACATGACTTTGGTTTCTTTTTGTTTTATGGTTGCATAGTCTATGTACCACATTTCTTGATCTAGTCTATCATTGATGGGCATTTAGGGTGATTCCATATGTCTGCTATTGTGAATAGTGCTCCTATGAACATACCCATGCATGTGACTTTATAACAGAATGATTTCTATTCCTTTGGGTATGTGCCCAGTAATGGGATTGCTAGGACGAATGGTATTTCTGTCTTTAGATCTTTGAGAAATCTCCACAAAGTCTTCCACAATGGTTGAACTAATTTACACTCCTATCCACAGTGTGTAAGCATTCCTTCTTCTCCATACCCTCACCACCATCTGTTATTTTTTGACTTTTTAATAACAGTCATTCTGACTGGTGTGAGATGGTATTTCATTGTGGTTTTGATTTGCATTTCTCTAATGATCAGTGATGTTGAGTTTTGTTTTTTTTTTTTTCATATGATTGTTGGCCACATGTATGTCATCTTTTGAAAAGTTTCTGTTCATGTTTTTTGCCCAGTTTTTAATGGGGTTGTTTTATTCTTGTAAATTTGTCTAAGTCTGGGAATTCAGAAGGGGGAATTATACCACAATGTGGATTAAAGCATTTCAGGACAAACATAAATGATTTGGCTGTTTATATTCTCACACTAGGTTTATTCTCTCATGCCTGCTTTCTCATAATATAGACACTGGAACTGAGAATAACAGAGAAGCACATAAGATAGATCTCTGTATAAATTATTGATGGCCATATAAATAGAATTTTTAAGTATGATCCAGGCATGTTCTTGTGTTCCTCAGGAAGACAGAGGTACCCAATATTTTCAACATAAGAAACATTTACCCACAAAATAGCTCATTTTCCCTAGAAAATATACCTGGCACAATAAGGATAAAATAACATTCAGCAGCAACAAAGTGCAATCTGTTCTGAAACAAAGTCTATTTACAAGTTCATTTAGTTTGGGGTCCTTCAGTCTATATATAATCATGAGCCTTACTCACCCAGATTTAACATTAAAAACAAAGACTCAGTAGTAGGAAGCAACAAGCTTGGTAAATTTTTCTGAGGAGTAGCTGAGATCAAGAAAAGCTTTGGCCTCTTGGGCAGGGCTGGAATTAGGGGCTGAGGCCTGGACAAGGGAACAAGTGAGTAGTATCACAGAACAAAGAGGCTAAGACCCAGGTATGGGCAGAGATGCCAGTTGGTTTTTTTTTTTTTTTTTTTTTAAGTGGAAAGGCCTGACTAAAGCTTCCTGATGCTCAAACCCAAGCAGAGAAGTTGAAGAGTTAGAATGTTGGGTAGAGCCTATAATCTTGCTGACGGGAAGTAGCATTTCAATTTCATCTTTTATCAGTATTAGATCATTTGGCAGGCAAGAAAGGACGTTCCTTTCATCCACCTCTTCCCTTTCAGAGAGGCTGTTCCCAGCTCTCAGAATTAGGTTCCCAATGAAGCCTGATAAACTTAAAAAAATATGTATGAGCCCTTTTAATATCTGATAAAAGTTTTCTCTCTTTAATATTCAGAAAGACACAAACTTCTGTTTCTAGTTTTAGGTGTTCCACTGACCTCTTAAAATTTATTCGCAAGTGCCAGGATAAGAATCAAACGGAGCACTGATGATTATAGATGGCAAAAAACAGTGCCAACTGTTGCCAACAGTTAGATCAAACCACATACTGACATGTCTCAAAAGCTATAGGTGGATGGTTGAAATAAAAGATTTTTCCTTTCCATTTCCTTGCTGAAAACAAGTAATCTAGCATGTCTTTTTATTCATCAAAAGGGAAAAAGTATTTTGTATACAACAGTAGAGAATATATTTACATATTACTCTATTATCCCAGAAAGTATAAACCCTAAGGAAAAGAAATGTTTAAAGACACAGCTTGAAGTGCTGAATTCAGTCTGGAAAATCTGTATTGCTTTGATGAAACATAAGCGCAGCATGTACTGAGTTTGCTATTATTTTGAAACTATGAGGTATTTTCTAAAACTCGGCAAAGGCAAACATATTATTAATGTTCATAAATTACCATGCAACAAAAGTCCTTGACAAGTATCTACTGTCTTTTACCAGATGAATTTATTTCACTAAATACAGAATTAGGTTAGAATACAAGGTCATTGAAGTAGAAGTAAACATACAAAAATCCAGGGTAGCAGGAAGCTGATTTGTTACAGTGATTAAAAGATTTCCAAACCAAAAACAGATGGGATATTTAAAATATCACTATTTGCAATTAACCTTATGATGACATGTACCATAAATATACTAAATGTAAATCTTGAGCAATACTACATATTTTAATTCAAGCTAAATAAAAGGTAGCACAATATCAAAGTGAATGTTAGTGTCAATGTTTTTTGGAAATATTTTACAAAATAATATGTTTAAAAAATATAATTTGTTTCATTGTAATTTGAATATAGAAACAGTCCTTATTAAGAAGCACTTGCAACCCAGATTAATCAGTTTGCCCTCTCTGGCGCAGGTTGTAAGCCATGCACTAAAATTTTCATACAATTTTGAGACACGCAAGTCTCTTGAAGGGAGATAAGTTACTTTAAACTATTCATGACAGAGGGAGGACCAGGATAACTTTTTAAAATAAACATTTCAACTTTTATTTTAGGGGCAGGGGTACATGTGCAAGTTTGTTATATAGGTAAACTTGTGACTTGGGGATTTGGCATACAGATTATTTAGTCATCCAGGTACTAAGCTTAGTACCTGACATTTTTTTTTTTTTCTGAACCTCTACCACTTCCCCCCAATATCCATCAAGTAGGCCCAGTGTCTGTTGTTCCCCTCTATCTGTCAATGTGTTCTCATTGTTTAGCTCCCACTTATAAGTGAGAACATGCGGTGGTTGGTTTTTTGTTCCTGCATTAGTTTGCTAAGGATAATGGCCTCTAGTTCCATCTACGTTCCTGCAAAGGACATGATCTCATTCTTTTTTATGGCTGCATAGTATTCCATGGTGTATATGTGCCACACTTTCTTTATCCAGTCTACTGTGGATGGGCATTTAAGTTGATTCCATGTCTTTTCTATGGTGCATAGTGCTGCAATGAACGTACACATGCATATGTCTTAAATACATAAAATCCAGATACTTCCTATTTTCCTTACTGCCCAAGAGCTTTAATATCTTTTCCCTGTCAGCCAATCCATGAAACTAAAACCAAGACAAACTGTCTGATTTTAATTTCTCCTCTCTAGTGGAGATTTTAAAAAGCAGTGACAGTTAAGAGGCAGGAAGAGAAGAAAGAAGTTAAGAGCCTAGATTATCTACAAGTTCGATAATCATACAATAAGCTCATTTGTTCTAGACAGTCCTAAAGATACTATCTATCACTATGGTATCTTAGCGGGGCAAATAAAACACAACACATCCCTTAGATGAATCCCTAACTGTCCAGTACATCGTCACAGACGCGTGACTCATGAGAAATACATATGACAACCATTCCCAAACTCTTCCGAAACTGGATATACAGCAGATATGACGGTACTTCAATACATGAGGCATGAAGCCAAGCAACAGTTAATAAGCCAAACTTTGAGCTATCATAGCATTCAATATACATTTATTAAGTGTATGAAGTGTGTGTTATCACAGGCACTGACATACAAAGATGGACAAGACAACATCTCCCTTACGATAAGAGTCATGTTGGATTTGTACATAAATAAGTAATCATGATGCACCATGATGAGTGCCCAAAGAGACAGAGACTTGCTGAACAGAGGTACTACGAAGCATAGAAAGTGTGTGGGAAGAGTTTGGGAAGACTTCCTTGAAGAAGCAGTAGAGTAGAAAGCATTTGCAAACTAGAATACATTAGAAACCAGGTCAGCGGCTAACTGGTTGTGTCATTTAGCCAGTTATTTCACCTTTCTAACCCATGGCTTCTCAATTAGCGAAACAAAAATAATAGCCAGACACAGGGGTGAAAGTGCAGTTCCATCTCAAAAAAGTGGGCAAAAGAAAATTGAGGATAATAATATCTACATAGCTAGCCTGTTGTAAGAAGAAAAAGAGATCACACATGTAAAGCACTCAGTTTCCTGCAAACAAGAAGCACTTGATAAATTGTACTGATTTTATCAGTTAGGAGTGATTTCAGGTGCCTCATTAGCAGCAGTCATTGTACCACTATTATTGGTCTCATGGCAACTTGTTGGGTTCACATGTCTTATTTTTAGTCTGAGTTAATACTTTAGCTGGAGGCTACCTACCACTAGGAGGAAAAACTAAGAAATGTAGTTTTAAGAGTAATCAAATTCATAAACCACTTCACTTTCTATAAGGTCAGAGTTCATTAAAGAGGAATGCAAAGGTTATTACATTAGCAATATCAATAGGAAAGCAAACACAGGGAAAATATATCTTATTTGCCACTACAGGGGTGATATATTAGCCAACACATGTAGTAGTAAATATTAGTATGTCTGATGAACACATCACTACCAACTGTCATCATACGGTAAGTATATCATGAGAAAAAGGTTATGTAAAAATTTCAGGAGTATGAAATGGTAAAAAAAGAAAAAGATATATAGGAGGTATCATTAGAGTACTTCTCAAGGGATAAAGGAATAAGAATGTAATAGAAAAAAAGAAGTACCCTGAATGTCCTAAAGGGCTTATTCTTATCCTTTAGGCAATAGGGACTTTAAGGTGACATAAAGCATGTTGATTGCTTTAACTATTGATTCTATTATCATATGCAAGTTTACTACCGCATTGTATAAGCTCATAGGTATATTTCTTCAATTCCAGGGTGTCTTTGTCACAATATATATGTTTGAGATATATTTTGTCAGCTATATCACAATTTAAATGAATCCTATATTGTTTTTGAAGGGCAGTGATACTAAAAATAAGGTTTGCAGATGTCCCAAACACATACTTCACTACTTGTCTGTCTATTAGTGATAAAAAGTTCTCCTTCCCTTCCTTTTATTCAGTCCACATGCATTCAATATTTACTATATAAAGTGCCACACACAATGCTAGACTCTTGAAGAAACCTTCAAAGTGATCCTGTGTTAAGTGTAATATGCATCCTCTATTCCTATGCAGATTGAATAAAATGTGTTTTCAACAGATGTACCTTTCCCCAGCGTACTTTTAAATAATGATAAAAACTTTGATGCTTTCCTTTATATAACTTTCCCTTTAAACTGTTGGTAGTTTTTTTTTTTTTTTTTTAAGTTGGTAAAAAGGGTTTTTAAAAAATCTGACAGTCAGGTGAATAGGAAGTGAACAGAATGAAGAGGAGGGAAAACAGATCAGCCAAGTGCTCTCTAATTAAAGTCTGTTGTGTGAAGCATCTTCCAAAAAGACAAGAAGGCTGAGTCTTACCAATATAAAATTCTCAAGAAATCCTTGCCCTGAAGGTATTAAAGCATCAGGGTAGTTATTTCAAGAGTGGATTCCTTCAATTCCTACAGTTTAAAAAATCACCACCTTCATTTGCTGTTATTTTTTCTGTTTTCATCTTTTTTTTTTTTCTTACTGGTGAACTCAGTTCGGCACCCTTGAGATAATGTAATTTCTGTAGAGTGGTGTAAGTCTAGTGAGAGGAATATGGAAATTTACAAGGTTTTGCTTTACACGGGACTGAGGAACACCAGATTTGGGCTCCCTTCCCTATTGCCCTTTTTGACACTGGGAAGCCTGCTGGGCTCAGTCACCTTTTCTGTTATATAACAATGTGCTTGTGGAATCCTGAGTGTTCTGGGCTCTGCCATGCAGAGGAGGATGAGAAGAAACAGCAAGGTGTGAAGGTCTGGTCCAGGAAACAAAGGAAGAGTTTCAAAGCTCTTACTTTGAGATGGTGTAGACCTTTGATTCTTGTACATCTTTGTTTCCTTTTGTTCTATTTTTTTTGGATGGCCTTCTCCCTGGGTGTGGTATCGTAGCCTGGATTACCTCCTGCACATAAAGCGCATAGTAGTGGGTGGCTTTCTATGGGGAACAATTCTCACCCTCGAAGCTCATTTACTTCATCATCTTTTGCTGCCTCTTCTGGCCAGAGGTTAGGATTTCAAAGTTCAAGACTACAGTGTGGGACTCTATAATTTATTTTATGAAGAAGGCTCTTCTTCTTTTTTTTTTTTTTTTGAGGTAATCTCGCTTTGTCACCCTGGCTGGAGTGCAGTGGCACAATCTTGGCTCCCTGTAACCTCTGCCTCCTGGGCTCAAGTGATTCTCCTGCCTCAGCCTCCAGAGTAGCTAGGATTACAGGTACCCATCACCCCGCCGGCTAATTTTTGTGTTTTTAGTAGAGATGGGGTTTTATCATGTTGGCTAGGCTGGTCTCAAACTCCTGACCTCAAGTGATCCGCCTGACTTGGCCTCCCAAAGTGCTAGGATTACAGGTGTGACCCACTGAGCCTGGCCAGCTCTTCCTGTATTCATTCTCGTATTCACTCATGTATTGAGCCACTACTGGGTGGGATAGATCCACAGACAGATATAACAAGAGCATTGCCTCAAGATGACAATGTAGGAGGAAAGGCCAACATGATACATACTTCAGAGGATTTTAAAAATATAATGTCATGACAATCAGAACCTGTTATCACTCTAACTACGATCTATGAACTAAACATCTGGTGTTTTCCAGGGAAAGTACAAAGTTGTATTTCAGATCTTTTGTTGATTTTTAGAAGCTCTTCTGGAGCATCTATGCAGAGGTCAACAAGTCTGGCACTACTTCAGGTGCTGAGCACTAGGATTTGCTACACACACAGTATTGGCTGCTGCAATCTTACAATCAATTAAAATGCTGAATTTATTCCAAGGAGTATTTGGTTAGTTACCTCGGAGCCAACACAGGATTTTTTTTCCTTGTGCTTATTCCTACTTGAACTTATCCGACTCTATCTATTGTGGGTCCCTGGATCCCTGATCAGATCTTTTCCAATCCAAAAAAAGTGGCTGTTATCATAAACCTTATATTGATGGAGGCTATTTCCCCTCCTACCCACTATACACCTAGTGCATCTCCTGGTCTTCATGATGTACGCCTCTCACATTTACTGCAAACACAGCAAGACTGTCACAGCTTTTACCATATTTGATTTTTTTTTTTTTTTTTAACAGAGAATCACTTTGCTTTATCAAGTGGTGAAAGGGTTATGTAAAAGTTGACATGCCTGCGACTTATTTTTAACTAGCAAATCATAATCATCCCACACTGTCTAAAGTACTAAACTTAACATATAAATCATATGCCCTTACTAGAAAGAGCTAGCTAGAAAAATGTAAATAATAAAATTAAAATTGCTAAACTCCCTCATTATGTATTTATAATTAGCAGTTAAATTATTAACTGTTTTCAGAACTTCTGAAATAGGTTGTTGATATTAAGGAAGCTGTTCAACAAAAACCTCAACAAGTATAGTCTTAAAATCAAATCAGTGAAATAATCTTTTAAATGTTTAGCTAGCTATCCATTAGCATTTGCATTAAATTTCAGCAACAGTGGTTGTTTTAGCTTTTTGGGATGTTATTTTTCTGCACAAACATAATGCAAAGAACTATAAAAGTTATTTGTTTTCATATTTTACACATGACTTTCCAATAGCACTAATCAGATTTTATGTCCATAACTATGGGTATAAAGTAATTATTTTATTTCTCAAATAGTAGTCTGGATCCCCTGTCCATATTCTTTGCTCATATTTACTGTGTCATTTGCCATCAGGTACCACAGTTACCTGGACATATGCCCATTTGCCTAGTTTGACAGAGCTACTTAAGGGTAAGCATCCCAATCTGTGGAAAAGTATAAAAAAAAGTCAGGGATCACAGAACCACCTTTGTTCACAGTGATTACCATCATGTCGATAAATGAAAAATAAAGAAGGAAACTCTCTGAAAGAAAATGTCATGTATTCAGGGATGGGCATTACAATGGGAATACAGATGCCACGGTAACGCATGTGCGAATCAAGTGGAAGAGTCTCTTGTTCTGTGTCCCTCTGATTCAACTTCACCCCTATGTATCTCCAGATGAAGGGAGGAAATTGAAAATTCATCCTCAAGCTTCAAGTACAGTACCCTTTCTGATATGGCTAACAGTAGTTTGGGTAACACCATATTGACTGTGGGTTGCAAAATTAATGCAACATATTAGCAGTTCTGAATCAGACAAGGGGTCAAAATGGAGGAATTGAGGCAAATTTATGTGCTGGAAGACAGAAGGACTACAAATAAGAAACAAAGAACTGTGGCAAGGTGGCAAGTATTGAAAAATTGGGGCAATGTTAATTAATGACGAGGAAGCAAAAAGTGTTGGTTGCCAAAGAAGGGATTTGACAGTCTTGATTCGTTCTTGGAAATGCGGGACTACAAAAAAATAAATAAATAAAATTGTGAGTTTTAAATGAAGCTGCTGCGATGAAACTGAGGCTGCCACACTATCTGGATTGGTTAGTGTCTATGTCAGCATGCAAATGGGGTGCTTTTCCTTACCTCCAGATGCTCTAAAATATAGGGCGGATTTGTCATGCCAAGCCTCAGCATTGCTCCCTCAGGAATCACTTCAACCAGTTTCCACAGGAGTGTGGGGAGATTGGTGCCAATATCTCTGCCATAAGCCCCCGTGTCTTCACTGGTCAACCATATCTCACAAACACCCTCTGTGAATCAAAGGAGATAATTAACAAATCTGTGGCAGAGCTGTTTCCTTCATCATACAGCTGCTCACTCTTTATAATGCAGTATTTCTCAACACTATTATTCAGGCAGTCTGGGTATTCAATTGCAGAGAAAAAGCAGCTTATCCCATGGTGCCAGTGGGTTATTAAGTTCATTTTACGAACACCAGAGAGTTACAACAATGCTGTAAATTATCAGTGTGTCCTGTGAAGTGATTAACATTCACAGCCAATCAGTTCAACTGTGCTTCCCCCAAAGCACTTTGATCAAGACTAAAGCCTCAGTCCCACCTCAGAGAATACCTAGTTTATTGAATACTCTAAGTCCTGGAACTGAAAGTCACTTCACAGAACAGGTACTATCAGCAGTTAACTCATTAATCAGTATGGCACCAACCTAAGGAAAAATGCCAAGTGTAGTTAAGGTTTAGCTCACATATTATTAATTATTAGGTACCCATTTTTCTCGTAGCAACTATTCTAGTCTGTCTTCATTATTCATTCAAAAATAGTATTCATTTTATTACTGCATTCAAAAAAGTTGGTTGCTGCCTAAACTGAGTGTTTGTGTTGGAAAACCTGTTTACTGACAGCTTGCTTTCTATTTTCCACAAATCAGACGTTAGGAAAATATATATATATATATAGTTTGTGGTTATTATGTTATAAAGAATCCTGACT
Organism: Piliocolobus tephrosceles; assembly: GCF_002776525.5. Taxonomy (NCBI): domain Eukaryota; kingdom Metazoa; phylum Chordata; class Mammalia; order Primates; family Cercopithecidae; genus Piliocolobus; species Piliocolobus tephrosceles. The sequence goes on from NC_045438.1 coordinate 147,552,772, forward strand.
TCACATATCATACCCTGCAATGATACTGCTTCAAATGTCCAGAGGAAATACTTTGGGATCCCCCTCATGTTATTTAAAATGAATAAAACAGTTAGCAAGAGCCATTCAGGCTTTCATGGCACACAGAACTTTTCTGAACCCATATTCAATGAAATGATCAGCCTATTTTAAAAGGCCAAATGATTAACAAGGCTAAAACAAACAATGAAGTGAGCCTGTGAAATTTGTTCACGCTCAAGTGCTTTGTTGCTTCTGCAGAAGCTCAACACACACAGAGGCACACAAACTGAAGACTTTAGCCTGAACTAAAGTATAAGTTTCTAGAAAGTGTCTTCAAATTATAATTTTAAATTATCTTTAGTTGACAGAACAGAAGAGTTTCAAAAATACATTTAAATATTCCTAGCTAAGAGAGACAACAAATAAAACACATGGCTTTTATGTGAGTGTGGACTTAAAACTTACAGAATAAAAAAGCATAAAATAAAGATCTTTGCTCCTTTTAGTATGTTCCAAGAGGTAGAAAAAAACACAGCATAAAGATTTCCAATCACTATTATTTTCTTTAGCATAAGAAATACAATTACTTTAGCAAAAAACTAAACCATATAAAAACATTTTCACTTTTTCCTGCCTATCTTTCTGAGACATACACATCCTCACTCACACCCACACAACATGGAAAATACAAGGATAGAAATAAGATTTTAGTTTCCCCAAATTAAAGAATCAATAACTTAGCATTGAGAACAGAATACATAGAAAAAAGATCACTTAAAAAGCTTTTTAAAAAACAAAAAGCTCAATACATTTAAAAAGCTGAAGATATTTTTAGCATCTGAAAATTAGTAGTATTATGGATATATGGGTTTTCATAGTTTAAATTAAATACCTAGTTCCAGAAATAATAAACCTTTGCTTAATCTTAATCATTTCATAAAAAGCTTTATCCTCCAAAGAAATAGTCTGGCATGTCCATAGGCTATTTTTAGAGGTGTATAATTTTATAAATGTTCTCTGTAGATGAAATAAATCTTTTTCTATTTAAAAAGTAGACTGAAATTAGTGGTATCATCTTTAATATTATATCTGCCATTAGACACTGGACTCATACAATCTTTTTTTTTTTTTAACAAAATCTTATCAGAAAATCCACTCCAGGAAAAGAGATGGCTAAGTAACAACATAAACAGATTTTAAAACATTCTGAAAGAGGTTATAAAAACAGGACATTATCCATGATTTTCCAGTTACTGGCATTTGAGCAACACAATATGAATATTTTAAAATGAACAGAATAATTTTAATTTATAATTTTTCCATCCAAATGGTTCCATGTTATGCCTTATGTAGAGAGCGCGGGTTCCTGGAACAGTGCCTTGCTGTTGCTAGATGAATATAGAAGGGGAAAAATCGCTATGAATAGGAATGGAAATAACATCCATGGAGAAACAGCAGCCAGCTCTTCAAGCTGCATAGGTGGGGACCAATAGCCCCCTGGTGGGCTGAAACTTCAAATTAAATCACATAAAGAGGAAGCAGCTGTAACACTAAATCAGCAACAACAGGAATAATGGTCTTGATGTCTCCAAGATCAAGGCTGCTAAAATACTCTACATAATAGCAACCTGGTTTAAAACACAATGGAACGAAAGAGCATGCGCAAATTGAAACCCTTGGACTTGAGGAGAATTTTGCTTTGCCAATTCAATTCAAAAATCTGTCAAAGATGATCTTGTTCTTAGTCAATGTGAGAAAGTTCAGCTTTTGTAAGGGTGTATTTCAAGCATGAATCCTAATGAGAATGGATCTCTCAAACAGTTAGGATATGGAAGTCATTACATACTAAAAGTGACGCTAAATGTGGAATCCCCACGCCTGACATCCTTTTCCCTGGAAAGTCTCCTGATTACTCATAGCACAGGCAGTTCGTGCCAGGCCACGCTTGCATATGAAGTCACCAGAGCACCTGAGGGCTTCAGTAGTCACTAATGGACACACATTGGGACACAAGCTTGTATCTGCACACTTAACTGGCTAGACTTATGGACAGAAGTGCTTGCCTAAACAGCTTCATTTCTTAAGGACTTCAGTTATGAGCTTTATTTCTTTGCACATTCAGTTCTCAATTCATCCAAACATTTATTTGGCCCTTACCATGTGCCCTGCAGCTCTTCCAGCTCACAACAGATATGGATTCACCATTAAAATGGCTATTAGCTAAGAGCTGGCAAGGGGACACTTACTAACGTCCGCGACCCTTCGCATCCATCCCTGTTGTCAGTGGAGATACAATGGGACAGTCTTCAAGAACACAGCCTTAGACCAAAATGAAGGGTCTGCTGGGCTGGCTTAAAATGGACACAATGTCGGCCTCCGTAAGATAGTCTCAGTCTGCACTAGAACTTGGAATTTGATTAGTATATGTCAGGAAAATAAACGCATGAAAATGAAAAAGAGACGCAAGCAGGAAGAACTAAGATAAGAGAAGTGAATGCCCATTAAAAACTCCCATGCCTGTAAAAATAAATATATGCAAAAAAAGAAAGTGGTAGGGTAGGAAAGTGGGAGACAGAAATTGGGGTTTTTTTAAGCATCCAAGGGAAGATTTTACTGTTTTCTAAAATTGTTCATCTACCTGACTTTTGTTCATTTTCCCAAAAATTGTTCAGTCAACCCAACTTTTTAAATGAACATTATGTTCATCAGATCATCCACCCTCCTTCTGATGCATTAATTTTGGTAAAAGGAAAGGCAAATACTGGGAAGAATGAAACGTACTATACAGGAAAAAAAAGCCTTAAGTTTAGTTATTAGATTCCATGATCATCTTACCCAAGCAATTATAGACCAGCCTGTAGTTGAAACACAAGCCATTTTTCCCTGAATAAATAGCAACCCCAACAGCCAGATTCCCATCTCTGCTCCATAGCAATTTGAGATGACAGGAGATGGAAGTAGAAGACCTAAAAGTTTGATAATAAAAGGAGGATAATATCCTTAATCAAAGAGTCTCACGACAAAGAAAATTCTCTTTGAAAAATCAAACTTGGCCAAAATTCAATTTCAAAAGATTATGACTCACTATAACTTTATGTATGATCTTCATTGTAATAAATTAAAATATGGGTGAAGACTGATTTCATCTGGTCAAGAAGTAGCATTTCTCTAGTAGTTCCTGCTTTATCTATGAGGAAAATTTCCAGGATAAGTTGTTTCAATTATTCATGAATAGTCTCTAAAAATAACTACAAACATCCAAAACCTGTAAATAACGATTACGGGGATCACTAGCTAAAGAGCACTGGATGGCAGGGAAACCCTACATCAAGTACACATCATTTAAAAATCCTTGGAAAATCTGCTAACTCTACCTCCCACAACCCGGTGTGTGCTCTCCCCTCTCCATCTTTTTTTTGTTTTGCTTTTTTCTGAGACTGTTTCACTCTGTCACCCAGGCTGGAGTGCAATGGCACGATCTTGGCTCACTGTAACCTCTGCCTCCGAGGTTCAAGTGATTCTCCTACCTCAGCCTCCTAAGTAGCTGCGATTACAGGTGCACACAACCATGCCCAGCTAAGGTTTGTATCTTTAGTAGAGATGGGGTTTCACCATGTTGGCCAGGCTAGTCTCCAACTCCTGACCTCAGGTGATCCACCTACCTTAGCCTCCCAAAGTGCTGGGATTACAGGCATGAGCCACCACACCTGGCCCCTCCCCCTGTCTTTTGTTTTCCATTCCTATCCTTTGTTTTTTCCTCTCAATTTTATCCTTGAGTCTTTCTCCGCCATCTGGTTCCAGCCTTTATTCTCCTACAAAGGAAAATACATTACACATATATTACTTGTTATATTTATTTAATATGCATTAAATTGTCTGCTTTTACTTCCTGCTGCTTTAAGTGTCACAGTGCATTATATTTTTAGGGATTCTTTCTTCTTAAAAAATAATCTTAGAAAATTCAGAAATTAGGCCAGGTGAGGTGGTTCACGCCTGTAGTCACACCACTTTGGGAGGCCAAGGCGAGCAAATCACCTGAGGTCAGGAGTTCGAGACCAGCCTGACCAACATGGAGTCACCCCATCTCTACTAAAAATACAAAACTAGCTGGGTGTGGCAGCGCATGCCTGCAATCTCAACTACTCAGGAGGCTGAGGCAAGAGAATCACTTGAATCCGGGAGGCAGAGGTTGAATTTCCTGTAGTTCCCTGAGCAAGTCACTATAGCTCTGGCCACTATGCTTTACACCCATGCTGTTTCCTCTACCTAAAATGACCTCTACTGTTCTTTATGTAAGAAATATCTCTTTGAAGCCAGGCACTCGTGCCTGTCATCCCAGCAGTATGGGAGGCCAAGGCGGGCGGATCGCTTGAGGTCAGGAGTTCAAGACCAGCCTAGCCAACATGGTGAAACCTCATCGCTACTAAAAATACAAAAAAGCCAGGCACAGTGCGGCATGCCTGTAGTCCCAGCTACTTAGGAGGCTGAGGCAGGCGAATTACTTGAACCTGGGAGGTGGGGGATGCAGTAAACTAAGATGGCACCACTCCACTCCAGCCTGGGAGACAGCATGAGACTCGGTTTCAAAAAAAAAAAAGAAAGAAACACTTCTTCAGAAAACTTTCGTGACCACTGAGAATAATTTATATGCTCTTCCCCTGTGCTTTCAACACTCTTGTACATAATTCTGTTAATACAATGTGTTATAATTATTAGTTTGTCTTCCCTGAGAGAAAAGAAGCATTTCCCAGGCAGAGCTGCAAAACTCTAAAACACACATGCCTAGGACCTATCATGATGCTAGCAAACAGCAAGGCCTCAACACATTTTGGTTCCATCAATCAACATATTTTATGGGATCGCTTTCAGTAAAAAAAAAAAAAAAAAAAAAGAGATGCACAGATTAAGTATATTTCAGCCAACATCTGAAAAGCACCTCTTCCTATACAGACACATAAATATACACACATACATATAAACAGACATACACACACACACACATACAGAGACTGTGCACAAAAGTGGAGGAGGTTATATATTAGGCAATGAGGAAATACCAAAATGAATATTATTTGGACAATATGGAAATGCAGCTTGAATGTTGCAAAGTTTCTTCCATAGTCTCTTAACTTCTACACAAGATTAACAGTCCTGCTTAGGGTTCACTATTACCCTACAACAACAGCTGGCCAGCACAGCAACTGAATACAACCAGCTTTTCACTTACAGGTATGATTTTCTTTTTAGTTAAAAAGAAGTTCAGACAGATCAATACCCAGAAAACAAACTTTAACACTATTTTTATTGCCTTAATAACAAGTGTTAACAAAGAGATGGTATTTCCAGATCTTACTGATATCTGTAATTATACTTGTTACAGAAAAAAAATTTGTTGGCATAAATTGATGATGCTGTTGCTAAACAAAAACAACTTGTTTATTTCTTTCAAAAAGTCATCAGAAAGAATATTGTTGATTTCCATACTTCTGCAGGAACTTGGAAATAATGGAAAGTTCAAAATAAACTAAATACCATAAAAGGATGATACACTTTCTGAAAACAAGGCATCTGACTCCCTAGTCTCCAAAATCTGTAATAAGCCTCAATGAAGCAGATTAAGTTGATCCTCTTAATACCATGGTATGTTATGCTCCATATACGGGCATTTTTAATACCCCTAGAGAGAATATAGACAGCAGTGTCTATGAACAGGTCCTCTTGTGTTTCAGCATGATGTGGAGAGAGGTGTAATTCTATCTTTAAAAATCACAACGGGCTCAACCGCTAGCAGTCCAAACATTATGGATACGCGTAGGAGGAGGAAGAGGAAAGAAGAAAATCATTAGATGCCTGCAATGCAGTACATTGTTCTCAGAAAATATTAATAATCAGTTGATAATGGTGATAAAAACTTTTCTAGATTTCAAGACTAACAAAGAGCTACAGAATAGTTTAGAGGGTAAAGAAAAGTAAAAAAAAACAAAGGATTTCTCATTATTTCAGCCACTGAGCTCAATTATGGAATGAAGAACAAATAAAAGTTCAGATTTTTACAGGACAGAATTTTTGTGACTAATGTTTTGGTCCTAAAGGCCTTTCCCTTTGGGTCAGGCATAGTAGCTCATTCCTGTAATCCCTGCTCTTTGGGAGGCCAAGGCAGGAAGGAATCCCTGAGGCAAGGAGTTTAAGACCAGCCAGGGCAACACAGTGAGACTCTATCTCTACAAAAACTAAAAAAGTTAGTCGGGCATGGTAGTGTGCACCTGTAGTCCTAGCTATTTGGGAGGCTGAGGCAGGAGGATCACTAGAGCCCAGGAGTCGAGGTTACAGTGAGCTATGATTGCACCACTGCACTACAGCACTAGAGCCAGAGCAACAGAGTAAGACCTTGTTTCTTTTGTTTTTTTTTTTTAAGTAACCTTCACTTAAGGTACAGTCAAACAGAACTGAAATTCTGCAGTTAAAATTAGAAAATTTTGTCTTTAAAACTTATACAAGTACAGATGGTGCCTGACTTACAATGGCTCGACTTAGGATTCTTCAACTTTACGACAGCGTGAAAGCGATATGCGTTCAGTAGAAACCATACTTCCAGTAAACATACAACCATTCTGTTTTTAATTTTCAATACAGTATTCATCACATTGCATGAGATATTCAACACTATATTATAAAGTAGGCTTTGTATTAGATGATTTTGCCCAACTATAGGCTAATAAAAGTGTTCTGAGCATGTTTAAGGTAGGCAAGGCTAAGCTATGATGATCAGTAGGTTGGGTGTATTAAATGCTTTTTCTTTTCTTTTCTTTCTTTTTTGTTTTGTTTTGTTTTGTTTTCAAGACAGGGTCTTACTCTGTCACCAAGGCTGTAATGCAGTGGTGTGACCATGGGTCACTGCGGCCTTGACCTCCTGAACTCAAGTGATCCTGCCACCTCAGCCTCCTAGGTAGCTGGGACTACAGGTATGTGGCATCACATATGGCAAATTTTTGTATTTTTTGGACAGACAGGGTGTCACCATGTTGCCCAGGCTGGTCTCAAATTCCTGGAGTCAAAAAATCTGTTCTCCTTGGCCTCCCAAAATGCTGGGATTACAGGTGTGAGCCAATGCACCTGGCCTTTAAATGCATTTCAACTTATATTTTCAACTTATAATGGGATGTGACCCCATCGTAAGTTGAGGAGCATCCGTACTTAAACAGCAAATAGAATTTTCTATTTTCTATTATATTATTATATGTTCAGTTTGAAGGTATATCAGGTATATGGTTTAGGTGTCCTCATACAAATAAAACATCATTCATTCATTCATTGACTCCTTCTAGCAAGTAATTGTTGAACACCTATTATGTACCAGACACTGTTCTAAACCTTAGAGATAAAGTCTCTGCCCACATGAAACCTATTCAAATAAAACAGACAATAAACTAAGACATAAAGAACATATTGTCAAGTAAAAATAAGTGCTAATAAAAATTTTAAAAGCAAGATAAAAGGCATGGATGATGAGGTCAGTTGCAGTGGCTCACGTCTGTAATCCCAGCACTCTGGGAGGCTGAGGCGGGCGGATCACCTGAGGGCGGGAGTTTGAGACCAGCCTGACCAACATGGAGAAACTCCATCTCTACTAAAAATAGAAAATTAGCCAGGCGTGGTGGCATATGTCTGCAATCCCAGCTACTCGGGAGGCTGAGGCAGGAGAATCACTTGAACCTGGGAGGCAGAGGTTGCAATGAGCTGAGATTGCGCCATCGCACTCCAGCCTGGGCAACAAGAGTGAAACCCCATCTCAAAAAAAAAAAAAAGGTATGGATGATGGTACTGGATTACATCCTAGTAAACCCACTGTACGTTGAAAATATGAGTTGAAAATGCATGTAAAGGCCAGCCTCATTGGCTCACACCTGTAACCCCAGCATTTTGGGAGGCCAAGGAGGGTGAAATTTTGAGTCCAGGATGATGAAGTAATTGGGAAAAGACACTTATTTTTGATAGGGAATAGTTGAGGAAGACTCACAATGACACAAAACCTGAATGAATCAAGGTAGTAAGCCATGTAGATCAGCTATCTAAAGGAAGAGCCCTTGAAGCAGAGGGAATATAAGTGCAAAGACACAATATGAGTATACCTGCAGTTCCCAAGGCACCACAAAGAGGTCAGTGTAGTTAGAATGAAGTGAGTGAGGGGTTTGTGGTGAGAAAGAATTGTACAAGGGGAGCCAGTGTTAACGGAAGTTGTTACAAGGGGCTCAATCTCACAGGGCAGGACTAAGAGAGCAAAGATGACATGTTGATAAGCTATGCACTGTCATAGCCAATAAATATGCAATATGTATATTATAGTTGCCAGTGAAAGCTCTCAATAATTTCACTTTAAGATATTCTCATACTTATGCTCATGAAAACTGAATGCAGTTTCAAAATTCTCAAATCACTAGATATGTTGTATAAGAAGGGGCAGGAAAAAAAATAACATAATTCAACTGTCCACTCTTTCTGAACAAAATTAATTTCATTCACTCTTTATTTGGAGGGGAAATTTATTATTATAATTGACCAAAATATACCAAACAACACTCACAAATGTAAATAGAAATAAATAAAAGGAACCCAGACCAGTAACAATGTACGCTTTTTAGTTGGTATCACCTAGAGGAAAAGGAAGTGGTGCTTGTCTTTTATCTATTTTCTTTTCTTATTTCTTTCCATCCAACAGAGCCTAAATACTACTACTGGGCCCCCGCTTCTCACTTAGCATTATTTAAGTTGAAGTCCAGGAAATAAACCAATACTTGACACAAACTCAGAGTCTTAAAGTTTGAACCACCGCTTTGGCTTCAGAAGATAGGACAAATAAGAATATGTGAAATAGAACCTTCTCTATGAGGCAGGAAAAGGAATAGAAAAATAGGCTCACCCTCAAGAACCTACTACCCCAAAACCTGGAAACTATAATTATAAATACAATAATTTGGATCACTTTATTCTTTTGAACTACAGGTAAATATCCTTAATCCAAAATGCTTAGGACAAGAGGGGTTTTGGATTTCAGATTTTTTTCAAATTCTGGAAAATTTGCATCATACATATGAGCTAAACATCCCCAATCTGAAAATCCAAAATCCAAAGTGCTCCAATGAGCATTTCCTTTGAGTGTCATGTTGGCACTCAAAAAGTTTCAGATTTTAGAACATTTTGGATTTTGGATTTTTGGATTAGGGATACTCAAAGGGGGTTAGTTAAAATAGCCTTATGTGCCTTTTACAGGTTGGATGTAGGAGATGAGAAGATAGTTATGTTCTCTAGTAAATAAAAAGTAAAAAGGTTGTGTGTGTGTGTGTGCACGCATGTGTGCACATATGCACTGTTTCTACATAATGAAAGAATAAAGTGCAATTCTAGGACAAATAAATATTGTTTAAAAGTTTTAAGAAGCAGCTAGTGATTCAGCCCTGAGGAAAGGAAGAATAGTCAGAATAGGAAGGTCTGATAGATATCCCAGTTAGCAAGAATTTAATAATCAGTTACTTCTTCAATTTAAAATTTCTAAGAACCAAACACTACAAACATTTGCAGGTAATATTAACAAAAGGTATTTTTAATACTATCATAATAGAATAACATACATATCAATAACCAGTTCTATAACTTGACCAAAACTATGCCAATCAAAATGATAACTACCAACATATTTGCTTCTATAGAGGAATATGTAATATCCAGTACAAACTGTTGACTCTGACCATACTGATGATAGCAAACATTAATTAAAAGGACAGGTCAGGCACAGTGGCCATACCTATAATCCCAGCACTTTGGGGGGCTATGGTGGGTGGATCACTTGAGGTCAGGGGTTTGAGACCAGCCTGGCCAACATGGAAACCCGGTCTCTACTAAAAATACAAAAATTAACACAGCATGGTGGTGCGCCCCTGTAATCCCAGCTACTTGGGAGGCTGAGGCAGGAGAATCACTTGAACCAGGAGATGGAGGTTGCAGTGAGCTGAGATCACGCCACTGCCCTCCAGCCTGTGCGACAGAGTGAGACTGTCTCAAAAAGGACATATTGTGAGGGCTTCCACCTCTACACATGAAGGATTAACTGTTATAGAAATTACCCTACTGCTGTAAACAACTAGAAAAATTGACACAATATATGAGACAACAATAATTGGACAAGGAACAACATAGTGAAGGAATGTGATTCTTGAGAGAAACAAAGAAGATGAGCAATATGAGTTCATTTCCAGGCCACAATACAGACAGGTAGGAAAACAAATGATTTTTCTGATTTGAAAAGACAGAGGTTGGAGTTTAGAAGGTTACAACTGATAGGATTAAATATTACAGAGGAGAGGGCTTCATATGGAGGCAGAGCTCCAAAAATCAGAAGAGGGCTCCCTTCAAGTCTCTGGCTGAGTACTGATGTGGGCTAAACTATTGACTATGGTTATTTATTTATTTGGAGACAGAGTCTCACTATTTTGCCCAGGCTGGGCTCACACTCTCAATCCTCCTGCCTTAAGCCTTCTGAGTACTGGGACAACAGGCATGCATCATTGAGTCTGGTTCAGTGTGGTTACGACCAGGAGGGAAAAAAAAAAAACTCAATCAATAGGAACACAGTCAGAAATGACAAAGATGATGGAATTAACAGACAAGGACATAAAAACAGCTATTGTACATGTGGTCTATGCATTTAAAAAAATATGACCATGAGAAGAAAACAAAAGAAGGTATTTGAAAAGATCCTAGTGGAATTTCTAGAGATGAACTTGAAGACCTAGTAACAGAAACTACCCAAAATGAAATGAAGAGAAATAAAACATTCATAATAAAAACGAACAGAACAGAACCACACCAAGCACACTAACACGTAAGTAGAGTCCCTAAAATATGGCTAAATTTTCCCCAAATTTAGCAAAAACTATAAACCACAGATTCAATAAATTTAATCAACCTTCATCAGAATAAACAAAAGAAGCCACACCAAAGTACACAAACAAATTACTTTTATTTATTTTTTTTAGAATAAACAAGGTAATGAGGAGAAAATCTTAAAGGCAGCTGGGGGTTGGAAGTAATATTGTATATAAGAACAAAGAAAAGAGTGACAGACGACTTCTTGTCAGAAACGATGCAAGCCAGAGTGTAATGGAGACATAACCTCAAAAGATGGAACAACTCTCAACCTAGATTTTTCTTAACTTTTCAGACAAAGCTCAGTGAACTCAATACCAGCAGACCTCTACTCCAAAGACTAATAAAGAAAGATCTTTAAACAGGAGAGAAATAATACTAGATAAAAAGCACAGTACCAGATGATACACAAAGAAAAGAATTGGACCAGAAATGCAAATGTGTGAGTATATACAAAATATAATTTTTAATTTTTTTTGTTTTTTTTTTGAGACAGAGTCTCGCTCTGTCGCCAGGCTGGAGTGCAGTGGCGTGATCTCCACTCACTGCAACCTCTGACTCCCTGGTTCAAGCAATTCTCCTGCCTCAGCCTCCCAAGTAGCTGGGATTACAGGCACATGCCGCCACGACCAGCTAATTTTTGTATTTTTAGTAGACACAGGGTTTCACCACGTTGGCCAGGATGGTCTCTATCTTCTGACCTTGTGATCTGCCTGCCTTGGCCTCCCAAAGTGCTGGGATTACAGGTGTGAGCCACCGTTAAAATGTAATTGCTCAGCTTGGCATGGTGGCTCACGCCTGTAATACCAGCACTTTGGGAGGCCAAGGCAGGCGGATCACCTGAGGTTGGGAGTTTGAGACCAGCCTGACCAAGATGGAGAAACCCCATCTCTACTAAAAATACAGAATCAGCTGGATATGATGGCACCCACCTGTAACCCCAGATACTTGGAAGGCCGAGGCAGAAGAATCACTTGAATCCAGGAGGGGAAGGTTGTAGTGAGCTGAGATCATGCCATTGCCCTCCAGCCTGGGTAAAAACAGCAAGACTCCATCTCGAAAAAAAAAAAAAAAAACTATATATATATTATATACACACACATAAAATTGTTTAAAGCAAAAAAAATAATAACATATTATGGGGTTTACACCTGATGCAAAAGACTGACAATAGCACAAAGGACAAGAAGAAAGATGAAATGGAAATATACAATTATAAGGTTCTTACACTATAAATAATGTAGTAAAATATTATTTGAACATAGATTGTGATAGTTAAGGGTATATATTTAAACCTGAGAGCAACCATCAATCAATCAAAGTGGTAATTTTGGTAGTTCCATCTTTTTTCTATTTTATAAAACATTTAAAAGGAGCTAAATCAACAAATGAAGTCTATGTGTGTTAAACGTAAGTTGTCTTATAAGCTAATTAAGTACAATGATCATTATTAAATTCGGCTATGTGAGGCTAATCTAGAGAGCTAATATTCAGTATTTTAAAACAGTATGTTAGTTATCCTCTCGCCAAAGGGGAAAAACTGAATGTCATTTTGAAATAACTACCTCATGGAAAAAAAGTGATAATTTCTCATCGCCAATAATTCAACTTTTCACAGAAAGGTAAAACATACTTAGTTGCTGGCACTGAGGAAAACAACAAACCAACAACTTCACTGATCTCACCTTTTCTTTGCCCCAAAGCGCCAATTCAGGGCTCTCTAATTTGTACCTAGATATGATGTAAGATTTTAATAACTCTGTGCTTAAAAGTCAGTTAAGGATACTTCTCTCTCTCTTCATGGCTTATCACCATGGTTCACTAAAAATAGATCCCATTAGACAAGCTGCTTTTGGCACTATGGGTAACACAATGCATGAGTGTAATCAATCAATGTATTTGAATAACAAACACAGACAATTTTTAAAAATAAGAATTATCCAGCTTGAAATGCCAAAACTCTTTATCCACTTCATTTTATAAATACAGACTGTGATAGAAAGGTCAACAGACTTGCCCAAAGTGATACAATAAGCAGCAGCACAGCATGGATTAGAATTAATCTCTTAATTTCCAAGAAGCAACTCCAACATAATTCTTTTTAATGCCAATTTAGTGACTCAAGGAGAAGACCTATAAAATGCTGACTATAATTATGATATGAGTAGTACCAACCAAAAATCTCAAAAGCCAGCTTTAGTAGCATTAGAAATAAGAAATGATTGAAGAAAACCAAAACAATGTGTAAATAACATGAGATGCGTTAAGAGTAATAAACCTGTGCTATCCAATATAACCACAAGTCATATGTGGCCGCTGAACACTTGAAATGCAGTTGGTTTGAACTAAGATGTGCTTGAGATGGAGTCTCGCTCTGTCACCCAGGCTGGAGTGCAGTGGCGTGATCTCGGCTCACTGCAACCTCCGCCTCCCGGGTTCCTGCCATTCTCCTGCCTCAGCCTCCGGAGTAGCTGGGACTACAGGCACCCAATACCACGCCTGGCTAATTTTTTGTATTTTTAATAGAGATGGGGTTTCATTGTGTTAGCAAGGATGGTCTCGATCTCCTGACCTCGTGATCCATCTGCCTCGGCCTCCCAAAGTGCTGGAATTACAGGCATGAGCCACTGTGCCCAGTCCTAAGATGTGCTTTAAGTGCCAAGGTACACATCTGATTTCAACTACTTAGTATGAAAAAAAAAATGTAAACTATCTTATTAAGATTTTAAAATAATTTTTAAAACTGAGCGGGGCACAGTGGTACATGCCTGCAGTCCTAGCTACTTGCGTGGTTGAGGCAGGCGGATAGTCTGAGCTCAGGAGTTCAAGGCTGCTGTGACTGAGCCATTTTGCACTCCAGCCTGGGCAACAGAGAGAGGCTCCATCTCCCACTCCCCGACAAAAGAAATTGATTACAAATTGAAATTAGTATTTTGGATATAATGAGTTAAAGTATCTGATTAAAATAAACTTAACCTGTATCTTTTTCCTTTTTTAATGTGGCTACTAGAACATTTTAAATTATACACATGGCTCATATATTTCTACTGGGCAGCACTGTTATAAGGTATAGAACTGCCTACAATGAAGAACGAAAAGAATTAACATGAATTTTAATTCACATAATATATTAATAAATAATACTTTCTCCTAATTAATCAACAGAAACTGAAAATTCATCACAGTGAAGTGAAAGGATCGATAAAGATTTTGCACTTCATTTATGTATATTTCTTGATTGTATTGACACATTTTATTAAAATTCAAAACATATTAGTTAATAAATTAAAAAGTGGCATTCAGAAATGCAACTGTACAACAATCATTTTGTGTATTATCTTTAAGTCATCTTGGACATATACATTTTATACACTTCACAGTGTTTACAAAATAGAAAGAGACTATTGTATTTAAAACTATACTTCAAAGTTGAGTCCTTAATTCTCACTATTAAAATAGATATTTAGTAGTTCTTACTGCAAATAGCAGTTCTATCTACAAATTGCTTCCAACTGTAAACCATTATTTGTAAGTCATACATGAAGAAACACAAAAAATAGGTAAGATATGTAATTTGCCAAGTATTAACCAATACATGAGTGGCATAGAAATCTTTTAAAAAGCTCCTCATTTCCAGGTGTGATTTATACAACTTTTCTTGTTTAGGAAAAAATGAATATCATTACCAAAGTACTCCTGTTAACTTGATAAAAACACCATCTCTCAATCCCACTCCATAAAACCTTTACAGAGAAACTCTCCACCTTTGTCTCCTCTGCAGCCAATATATTACTGTGGCATTTACTTACGAGGATTTAAAAAGAAATAGGGTACTTATAGTAATTGCACTGGTCCAAGCCTAGCCAAATACAGCAAAATCATTTTGTTATCTTTTATATGTGTGCTGGTTAAGTTTTAAAAATGCTTTATTACCTCTATTAAGTCTGCCAAATCTCTTCTAGGAAAAACTGTTCTGATATTTCAAACTTGAGTTCACTTAAATTCTACAAAACTCTTGCGAAATACATTTTCATTCTGTATTCTCTAACTCCCCAGTTCTTTTTTTGTTATTTCCTGTGGCTTCAGCTGGTTAAGGATTAAGCTGAGGTCCTAGAAAGGGTGTCTTTCATTCATCATTTATTTTAAAGATCTCCAACAGTGACCAATGGAGAGAAATTCCTCAGTAAATGCAGCAGGAGGAAGGAACAGACAGAAAAAAGTGGAGAGAAGTATCTCTAACATACTATATAATTTACTTCTCATTATGTTCATTGTGTATTGCCTCTCTGCCCCACCCCCAAATAGAAGGAAAGCTACAATAAGACTGAGATTCTCATCTGTTTTGTTCACCGAACTAACTCTTGTAATAGGACAGTGACTGAGGACATATTAAGCATCCGGTGAATATTTATTTATTGACTGAATGAATAAATTAATAAGAAGACAGGAAGAAAGGGAAGCATGAAGGGTTGGGGAAGGAGGAAAAGGAGGAGGGACACTGAGATGACAACATGAAAGGAAGAAGGAGCCTACAGGTGCAGTTCTCAGATTTGCTTACAAAGAAAAGAACATAAGAAAGTATTCAAGTTTTCACAATGTTTCAAACAGAAAACAAAGCACGAATGCTCATTCTCATTGGAGTAGGAAGTACACAACCAGAAAATACCTATATGTATTCAACAGACAAAAAAAAAAGAAAAAACAGATTGTAAAAATAATAAATTGTTTGAGCTTCTGTTAATGTTTCCTACTTACGCACCAATTTATCATCTTTTATATATCCACACAAATGGAGAATAGCCACCAAAATGGGAAGAAAAGGTTTCCTGAGAAATACGGAAAATTGAGATGATTCTATCCATTAACTTAATCCATTCTCCCTTTAAAATGAGTAAAAAATAACATTATTTCATTTTAATAGGAAAAAAAGAAGAGTTTTACTAGGGAATCATTTGAAGACCATCAGTCTACACAGAAGTACACTGGCTACCTATCAGTTCCAAGAGAACTCCACAAATTTGAAATTTAAAACATCAAGTTAGAAGATGGTATCCTGGAAGCAATGAACACAACTAGCAATCATATCTTAGTTTCAAAACCCTTTCTCCCAACATAAAGTATAAGCATTGCTTAGAGAAATGGGTGATTGCAGGATTTTAGTTGGGGAAAGTACAAGGTAATGGGTGATTCCAGGATTTTAGGTGGGGAAAGTACAAGGCAAGCCTAAAACACTTTCTGGTGCCAGGCAGTAAGAAAGTACTAAAAAAATTATGAGGGCAAATCAAGAGAACAAAGGAGTCAAACTGAAGAAGCTGTCAATGGCCAATCTGGGACAAATTTGATCAACAAAATAAATAATGACAGTAGCGGAATTTAAAGTATAGAACAAAACAAATATCCGTGAGTCCAAAACAGAAAAGGTAATTCAAAAAATAAATGGAGGAAAAAGCAGAGGTCTTCCATATAATATGACTGTAATTACTGAATGTAAAAGGTAAGGTAGGAAAATCAACATCTGACAAACACCACAAGTAATAATTGTCAGAGGCAAGGATCATCCATGGATGTTAAAGTTAGTGGGCAGAAGGAAGATATTTACAGTTTTTAAGCATTTCCCCATAAGACACTTAATAATTAAAATGAAAAAAAAAAAAAAAAACCACCTCACAGTGGTGAAACTTGGCATCACCTTAACTATGTAATAAAAATGAAACCCACCAGTAATGAGAGTTCTTAACATCATGTACCTTAATGTTCTGAAAAGTGCATATCAATTACTTCGGTGGTACTCTTGCCAAAAATGCATAACCTGAATTTAATCACATGGAAATACCAGACAAACTCAAATTGAGAGAGGTGCTATAAAATAATTGACCAGCACATTTCAAAAATATTAAGGTTATAAAAGACAAACACGGGAGACCTGGCCCAGATTGGAAGTGAAGAGACTAAGGAGACATGGTAACTACATGTAATGTGGGATCCTACATGGACCTGGGACCAGAAAAAGAATGTGAGTGAAACAATGGGTGAAATTTGGATAGGGTCTGTAGATTACATAATAGTATTTTACCAACATTAAGTTTCTGGTATTGATAATTAGATAATGGTCATGTTAAAATAGAAACATTCAAGGCCAGGTGTGGTGGCTCAGGCCTGTATTTCCAGCACTTTGGGAGGCCAAGGAGCGATGATCACTTGATCCCAGTTGGATCGAGACCAGCCTGGGCAATATGGTGAAACCCCGTCCCTACAAAAATTACAAAAAAAGTTAGCTGGGTGTGGTGGTGCACACCTGTAGCCCCAGCCCAGGAAGCTGAGGTAGGAGGATGGCTTGAGTGAGGGAGTTCAAGGCTGCAGTGAGCTGTGATTGTGCTACTACACTCTCACCGGGGGGACAGAGTGAAACACTGTCTTGAAAAAAAAAGGAAAAGAAAAGAAAAGAAAGAAGGCAAAGAAAGAAAAAGAAAGAAAGAAAGAAAGAAAGAAAGAAAGAAAGAAAGAAAGAAAGAAAGAAAGAGAAAGAAAGAAAGAAAGGAAGACTTGAGGAAGGGTAAATGTACTGTTTTTGCAACATTTCTGTAAGTCTGGGATTTTTATACAATAAAAGCAAACAAGGAAGAAAATGAAGGCAAGAGTATGGCTTATTAGGGCAAAGGACTCAGAATATGTGAAACCTCTGGTAACCAACAGACTCTAGGAGCTTCAGGTGAAATTTAAGTAAGGCAGGATTAACATACTCTTTGTCTAATGTAAATCAAGGACCTATTTCCTCAGAACTGAGTCTAAGTTTCCTGATTTAAAGTGGCTACTGTTAGGATGCTTCTAAAATTATCACTTATTTTTTAAAAAACCATCAAATGAACACATTTTTCTTTAAATAAGAAGCCTTACACACTACATAAAAAAGGTAATTTTTTATCCTGTATTTGCAATTAGAAACTCAAGGACCACATTCTGAAACATGTCCTGGTACTGCCATTGTCATCAGCCAAGTGGTATTTATCAAGTAGTCGTCACCAAGCCCCCTGTGAAGTTTCCCAAGGGATATTTAAAAAAAAAAAAAAATGATGAGACAGCTGTGACACATTTTTTTAAAAGTGTACAGAAAAGTTTTAAGTTAAATAAATTTATAAGATAGGTCAGTATAACCACAAACAGAAAGATGTGAAGATAATATTGTCAGCAGGCATTAGAAAAGAATAATTATTCTATGTTTTTGAGGTGTTAAACTTAGATACAGTAAAGATAAAATGCATTACATCTCTATTCATTATTTTATATCTACAGTAATACAAAGGAGAAGCTATGGGACAAGGTGCAGTGGTATGAAGAAATCAACATAACATTTGTATCTGAGGAAAAGAAAAAATCTGGTGGCTGGCAGGCTGGCACTCTTACACCAAGAGTGTGGCAAAGCACGTCTGGTGTGCAGTGAGCAGAAGAGGAATCCATATGCCTGTAATCCTAGCTCTTTGGGAGGCCAATGGGGGAGGACTGCTTGAGCCCAGGAGTTGTAGATCAGCCTGGGCAATGTAGCGAGACCCTGTTTCTATTTTTTTTAAAAGTCTAATTTTGGTCAGGTATGGTGGCTCATGCCTGTAATCCCAACACTTCGGGAGGCCGAGGCAGGTGGGTCACTCGAGATCAGGAGTTCGAGACCAGCCTGGCCAACATGGCAAAACCCTGTCTCTACTAAAAGTACAAAAATTAGCCAGGTGTGGAGGTGCATCCCTATAAGCCCAGCTATTCAGGAGGCTTGAGGCACAAGAATCTCTTGAACCCAGAAGGCAGAGATTACAGTGAACCAAGACTGCACCACAGCACTCCAGCCTGGGCAACAGAGTGAAACTATGTCTCCAAAAAAACAAATGTCTAATTTTCCACACCACACAGGGCAACTTTAATTGCTCAACAAAAATGAGACGAATGAGGGGGTAAGGATCTGGCTTCCAAACAAATATATTACAATTCAGCCTTAGTAAACTATGCCTGTCATAATAATTTCCACTTAGAGAAGACTAAATTTAAAAGTTCATTATAAATTACAATGCTATTAAAAGTCATTAGCAATAAAAAATGATGTGAAACATTTGATATAATAAAAAGTATGTATACGCCAGGCGCAGTGGCTCATGCCTGTAATCCCAACACTTTGGGAGGCTGAGGCAGGCAGATCTTGAGGTCAGGAGTTCAAGACCAGCCTGGTCAACACGGTGTAACCCCGTCTCTACTAAAAGTACAAAAATTAGTTGGGTGTGGTGGTGCGTGCCTGTAGTCCCAGATACTCAGGAGGCTGAGGCAGGAGAATTGCTTGGACCCAGTAGGCAGCGTTTGCAGTGAGCCGAGACCGTGCCATTACACTCCAGCCTAGGTGACAGAGACTTCATCTCAAAAAAAAACAAAAAACAAAAAGTATGTATAAGGCGGAATTAAGTAATTAAATACAGGATTGTTTTGTTTTGTTTTGTTTTGTTTGAGACAAGGTATCTCTCTCTTATGCAGGCTGGAGTACAGTGGTGTGATCATAGCTCATTGCAGAGCCTTGACCTCCCAGGCTCAAGTATCCTCCTGCCTCAGCCTCCCGAGTAGCTGGGACTACAGCGGCATCTCACTATGTCCAGCTAATTTTTTTTCAGTTTTTCTAGAGATGAGGTGTCACTACGTTGCCATGTCTGGTCTTAAACTCCTGGGCTCAAGTGTTCCTTCTGTCTCAGCCTCTCAAAGTGCTGGTATTATAGGCATGAACCACCATGCCTACCTAGGACTTTTTTTTATTAATACAGTGACTTTATAATATGCCCTGAAGGTCAGAAAACAGACTACACAACTAAGAAAATGATGAGAAAGAGAAGGCCACAAATGAAGACAATCTGCAGAAAATGATCTGTTGATTCACTATTGGTCTACATGTTACTCATGGCAATAACACAAATATTACCTGAGCGAGCGCCAGGTGCTGGACACCATGCTAAAAGTACAAAGATGAATAAGACATCTGTCTAGCACTGTCTAGTGTCATGAAGCAGCAAGGGCGACTTGTATTTAAAAACTTAAATGGATCTCTACATCTACATTTCTACTTCTACTTAAAGTGGATGAAATCCACTCTAGTTCCCTGATTCTAGAACTAGACGAATACCATCACACATTTTTGGAAATAACTTAATTGCGCTTAATTGCCCTTGTCCTACCAGCTATAATCTGTCAAGGAGATCCAGCCATGCCTTCAATTATATTGCTCTCTCAACCTGAGACTCTCCAGCCCTCAAAGCTGTTTATTTGTTTTATAACCTGTGTCAATAGAAATCTATTTTTAATCCCTTTACTGCTCCTTGGTCTCTTCTAACTACTATGATGAGGACCACGTTCATATAATGCCTTGAATGTTACTGGTATTAGTAAATAACATAACCTTTTACTATTTAAAAAAGAAAAGAAAAAGATTAAACAATGAAAAATGAGCCTAGACTAGAAATCTCTATTGACCACAGAATTGTTGTGACACTAAAAGCTATTTAACTATAAAAGGTCCTTAAATTACAAAATATGCAAATTACCTTTATGCAAGAAATGTACCAAATATTCTAAGATTCAGAGTGCTTAAAAACATTCACCCAACTGGGATGATTTCAGATTAAAGAAAATAAGGATGGTGTAATTATATACACTTACCTTGACAAATAGAAAGCAATCTGTGATTAGAACATAGCAATTAGTTACAAAATGCTTCACATGGATTTAATTACCCATCAGTCTACATGTAGCTTAATTACTTTTATCTCATTGCATCAGTAAAAGATTTCTGCCTGAGGCAACTGCCAGTCATATATTTATAAGGTTTCTAGACTTTACAGTGAATACATTATAACATTCAGGCAAATGTGCTAAAGTTACAGTTGCAGAGGCATTCTTAATTTTCAGTCTCTCTTTTTAGTTAATAAACGATCTCATCCCTTTCTTAGAGTCAACTACCATCTAACTTTCACACTGACAGTGCCACCTATTTGGCTAAATAACACTGTTGATATAAACTTCACCTTTGTTTATTTTAATCCTGTAGGAGCCAGAAGGAAAGACCTTTGAAACCAAAACAATTATCTTATTGCCCTGAAGAAAAGGGTATTGTTTTCTCATGGGGAAGGTAAATACTTAAATTCAGAAAGGAGATGATGCTCTTTCTTTAGGCTGGCTGAAGAAAGTCCTTTTTCTTCCTGCTGCACTGCTAATGGTGGCTTCCTGAGATGGCATGTTTGTGATTCAGAGTGAGAAGCACTATACTGCATTTTTTCTCTCCTTGGGAAGACAGTTTTGAAATTCCGCCAACCACGGTTTGATTCCTGGCTCCTTCATTGATTAACTCAATGTCTGGACAAGTTACTTAATTGACCTGAGGATAAATAATAACTATCTCATTAGGCTACTAAATACAATAACACAATCAGATTCATTAACACAAAAAACATCCAGTACAGGACCTTGGCTCCATAGCAAGGCATATAATAAAAGCTAATACTGTTTGCTGGATTCCCCTAGGAGGGTTCTATGAGGATTATATGATTTCATTAGAAAAAGCGCTCTCTTTGGAACTAGGTAGATAATACCCTCTCTCTCATTTTTCTTTAGTGAAACATTTTTGGGGTTGGTGGGGAAATCACATTCTCTAAAAACGGAAAGTTTTTAGGACTCTGGAATTTGGGTGTTAGTGGACTCTGGTCCCATTCTAGTTTAGAACCACTGTAGAAATTCCCTTCTGTTAAGGAAAACAGCTTTTGGGAAAGAGGGCATTGTCTCAACTCAATTAACAGAAATCTAAAGAGACTTAGGGCTCATGAGTCAGCAGGAATCCCTTTGTAATTTCTTCCTTACCCACACCAAAGTTTCTTCTGTTTATGCTTATATATAAACAAAATCGATAGGAAAAAATGGGTCTGAAGTGCTACAGCGCTTCAGAATTGTCAATAAAGCATGTTACAACTTCAAATGGGAACATGGGTGGACACAATTCTAATTAGGTAGGTCCAACGTGGTGTCCAAAACTGTGTACCCCAGTGATCCTGACACTCCAACTTTGAGAAACATTCAGTGGGTTCATAAGAGAACACAACAACAACTCAAATATTTTAGTTATCAAAATCCTTAAAAAAAGAAAGAAAATAATTTTAGACTTTCAGAAAAACTTTTAAAATCCCCTCCTTAAATTTAGTTCTCATATTATTATTTCATTTGTCCCAATTATTGATCCCAAAAAGGAATACAGACTCCAGTTTCTTAAAAATAGCTTGGAAATGATTAATGTGTCACCATGATATATAGGTTTACCACTACGGTTGAAAGAAATAAAGAACTAGGAGAGAGAAGTATATGATACAAAGGCAAGATTTTATGGTTATGTGTGGGCACTAACGCAGAGAGAAAGAACTTGACATTTGAGATGTGTATTAAATATATGAAGATAATCTATACTGTAAAATTAATCGACTGAAGACTTTCTGAATTTCTACTCCTTAATTCATAAACTTCAAAGCAAGCATTAAATGACAGTTGCTTGAAAAATATTTTCAGCTTCTTTCGGGTAAGGAGCTGTGTTTTATTCATTTAGGTACAAACAGCACAAAGTAAGTTCTCAATGTTTGCTAAAGGAAGGAAAGGGATGAGGCAGCAAGGAAAATACCTCAAATGTTTCATCTTTTAGGAAGGGCAAATGTTTCCAATTTTTTTTTTCCCAATATTACTGTGAGTTCGAAATCATTTTTAGAATGTGTTCTACAGATAATCACATGCCACGGAGACGAATACCATCACACATTTTTGGAAATAACTTAATTGCGCTTTAATCCCTTTGTGTAGCTTGTTCAAGCAGTTCTTATTCAGCACCAGGAGAATAGTTCTGTTAGTAGCGAAACTCCCCTGAATCTGCCTCTTACCAGGCAATGACGATGAGGCCATTAATATTGCCT
Organism: Piliocolobus tephrosceles; assembly: GCF_002776525.5. Taxonomy (NCBI): domain Eukaryota; kingdom Metazoa; phylum Chordata; class Mammalia; order Primates; family Cercopithecidae; genus Piliocolobus; species Piliocolobus tephrosceles. The sequence goes on from NC_045438.1 coordinate 147,575,652, forward strand.
ATGTCTTATTTGTAAAACTGTATGGTGACACCGGATTCTTACCATTCAATGGCAGCAAATTTACCAGTAGAGAACACAGCACAGGGCCTAGTGTCTGGCAACGAGGCCAATTATGATATGTAGCAACTTTTCCAAGCTCAAATGACTTCAAAGATGAATTATAACTAGAAAACGATTGCATATATATCATTAAATGTACATCCCATATGTCAGTATAAAACAGTGATGCAGTTAGGCTAAGCTTTAGTCAGTATGGGTTAGAATTCTGGTTCTACTGTGTACTAGCTAGGTAGCCAAGGCAGCCTTAATTACTGGTCTCTGAGCTTAGGTTTCCTAGTCTGTGAGATTAAGACACGTGGCCAGGCGCAGTGGCTCAGCCTGTAATCCCAGCACTTTGGGAGGCCGAGGCGGGCGGATCATGAGGTCAGGAGATCGAGACCATCTTGGCCAACATGGTGAAACCCTGTCTCTACTAAAAATACAAAAATTAGCCGTGCGTGGTCGCAGGAGCCTGTAGTTCCAGCTACTTGGGAGGCTGAGGCGGCAGAATTGCTTAAACCCGGGAGGTGGAGGCTGCAGTGAGCTGAGATCGTGCCACTGTACTCCAGCCTGGGCAACAGAGCGAGACTCTGTCTCAAAAAAAAAAAAAAGATACACATAATACCTACACCTCATAAAGTTAATGTAAAGATTAAATGAGAAAATCCATATAAACACTTCCCACTGTTCCTGGCACTTAGTAAAAAACGAATCCTAGCAACTGTCATTATTATGAAAGATACTAAAGTAACAATGAGGGGATGTGGGTCCACTCCAGGTTTCAACATGGGTTTTGTTTACTGGACCAGCAGCCATTGCCTTTGGAAATTGGAAATGACAATATGCTTACTAAAGCATTTGAATGACTCTGGAATTGCCATTCGGAGACGAAAACTACTTCTTTGACAGTAAAGTTACAATAAAAAGGATAATTGTGGCATAGTCTGTTCAGACCTATATGCAGAAATTGCCCTATTTGCAAATGGGAACTACCCAAGCACAGAAATAGAGCTTGACAGGGCTTTAAAAAACAATAGAGTTAATTAAAAGAAAAACAAATACTTTTTATAGAGTTCAAAAACAAGTTAATTTTTTTTTTTTTTTTAAATTCACGTTTATGGTGTTAACAAAGAGTTGAAAAAACAATGAAATAAATGTTGGAAACCACTTCAACTGACTTCTTTTAAACAGCTTTCATTAGTTTGGTTTGAGTCTGTTTTTTAGCTCACTAAGTGTTTTTAAAATTAGATTTGTTGTTTTAAAGTAGCTTTTCTTGGTACTTTTTGTCAAGAAAAGTCCAGAAATCACTTATACTTTTGACCCAGAAAATCCAGATAAACTTGATAAAGAAATGCTCTTGTAAGCCAACTTTATGAAGACAAATTTAAATTAAAGGAAAAAAGAAAACACAGTTTCAGAGTATTTAAACAAGCACGAAAATCGTAAATCAGGTGCTGACATCTTAAAACAAAAATAATGTGCTAAGTCTCTGAGTCTTTTTTCCTTGTACTCTTTGGGGGCCAGGATGGGGAGAAGATGTTGACTCTGAGTCAGCCCTCAGCTGATGGGAATTAAAAGGAGCCATCAGCAGCCCAACTGCCAGTGGGGAAGAACACACTTTGACCCCAGAGGCAGAGAGCTGGTAGATCTTCAGGTGTCAGCCGGCAAAAAAGTAAAATTAAATTAAAAGAATAAATCAGCCTCCATCCTGATAATAATATACCTGCCCGTTACAAAACTGCAACAACAACAAAATCTATTTTGACACTTTTGAATGTTAAAAGAGGTCAGATGTAAGGCAAAATTCACTGGTAGTAACGTCAAATAGATAAGGCATAAACAAAAAACATCCAATCTGCTATCATTCCTTCCTTAGGAATGAGTGCCTTCTCCAAACATCCCTGTCTTACTGCTTTTTTCTACCTTGCTTTTTCTACCACTGCCTCTGTGGGGGAACACCTCTGCTTTCCTGGGTTTTCCTTTCCATTTACTTCTAGGTCGTGTGATGCACAGGAAAATGCTATCCTTGCCCCCAAGGTTAATCTTTATTACCAGGAAGAGTATGTGTCCCTTCCCCAGGGAAGACCTGGAGTAGTCCCAGAAAAAAACCACAGCTGACAAGTGGCTGTAGGCATTTAAGTCGTCTCCTGGCACCATCTCCCCAGAAAGTTATCCCGCTAAGCTTGGACCTTTGAGTTGGGATCTTTTTCCTATCTACTGGGATCCTTCCATACTTTCTGGAACTGTCAGGATTTATTCTAATAATTCCTGGAAGAAGGAAAGGCTACATTTCCACTGTATAGGGTTAAAACTGCAGGGAGGCGAGCAGTGTACTTTCACTTGAAGATGTAATGAATATTGGCTGGCTTTATAGACATCATCCTCAAGCTCAGATGGAACTCAAAACAATATGCCGAGAGATTATGAATCCAGGACTCAACTTCATAAGTATTTTGAGTTGAATAGATTTGTGTACGAGAAAGCTTCATAATTTTTTCAATTCTCGAGTATTACCACTAACTTATAAAAGAATACTGGAGAGCTGGGCACAGTGGCTCATGTCTGTAATCCCAGCAGCTCAGGAGGCTAAGGTGGGAGGACGGTTTGAGGCTAAGAGTTCAAGGCCAGCCCGGGCAACATAGCAAGATCCTGTCGCTAACAAAAGTGAAAAAAAAAAAAAAAAAAAAAAAAGGAATATTGCAAACCTCAGGGACAATCTATAGTAGAAGAAACTATTTTAACTGTGGTTTTTTCAATACTGCCTCACTTTAGTCGCTTGATTTTGTCAGATCTCAGATTCTTCATCTGGAAAATAAAGAGCTTAGATCAGACCAGCTTAAGGTTTTGGAATTAGAGATCCCCTTTGATAATGACAGAAGCTAAGGATACCCTTCCAAAAACGTGCCACATACAACATTTGGTTTGATTATTTCAGGTGATTCACAGATCCTGGAAAGCACATCTGTGAAAAACTCCTGGGCTATGTTTAAATGTGATATTACAATCACTGCACATAATAAAACATTTTTTAAAATAAAGGTATACAATTTTTACCGCTAGAAAATTAGTTTCTTAACATCCTCTAAGGAACTATTGAACAATTATTTGCAAAATATAAGTTTAAAAAGACTCTGATATTACCAGCCTGCACATGGCACCTTCCCCGCCATGACACCTTTACATTCTATGTGATTGTAAAATGATCACTCCATCAGCTGAGGATGGTTACCATTGATTGGCAAGTGTCTTAAGTACTATAAGAGTCATAATTTCCCTGGCCTGAAACTATCAGAGCTCTCACCAAACATTAATGAAATAGCTGGCTAAAGCTACATAAGATTTTCAGAGACAAAACATTTCCCTTTTGCATCAAACGCAAGCTGTTTGCTTAGAAAAAACAGAGTAAGGCTGTTCAAGAAAGAAACATCTCAATTATCAAATGATAATGAAGTCAAATTATACAGTCTAATAATCTTCTAAGATTTTAATAAAAACTGATAGAATAATTTTTACACTCAGTAACACTCCGAAAGGTCAAGACAACTATTAAAGAAAATAATATAATTAAAGATGTATAGTGTTTGTAAGTTGAAATCAGGAGAAGACACTACTTTGGGGGGAAAAAAACATTATTCCTGGATTCAGACTTCTTAGTTACCAAGGCAAATAGAAAATATAAAGCAAAAAAGCACATTCCTGTTTTAGGAAACGTTTCCTAGGACATAATTCCCCAAATATCTTTTAGATTCCAGAATCAGAATTCCAGAGTCTAGGATACATCTTCCTGTCCACCACAGGTCAAAGATTTGACTTTCCACTTCTTTTTGTTACTATGGTTAAAAATCGCTTAAAAAGTAATATTAATGCAAAAGAGGTGGACTCCTATTGCATTATTAATAGGCAATGCAACGTAAACGGTTTTGTTCACCATTCTTCACTGCTCTTGCTAACAGTTTCAAAACAGGAGGTGCTGAAGCATGAAGACTGTTTGCAGCCATTGCTTTTTGAAATCACAGTGCTGGGAATTGGTGGAATTCTTGCCTCCTTGGGTTATTATCAGACACTGTGAGCTTTCTTTGAAAGCAGACTATAAATTCACAAGGGGGTCCCCTGCCTTCAATCAAGGAAATGTTTAAAATGACCCCATCTGCTATTTTAATGTATTCTTCCCAAAGACTGCCATAAATATTTAATATAAGAAAGGCGCTGTTTAAACACAATGAATAGCTTATGAAATTAAAGTTGGCTGACGGATTACACTGTATACATAATACACTGTAAATAATGACAAAGAAAATATGAGCAGCATTACTAACTTTCTCTTATTTCTCTTGACATTTCTTAAGGAATGTTCAAAAGACATTTAGATATGGTCAGCTTAATTGATACCAAAGGCTGACTAACTCTATAGAGCCATTCTATTCATGTCTCTCTCTATATATAAATATATATAAACATCTTGGTATATTACCCACTGAAAGGGTATGAAATCGATTTTCCATTTCTCAAGAAGTCTCACTTAGCCCACTATGTTCACAAAAGTCACAGAACTATGATGGACACCTTCTATCAAGTCCCTGGTTTAGTTTCTTATATTCAAACAGGAATCAACACTTAATATTAGGCTTTTCTATGGAAGATATTCAATGCATACGTATTGAATGAGTACATACAGTTTTTATCAGATGCAATTATATACTGCATTCAAAATTTCCAAGGTAAGATGCTCCTTCTTTCTGGTACTGTTCCAATAACCAACCTGCATATTTTCTATTCTCATGAATATGCATTTATTCTTACTTTGTTTTCACAGAAATAGAGAACAGCTGTGCCTCTTCTCCTTATAACTCCTAATCTTTTGATTCTTCTGTCCAAATCAAACAATTTCAACTTCTTTTAATTTTTCTGAGGTCTCTTTTTCTAACCATTTTCACTGAATTTCTCCACAGTGTAATATTAGAATTATTTCTCAATATTTATATGCCTCCAAAGTAATGTTAACTCTTACAAGATCAACATACCCTTGACATAAGATAAGTGTACTGACCAGATTATTTTTTCCTGCTGGCTCAGTGCCAAGTCCAAATTCTTTATGTAAACAACTATAGAGTTCAACATACCATATAGATTTTTGACCAACCCTTCAGCTAATTTCCATAGATTCTTTTATTCTCTTGATGCCATCAATTTCTCCCATACTGATGTCATGTGTCAATATCCTTTGTATATTTTTCATTCTGTTTACTAAATAAAAGGCAATATTGTTCTAAGCTAATAATATCATCTTCAGAAAACCATCCTCAGGTTATTAACAGAGCTCTGTTTAATAGCCTGCAAAATGTACCAATTTATTTTTCTAAAAATCTTATAGAAAAAATACGTTGGAACTTGTCAAGATTTTCATTTAAGTCTAGATAATAAAGATTAATTTCTTCCCCCATTTTTAGATGGAGTATCACTCAATCATAAAAGAGAGGAACAAAATTGATAATAGTGTTGAAAATGTTACAGTACTCTGTAACTAATATCTTTGGCTTGATATTTTTACTGTTGATAGAGGTTCTAGTATCTTCCCATTTTTAATCATTAGTATCATTTACAAGTAAGTCTATTTAAAAGGAGATTACTATATTTTCTGGAATCCAAGATACCAACAATGTAAAGGATGTCTTTTTTAAAAAGGCACTACTAAGGAAAAAACAATAAAATGTTTTTACATAATCACTAAATTCCCTAAATTATCAGATGTATTTTCACTTAGCAGTAAAAATGTAAAATAAGTGCACCTTAATATTTTATTAAACAAGGTATTGTTATTTTTCTGCTCTTATAACAGTAAATTCTATAGTAAGTACATTCCTAAACATCACATAGTACTTATAATGTAAGCCACAGAGTTAATTATTTCACATGAAAAAGTCAGTCTGTTACTATATTGATACTCTACTAGAATTCTGAACACCTTAAATATAGGCTATATATACCTCGAAGATATTGCAGGTTCAGTTCCAGACTACTGCAATGAAGAAAAAAAGTGCAATAAAGCAAATCGTATGATAAAATGAGTCACACAAATCGTCTAGTTTCCCAGTGCATCTATCTAAAAGTTATTTTTATGCTGTGGTCTATTAAGTATGCAATAGTATCATGTCTGAAAAAGTGCACATACCTTGATTTTAAAATACCTTATTGCTACAAATGCTAATGATCATCTGAGACTTCAGGGAGTCGTGATTTTCTTTTGCTGGTGAAGGGTCTTGACTCCAACGTTGATGGTTGCTGCCTAATCAAGGTGGTGGTTGGTGAAGGTTGGGTTGCTGTTGCAATTTCTTCAAGGAAGGCAGCAATAAAGTTTGCTATATTGGTTGATTCTTCCTTTCACAAAAGATTCTCTGTAGCACGAGCATTTTACCCACAAAAGAACTGCTTTTCAAATTGGAGTCAATCCTCTCAAACCCTGCTGCTGCCTTAGCAACTAAGTTTATGTAATATTCAAAATCCTTTGTTGTCATTTAAACAAAAGTCCGAGATGGCATCTTCTCTCAATAGAAGTCTGTTTCAACTGTATTGAAAATCTGTTGTTTAGCATAGGCACCTTCATCAATGGTCTTAGTTAGATCTTCTGGATAACTTGCTGCAATTTCTTCATCAGCATTTGCTGCTTCACCCTGCACTTTTATGTTATGGAGATGGCTTCTTTTCTTAAACCTCATGAATCAACCTCTACTAGCTTCAGACTTTTCTTCTGCAGCTTCCTCATCTCTTTCAGCCTTCATAGAATTGAAGAGAGTTAGGGCTTTGCCTTGGATTAGACTTTCGCTTAAGAGAATGTTATGGTTCATTTGATCTTCTATCCAGACCACTCAAACTTTCTTCTATCAGCAATAAGGCTGTTTCACTTTCTTATCATTTGTGTGTTCACTGGAGTAGCACTTCTAATTTCCCTCAATATCTTCTCTATTGCATTCACAACATGACCAACGGTACAAGAGACCTAGCTTTCAGCCTGCCTTGCCTTTTGACATGCCTTTTACTAAGCTTAATCATTTCTAGAGACAGGGTCTTACTCTGTCGCCCAGGCTAGAGTGCAGTGGTATGATGTCAGCTCACCGCAACCTCCGCCCCCTGGGCTCAAGCAATCTTCCCACTTCAGCCTCCCTAGTAGCTAGGTCTATGGGTACGCACCACTACACCTGGCTAATCTATTGTATTTTTGTAGAGGCAGGATTTCACCATGTTGCCCAGGCTAGTCTTTAACTCCGGAGGTCCACCCACCTCGGCCTCTCAAAGTGCTAGATTACAGGCGTGTACCGCCATGCCTGCCCATTTCTAGCTTTTGACAAAAAGTGAGAGACATGCAGCTGTCCCTTTCACTCGAACACTTAGAGGCCTTCGTAGGGTTATTTGTTGGCCTAATGTCAATATTGTTGTGAGTGAGGCAATAGGGAGGCCAGAAGAAAGACAGACAGAGAGAGGGAGAGGGATTGCTGGTGGGGGAACAGTCAGAACACATACTATTTATCAATTAAGTTCACCATCCCATATGGGCATGGTTTGTGGTATCTCAAAACGATTGTAATAGTAACCTCGAAGATCACTGATCACAGATCACCATAATAAATATAGCAGTGAAAACATGTGGGCCGGGCGCGGTGGCTCACACCTGTAATCCCAGCATTTTGGGAGGCCGAGGTGGGCGGATCACGAGGTCAGGAGATCGAGACCATCCTGGCTAACACAGTGAAACCCCATCTCTACTAAAAAAAAAAAATACAAAAAAATTAGCCGGGTGTGGTGGCGGGCGCCTGTAGTCCCAGCTACTCGGGAGGCTAAGGCAGGAGAATGGCGTGAACCCGGGAGGTGGAACATGCAGTGAGCCGAGATTGCGCCACTGCACTCCAGCCTGGGCGACAGAGCAAGACTCTGTCTCAAAGAAAAAAAAAAGAAAAATGTGAAATATTGTGAGACATACCAAAATGTGACACAGAGACACAAAGTTAGCACAAGATATTGGAAAAAAACGGTGCTGAGAGAATTGCTTGAAGCACAGTTCACACAAACCTTCAATTTATGAAAAAACTTACAATATCTACAAAGGAAAATAAAGCAAAGTGCAATAAGAGGAGGTATGCCTGTACTCAAGAGTTGTATGTAGGCTGGGCATGGTGGCTCGCGCCTGTAACCCCTGTACTTTGGGAGACGGAGGCTGGAGGATTGCTTGAGCCAGGAGTTACAGATCAGCCTGGGCAACATGGCAAGACCCTGTTTCCACCAAAAGGAAAAAAAAGAGAGAGAGAAAAGACTATACATAGATGCTTTTTCCCCCCAAATACCTTTTAAAATCACTTTATCTTTTTTCTATGACTTCTAGGTTGCCATAATAAAGTATTTCTGAGTCAAATATCATCCCTCCTAATTATGCCTGATTGTTAAATAAACTTATGACCTATGCCTTAAGCATAACTTAAGCTATTCATTCATTTTAATAGATCATCTCAAAGGATATACAGAGGCAGCTTAAATTATAAATCATTTGGTAAATTATGGAAATTTCTGTGCATTATATGGACTCATTAAAACAAACTTTTTGAAATGAACAAAAGCTTCCCAAGTGATGGGTTACTGCTTAACTAATACAAACTACAAATACAAACTTCTATTTCTCTGTTCTCTTCCCAGTTCTAAGTCAGATCTTATAAACTGAAGATTGTTTTTCTGGGTGAAATGAATGAGTTGTTTGACTTGATTAAAGCTTAATATTGGTTGCAATGCATAGGGAAAGTGAACACCCCTCAGTTTACCTTCCCTATTCATTCACCATAACAGGAGCAGCTTGCCTGTTATTTGTCACAGAATAGTACACACACCCATACACGTATCTATCCTACTCGATGTACAATGTCTTAAAATCTTAATTTAGATACTGTCCCCTCTTTATGGCTCCTATATGTCTTAGGTGAGTTCATTTTCTCATGTTCCTCTCCTACCCCTTCCAAACTTCCCAGCAATCAGGAATACTGTGAGAGGGTGAAGAAAGAAAAATTTCAAAACCAGGATTTCTTTGTAGCCTAAAATGTCAAAAACTCTTTACAATGATTCCTTTTCTGTCTGACTTTGAATATGTGATTCATTATGGAAGTACAGTAGAGCCTCTGAATGCTGGTGGGACAGTGATTTATTCAAACACAAGATTTGTTCCAGAAATAGTACCATGGGGTCCAAATAAGTTTGAGATGGTTCTTTTCTCTGGCATTGGCTCAGAACGTATGCCTTTATCACAAAACCAGTTTGAATTTTGTTCGCATATCCCGTTACACTTCGTTCAAATCATTCCTCACCTTTAAGAACACAGCCCAGGACCATCTGAAGTACTTCACTGACAGTTACAGTATACAAATAAATTAAGGCCTCTAAAGTAACTGCAAATCAGGCCTGGCATCCCTCAATCTGAGAAGAAACGTTTAACTTATTCCTCCTTCCTAAAAGAAAATAGTAGAGATAACTGCAATTGTTGAGAAACTACGGAGAGAGGGTTTAAATTTTCCACATAACATTCTCTTACTCATTTGCTGTTTTGGCCAAATATGAAGAATAAGAACTACAGAAAGTAAAGCCTGAATCTGAGAAATTACATCACCAATAGGCAATGAAATGAAGTGATTCTTGGTAGTTACTGCCAGTTGCTAAAAGCCTGTGAAATCAAGCCACAGAGCTGGGCCAGAGGCTGAGGACTGGTAGAAACTAGGATGCACCACAGGACCATTCTACTTAGGCTCTGAGATGAGGTTGGGAATAGGTAACTATTAAAATTCCTAACAAAAGTAGCTTAGGTTCCAAAATTGCTCTGAAACATCAACTTAAACCTGGATAGCCAGGAGCAAGTCATGCAACCTCTCGAGCCTTTGTTCGTTTGTTTGTTTATTTATTTATTTATTTTGAGACAGAGTCTCGCTCAGCCTCCCAGGGTGGAGTGCAGTGGTGCAATCTTGGCTCACTGCAACCTCTGTACCCTGGGTTCAAGCGACTCTCCTGCCTCAGCCTCCCAAGTAGCTGGGGCTACAGGCGCATAACACCACACTTGGCTAATTTTTATATTTTTAGTAAAGATGGAGTTTCACCATGTTGGCCAATTTGGTCTGATTTCTTGACCTCGTGATCTGCCCACCTCGGCCTCCCAAAATGCTGGGATTATAGGCATAAGCCACCGTGCCAGGCCAGTTTATTTGTGTTTTTAAAGACAGGAGTAACAACCTGGCTGGCTGGGGTGTGTATGGCTCACAGATGAATTATGTAAAGCATCCAACACAATGACTGCACCTAGTTCACCCTTGATAAATAGGAGCTTTGTTATCTAATATAAGAATTTAAAGAAGAACCTTTCAGTTACATATCTAGGAGAGGGGCTTTAGCCATTGGAACCATCTGAATCTCAAGAAAGACATGCACACTTAGCAGTTAGGGCCATATTAAAGTAACACCGCTTCCTGACTGCCATATTCCAAAATGACTGGGCCAGTATCTCTCTACACAAAGGGTAAGTGAATCTTTCAATATGCCAATCAGTCTACTAAACTAAGAGCATTTGAATAATGATTTCTTAGGTTCACCATTCGTGGAAGAATTTTTTTCATTGTAAGTGCTTTCTTGGGCATACAGCCCACAGTTAGAAAATTAGCATTATTATTTTAATACTAACTAAATAGAATTGTGGATGGCAGTACATAATCCTAAAAACAATAAACACAATTTTGATTTACTTAATTCTGTATACAGTGAACAAATAATCTGATTCTTTGAAACTATTTTAAGATTCGCAATCTTGGAAATATGACAAAGGAAAGTAGGAATCAAAGAATGGTATTGAAATATAAAATTTTCTAATGCCAAGACAAAAGTCACACGGATTTCAGCTTGTCAGTCGAGCATGAGTCTGATTATTCTATTTACTTCACTGACTTTGATCCCTATCCTCACCTCATCTTGGAGTTAGTTTTTCCTATGGTGGGCTCCTGTTTGTCATAAAACCTTTATTTTTAACTCAGTCTGCACTTCTTACTTACAGGCCTACATTTTCAGGTCTTGTTCTAGAAATGACATTATTCAAATTTTCAGCTGAGACCTCGTCCTCTGGCCTTACCCAAAACAGTCAGACCAAATGAGATGCTTCACAGTGCTAACTAAGAACTGATCTTTCAACTACTTAGTGATAAGCAACAGCAGCTGGTTCTGAGTAATCATACAGGAAAGGAGCTCAATACTAAGCTTCTAGAAACAATCCCCAACCCAGCACAAAAAAGGCTTAATGAGAAAACTGTCACTGTTTTCAGCTGCACCAAGAATTCATCACTGTAAACACCACCACCCCTAAGAGCCGGATGCTACTACTGCCACTCTGGCTAGCAAACCTGGAATCTAAGCAGAGCCTCTCTCCTCAAATTGCTCATTTCAGAACTTAGGTTTGTTGATGGAACCTAGGTTACATTCTCGTGCCCTAGGTGCAAAGCAGATTAGTCCTCTGAGTTCTATTGTGGGAGGATGGTTCTTCTCCTAAGGTGGGAAATTCCCCCAGATTATAGCAAGAGTGTTCAAAAGGTGCTGGGAAGCCAAAAAAAAAAATACCAATCATGCCCACTGTACAGGATTATAAATTGCTAAAACCAAATAAAAACCCACAGAAGGCCGGGCGCGGTGGCTCAAGCCTGTAGTCCCAGCACTTTGGGAGGCCGAGACGGGCGGATCACTAGGTCAGGAGATCGAGACCATCCTGGCTAACACGGTGAAACCCCGTCTCTACTAAAAAATACAAAAAACTAGCCGGGCAAGGTGGCGGGCGCCTGTAGTCCCAGGTACTCGGGAGGCTGAGGCAGGAGAATGGCGTGAACCCGGGAGGCGGAGCTTGCAGTGAGCTGAGATCCGGCCACTGCACTCCAGCCCGGGCGACAAAGTGAGACTCCGTCTCAAAAAAAAAACAAAAAAAAAAACAAAAAAAAACTCACAGAAGACACAAAATGAGTTCATGTCCTTTGCAGGGACATGGATGTAGCTGGAAACCATCATTCTCAGCAAATTATCACAAGAACAGAAAACCAAACACCACAAGTTCTCACTCATAAGTGGGAGTTGAACAATGAGAACACATGGACAACAGGAAGGGGAACATCACACACTGGGGCCTATCGGGGAGGGGTGGGGGAGAGGGGCGGCTAAGGGAGGGATAGCATTAGGAGAAATTCCTAATGTAGGTGACAGGCTGATGGGTGCAGCAAACCACCATGGCACATGTATACCTATGTAACAAACCTGCACGTTCTGCACATGTACCCCAGAACTTAAAGTATTAAAAAAAAAAGAAAGAAACAAAATGAAGTCTTAATTCCTTCATCCCAGGAAAGAGATGTGCAAATAATTAAATCATAAATTTAGCAAACAAATATAGTGTGGATATAGCAATGTCTCTGATCGTGATTTAAATCTACTGTGAATAATGAAGAAAAGTCTACAGTGTTCTGTAGTGCTTAGTGCTCAGTTCTAATACCTATCAGTTATCCTTCTCCTTTTCAAAATGGATAGCAGCTACCGAAGCTGTAGACCCCATCCTGACTTGAGTCACATTGTGGCTAATTCTGTCCCCTTTAATACTCCATTTCCGTTTCTCTGCAGTAACCCACATGACTTCTGACGTATTCATTTTTGCTGAGTTCTCATGGAAAACAGCTTCCATCATTAAGCACGCATATTTAATCAGAACCTCCTCTGTAATGAGAATACTTTGTTCTGACTGAAGAAGTGAGGAATTCCAGGATACGATATGCACAATATTGCTGTTGGCCAATACTGGAGGGTGGACGTGCCCATGAACACTAAATGCAGGCATTCTTGCTCACCTCAGCATCTTACAGGGACAAACACAAAGAAGATGAATGATCAGTGCTTCTTAATGCCCCATCAGGAAGCATCATTTTACATAGCCTCCCATGTGCATATCAAATTTAGGCATAGGAATATGAGTAAGTAAAGAAACTGAGAAGCAGAAGTAAGAGAATTATCACCTCCAGCCTAAAGTCAAAACCAAACAATATGCATTTATATGCCTTAAAAATGATTAGAAGAACACACAAAATTGCACAGTGCTTATCTCAAGGTAGAATCATAGAATGTATATGTTTTATTCTTCTTCATGCTTTTTGTGATGTACAAGAATGAGCATGTGTTACAGCTTCCAATCAGAAAGAAGCAGGTAGACTTGTTTACTGGAATATAGTCCCCCAAATACCACAAACTCATAAAAATATCTTCTAATGAAATTCAAGATTATTATGATTCTCATTTTCTTTTTTAAAATAACCATTTTGCAACTACGTCTTAAAACAGGTAAAGCTTGTGATAGTTGAATGGTATTGCTGTAGTCCATTTGGGCTGCTATAATAAAAAACCTTAGACTGGGTAATTTAGAAATAATATAAATTTATTGCTCACAATTTTGTTAGCTTGGAAGTCAAAGATCAATGTGCCAGCAGATTTGGTGTCTAGTGAGCACCTGTTCCTCATAGATGGAGCCTTCTCTGTGTCCTCACATGGCAGAAGGGCAATAAGGGCTAGGTAGCTCTCTTGGCCTCTTTTTTCTCTGAGACACAGTCTCAGGCTGTCGCCCTGGCTGGAGTGCAGTGGCGTGATCTCAGCTCACTGCAACCTCCACCTCCCTGGCTAAAACAATTCTCATGCCTCAGCCACCTGAGTAGCTAGGACCTCAGCCATGTGCCACCATGCCCAGCCAATTCTTTTGTATTTTCAGTAGATTCTTAGGCCCCTATCATAGGGTCTCTAAAACCACTCATGAGGATTCTGCTCTCACGACCTAACCACCCTACAAAGGCTCCTCCATTCCTTAATGCTATCATGTTAGCAATTAGGTTTCAATGTATGAATTTTGGAGGGACACAAACATTCAGAAAATAGCAAGTATATTTAATATTTCAAAAATACGTGTGATACCATATGTTCTCAATCCCATATGGGAGCTAAGCTGTGAGAATGCAAAGGCTTATGAATGATACAATGGACTTTGGGCACTCAGGGGAAAGGGTAGGATGGGAGTGAGGGAAAAAAATTACACATTGGGTATAGTGTACAGGTGCACCAAAATCTCAGAAATCACCACCAAAAAGCTTATTCATGTAACCAAAAACCATCTGTTCCCCAGAAACCTACTGAAATAAAAAAGAAAAATGTGTGATATAAATATGACCATAAGCAATTATAGAACCAGTATACTTTGTATTATACACTTCTACTTGTTAGTTTAATAAATGAATCCAAAAAGCCTATCACTAAGCGTTCGATTGTATTGCTTCTACCATTTCCTTTCTATCAATTATTACCAGTTCTTCCTTAAAAGAAAGGTCTCGGCCAGGCGCAGTGGCTCACACCTGTAATCCCAGCACTTTGGGAGGCCGAGGCGGGCAGATCAGGAGGTCAGGAAATCGAGACCATCCTGACTAACATGGTGAAACCCCGTCTCTACTAAAATTACAAAAAATTAGCCAGGTGCAGTGGTGGGCGCCTGTAGTCCCAGCTACTCAGGAGGCCGAGGCAAGACAATGGCGTGAACCCAGGAGGCGGAGTTTGCAGTGAGCCGAGATCGCACCACTGTACTCCAGCCTGGGCAATAGAGCGAGACTCCGTCTCAAAAAAAAAAAAGAAAGAAAAAAGAAAGGTCTCACTGTGTATAAAACTACCTTAGGATTAAAGTATACCAAAACAATAATTAAAAAAAAAAAAAGACAAGGTTGGGCACAGTAGCTCATGTCTGTAATCCCAGCACTCTGGGAGGCCGAGGCGGGAAGATCACCTGAGGTCAGGAGTTCAAGATCAGCCTGGCCAACATGGTGAAACCATGTCTCTACTACAAATACAAAAATTAGCTGGGTGTGGTGACGTGTGCCTGTAATCCCAACTACTCGGGAGGCTGAGACAGGAGAATCGTTTGAACCTAGGAGGTGGAGGTTGCAGTGAGCGGAGACCATGCCATTGCACTTCAGCCTGGGCAACAAGAGTAAAACTCCATCACAAAACAAAAACAAAAACAAAAACAAACAAACAAAAAGACAAATGAACTAATGCTTTTAGAATACTTCAGTAACAACATTATTAAGAACAGCCTTTCAAGCTTCTTGGTGCTTTGCATTTTTCAGATCTAAAATATAAATAAATGTCTTTTTAAACTGTGATGGATCCTCAATTAGTGAAGAATCCCATGAACACTCCCAATTTTCTCCACTGAAGGTAAGTTTTCAAATGCCTTCAGCAAGCAACTGAGGTGTCTAAGAGGGTGCTATCCTCTGCATCCAATCTTCCTGCCTGCCCACTGCTTCTCAACACATGGACCTTCAATAAGCCATTTCCCTCGTTGACCTGCACCCCCAGTGTTTAGTCCCGCTTCAGTGCTATACTCTTGTTATTTCTTCTGCCGCCTGCCCACCTATTTGCCATTTATCAGTGACTTCTCTAACATCTGTAGAGTTTTCAATTCTTCCTCTGTCCTTACAAAAAACTCAAAATTTTGAATTAGTGTGACTCATAGAGAAGTTGTAAAAATAGGAAGTTTTCTTCCATTCTTCACCCAGGTTCCCTGAATGATGTCATCTTGTATAACCATGGTATCAATTATCAAAAACAGAAAATTGGCATTGTTACAATTCTGTTAACTTACAGGCCTTATTTGGATTCTACCAGTTTTTCCATCATGAACTCACTCTTTTAGAGGGAGAAAGGGACTGTGGTTCTATAAATTTATTGCATTATAGATTTATGTAACTACTACTACAGTCGGCACATAGAATTGCTCCATCACTACACTGAAACTGCCTCAGGCTATCCCTTTATAGCTTTTATACTCCCCAACTCTAAACTCTAGCAGTCATTAATCTGTTCTCTATCTCTATAGTTTTGTCACTTCAGAAATATGTAATCATTTGAGATTAGCTTATCTTTTTAACTCAACATAATTGGATCTTAAGATCCAATTAAGTTGCTGCATATATCAAGACCTGCTCCTTTTTACCACTGAGTAGTACTCCACTGTATGGATATACCACAGGTTGTTTATCCATTCACTTGTTAAAAGACATATGGGTTATTTCCAGTTTGGGGCTATTACAAATAAAGTTGCAATGAACATTCATGTGTATGTCTCTGTGTGAACAAAAGTTTTCATTTCTCTAGTGTAAATATCCAGGAGTAAGACTGCTGGGTCATACAGTACCTGCGATAATTAATTTTTATGTGGTTAATTCAAGTTGGCTAGGCTATGGTACCCAGTTATTTGGTCAAACACCAGTCCAGATGTCATAAAGATTTTCTTATATGTTATTAATATCTAAATCTGTAGAGTTTGAGTAAAGCAGATGATCCCCCAAAATGTGGGTGGGCCTCTTTCAGTCAGCTGAAGGATCTAAGACAAAAGACTAAAGTTCAGAGAAGACGAAGGAATTCTGCCTTCAGACTCAAGACTTCAATAATGACTCCTGCTGAAATTTCCAGCCTGCCCAAGCCTGCCGGGAAAATTTCAGACTTGCTGGTTCCCACAGTTGTGTGAGCAAGTTCCTCAGTTTCTTAAAATCCATGTTTGTGTGTGTGTGTGTGTGTGTGTGTGTGTGTGTGTGTGTAAACAACTGTGGTCCAGTGGTGCTATTTCTCTGGAGATCCCTGACTGATACATCTCCTAAGACTGGGAAATAGGCAGGGATATCTGCTCTCAACACTTCTGTTTTCTTTTTTTCCTTTTTTTTTTTTTTTTTTTGCCATTATATAAATAATCTGTGATTTTAACATACAAACCAATTTACAATAAATTTATATATTTCTTTTAGATATCTACATATTGGATAGCTAAGTACTAAGAGTTTAATGGAGAATCAGTAAGCACGATATAAGAATGTCTTATTTTAAAGTCTGCTAGTATTTCAGAAAGTAAATTCTGTAACAGGGAGTAAAAACAAACTACCATATATTCAATCTTATACCTACCATAGTAAACTAAGTAAAAAATATGTTCAGGCATATTATGTGAGTTTGGAGGTGAGCAATACCTTAATGATACAACTGATATTCAAATTTTGTCAAAGTGACACCAGAGCTATGAAAAAATCTACATATTAAAAAGGCAGGAAAATTTCAAATGTCTCCTAAAGAGCTTTTTAGGGGAGGCTATGTGCAGCTATAGAAAACTATTACGTTCTATGCAGTAGAAGCCAAAATTTTTAAAAACTTACTTTAAATAGTAACATTTTAGAAGACTACAGAAATATCCAGGTAGTGTTAATACCTCTGCCACAAAGACATTCAAAACTTCAAAAACAAATTTCTACTGACCATCTTAGTGTACAGAGTACTGTTCTAGGCTCTGGGGTTTATTTATTTATTGCTATTTATTGCTATTTTATTTATTGCTATTTTATTTTATAGCAATAAAAATACATCCAGTCCAGATTCTCATGGACTCTACACTTAGCTAGGGTGGGGTAGAAGGAAAAAATGATAAACACAATTAAGTCAGATCATGATAAATTCTCATGAAAAAAATATCAAGCTTGGTAAGAGAGTAAAGGATGGAAGTGTGGGTGGTGGTGGGTGCTATTTTAGAGAGAGTGGACAGGCAAGACCTTTCTGAGAAAGTGGCATGCACGTATAACACAAACATTTGTTGCTTTTCTTTTCTTTCTTTTTTTTTTTTTTTTTTTGAGACAGAGTCTCACTGTCACCCAGGCTAGAGTGCAGTGGTGCGGTCTTAGCTCACTGCCAGCTTTACCTCCTGGGTTCATGCCATTCTCCTGCCTCAGCCTCCTGAGTAGCTGAGACTACAGGCACCTGCCACCACGTCTGGCTAATTTTTTTTGTATTTTTAGTGGAGACGGGGTTTCACTGTGTAAGCCAGGATGGTCTTGATATCCTGACCTCGTGATTCGCCTGCCTTGGCCTCCCAAAGTGCTGGGATTACAGGTGTGAGCCACTGTGCCCAGCCTGTTGTTTTTCTTTTAAGAGACACAGTCTTGCTTTGTCACCCAGGCTAGAGGGTAGTGGCACAATCACAGCTCACTGTAATCTCAAACTCCTGGGCTCAAGCAATCCTTCCTGCCTCAGCCTCCTGAGTAGTTGGGACTACGTGGTGTGCCACCATCCACAGTTAATTAATTTTTTATTTATTATTATTATTTTTTAGAGATGGGATCTCACTATGTTGTCTGGACTGGTCTCGAACTCCTGACCACAATCAATCCTTCGACCTCAGCCTCCCAAAGCACTGAGATTACAGGCATGAGCTGCCACCAACACAAACTCTAAATCTGGGGTGACCTCCTGGAAAAAGATGGATGGAAAGAGAGAATCTCAGAAATTTCAACCAGTTGGGCAGTGTGGAGTCACACTGCTCCCGCCCATGTGGTATGCTCAGGCAAGGCCAGAAACCTGTCTGCTGTGTTGGCTGCAGAAGTGGGTGTGTTTTCCACAGAGCTGGGGCGGGATCTTGGTTGTGTTTCTCGCAGTAGGTCCTCTCTCTTGCTGGTTTTGATGAAGTTTCCATGTTGTGAGCTGCCATATTGGAGAGGCCCACATGGCAAGGAACTGAGGGAAGCTTCCATCCAGCAGCCGGTGAGGAGCTGAAGCCCTCAATCCTACAGGTCACAAGGAGCTGAATCCTACCAACAACCACATAAGGGATTTTGGAAGCAGATCCTGCCCCATGGGAGTCTTTGGATGAGACTTCAGCATTGACTAACTTCTGAGAGACCCTGAATAGAGGTAAGTTATGCCAGACTCCTGGAGACACTGTGAGATAAAAAATATAGGTTGTTTTAAGCTTCTACATTTGTGGTAATTTGTTACATAACAATAGATAGCTAAATTACCTTCTCTCTGATTCTGTTAAAAGATTAACACTGAAAAAGTTAAAAAAACAAATCTGTCTAGTAAGGTTGATCCTCAGATTCCACTATTGGAACACTTGGGCATCCAACCCTGGTCTCTCACTTACTGGGCTATCTGGCTTTTATAAGGTACCTTTGATTTCATTCTTGATTACTTGCCTTATTCAGCTGTTCCAGAATCAGGGCATCACCTCCATCCCATATGTGTCTCGACTCTTCCATGTCCAACCCTTGCTTAGGAACTGAAGGCCTGACCAACACATCACACTTCCCTCATAAAAGTACTCATCTGCTGAAACTAGGAGACCAACTTCATCTCAAGAGAGGCTTGGCTCCTTAACCCAGGACCCAGACCAGGGAAGACTGCTACTTCCCCACGAAAGCAGCAAAAGTCAAATAGGTTTAACTCCAGTTCAGATGAAGGAATAATAAACAAATATTAGCTAAAAAGAAAGCTGAGGAGGGGGTTTGAGGGGGAAGAACACCAGAAATTTATATGAATTTGAAAGAAACAATAATAAAATTGGTTAAAAAAACAACAGCAGAAACAGGGACTTCTTCATGCACTCTCATTCAAAACAAAATGGCAGTGGATCCTGGGTACATCAACCACCATGTGGTGGAAAAACACAAGAACTAGCAAACTATTGGGTGGTCCTTCTCAGAGGAAAGTTGTCAGATCCATCTGACTTTGATCTCTCATTCACAGAAATAGCCTGGAGAAACTCCTCCACCCAATAAAAATAATAAATCTCATAAGCCACACACTCTGCAGGCCAGAAATCACCTCTGGTGAGAAACCTTCCTTTCCAACGCATGAAGCAAACATTAACTGTTAGAATGCTGGACTAGAAATATCACAGTGAAAACCCAAAGGAATAAAAGTCTGTGTCACAAATCTCAGAGGTTGGGGAAGATACAAGAGAAAGGAAGAGCTAAAATCTGTATTATTCCCTGCATCAGAAAGGTATTGTTGCCAGCAATCTTTTAGGGAAACTGTCAGGAACTAAGAACATAAAACTCAGAATTTAAATTTAACCATGTTTATTCTGGTCTAGGGGCAAAACTAAAAGAGCATAAATAAGAAAGTCTGTAATAATGTGAAAACCTTACTTGTAAAGTAGCAAATTCCTTTAATTCTTGGTAAAACTCATGAACAAAAGCATTTTGGGGTGACCCTGCCCACATAAGAGATTACTAATTCATGTGCACATATGCAAAATTACCATGTGAAACAAAATGTAGAATTCTAGGGTAAAGAAGACAATCTAATCTAACTCAACAGAGAGCCTCCTTTTCCTCATTCAGCCTTTTGCAATGTTATACACTGGTGGGCATCTTTCTTGTCTAGAAGTATAGAAAACAGTGCTTGGAACTGAAGGACCTGGACTTGATTCTTGGTTACACTACTTAGTGGGTAGCTACTATTTGACTATACCACAACATGTTCTCTTACTGAGCTTTAGTTTTCATTCATGAAATGGAGTTAATGAATAGTGTCTAACTTACTTGTTATCATAAATATCAAATTAGATACTCCATGTAGAGTATCTGACACATGATCACTACTCTACAAAGGCTATTATAAAAAACATATATCCCATATTTATACATTAATAAATGTTGGTAAACATGAACTCCTTAATCAATGGCTGGCAGTACTGTTGGCTCAGGTAAGTCATCTAACCAGTCTGAGCTTCCACATTCGTAAAATACAGATTATGCTACGTGTCCAGCCTACAATTCATTGATTTTCCACACTATCGAGAGTGGGAGCTCATCAGCCCAATTTCTATACTGTCACATGCATTAGTTTGCTGGGGTTGCCCTAACAAAGTACTACGAAAAGGGTGGCTTTAACAACAGAAATTCCTGTTGAAGACTAGAGGTGCAAGCCCACAGGTGTTTCATTCCATAGCCCGTAAGGGACAATCTCTTCCAGGCCTCTCCCCTAGCTTCGGGTGGGTTACCAGCAATCTTTGGGGTTCCTTAACCAGTAGAACGTCACCTTGATCACTGCCTTCATGTTCACATGATGCTCTTCTCCCTTTGTGCGTGTGTCTGTCTCCAAATCACTGCTTTTTATAGGACATCAATCAGATTGGATTAGAGCCTACCCCAAATGACTTTGTTTTTAACTTGTACTTCTGTAAAAATCCCTGTCTCCAAATAAACTCACTTTCCGAGGTATTCAGGGTTAGAACTTCAAAATATGTATTTTGGGGTGACACAATTTAACCCACAACACCATGCTCCATCAAAAAAGCCAGCAAATCAGGGCACACAGAGGGGGTCTGGGACAACATCTGCATTTAAGTCCAAGAGAACTCTAATCCAATTCCTGGCCAGACAGACTCTATCTGGCCCCAGGTAACAAATTTGAACAGCTACTTCTGTACCACGCATCTATTTTCTCCACAGAAAAGGTTGCCAGATAGGACACCCACTTAAATTTAAATTTCCAATAAACAATGGACAATTTTTCAGTCTTGGCATATCCCATGAGCCTCCTGTATTTTTATTTCCTAAGCTGGCCCTCTACCCACAGGTGGGCTGCATTGCCATGCTGAGCTCTCAAGGTCAGGCAGCATTACCTAAATGTCTCCCATAAGAACGACCTGAGGTACTTGTTATGAATACAAATTCCCAGGCTCCATCCCAGACCCACAGAATCATGTTCACCATTGAAGATGTCTGGAAGGCTACATTTGAACCAGTAGCTCAAGTCATTCTTTTCAAAGACATCTGGGAAGCAACGGATTAGATGAGGACAAGGAACAGTTAGGAGTTATTAGTATAAGAAGTAAAAGGGAGAATGATAAAGTGAAAACAAAATCAAAACATAAACTGGTGGGATTAACAAATGCTTTTCTAATTCAGAATATGAGGATGTAGGAGAAATGACTAGATAACTACAAAAATGCTTATCTTCTGGGGAGGTGGAAGTGGATGTAATCATTGTATTAGTAAGACTGTTTTCCTGTGGGCTTATTCCAATGCCAGGTGTAAACCTGCTAAACTCAGAGTACACTATGACCAAGGCCACCCTCTTCAAGGAAATAAGACCTTCTGCTCAGTCCCTCCTGGCACCATGCCTTCAACACTACCTGAGGCCTACCTAGGAAGGTGCTCCCTCTGCCTCTGCATTCTCAACCTCCCTGGCACAGGGAAATAATCTTCCTCCCTACAAGTATAGGCTCTGAGGGCAGAACTGTGCCTAGTTTGTGGGTGGTCTAGCTGTAGCTCAAAGCACTGAAATATGTTTCCAACACTGAAAAAATAACAAGCAAAACCAAGGCAAAAACCACACTAAAATAAAATCTGTGTTTTATGTTGATCTCAAATAAAGCACCTAAAGCATTTAAATAAATCTCACTGACTGCAGAAGCAATAATAGCTTAGATGTAACTAGTGGCCTTTTAAAGCAAAACAACATTGGTTTACAAAACTAAATTACAGTGAGTATGTAAAGACTCATTGGATTAATTCAAAAAGATGCTGAAGTGGGATATATTCTTTGGACGGTCTGACCCATTTTTGGTCCCATCATTAATTCTGATTCCCTAATCCCAATTTTCTTCTTGTACTAGATGTTTAGAAGGATTTCTGAGCTCTGTGTAATTTGAACTCTGTCCCACAGGGGCTTAAATTCAACAAGAGTAATACACACACACACACATACACACATATATAGATACATATACATACAATTTCATAACACAAATCACACATACACAATATTCATTATATTTCACATTATTTTAGCTTTAGGGTTTTAATTTATGGTGTTTGCATTTTTATTTCATATGGTTTGTTTATTAGAAAAGGATGTAGCAACAACTAAGGGGGAACAGCCAGAACGTTCGAAAATTCATTGAAACAGATCTAATGTCTGGTACTCATTCTATCACAGTGTAGCACAACACCCAAGGATGCAACTTCTAGGGTTCAATATGAAACATATTCTCATGACTGAAGCAAAACCACTCCTTTCACGGAAAATACAAATGAAAATTCATCTTAGAAAAATAACCAAGAAATACGAGTATTTTTTTTTTTAGTATTTAATTTAATAAAAAGAACTGTCATATTGCAATCACTTTGAGACAGACAATGGAATTTGATTTAATATGTAATGCAGTCTATTCATTAGAAGATTATTACTTAGGATTAAAATGTTTATTGTATAAGTCAACTTCTTGTTAACTGGAGGAAACCTTTTTCCCTAAAGACACTGTAATATCTGAAGGTTATATAATGCTTCATTGTTTCCACATATATTTTTATTTTTTGTAAATAATCTAAGGATAAAAAACTAAATATTTCTGCCAAGTCACACAGTTGGTTTATGACATAGCTACTTTTAAAACTAGATCAAGTATGTCTAGACCAGTGTACCTTTTCATTTGCCAACCAGTCAAGATTCAGCAAGGAGTTCGTTTTAATTGTTTGATTAAATTTGTATTTATAATTCCTATCTTAAACAAAATGTGACATTTTTAACCAATGCTAAATATTTTCAAGTAATTACATTTAGGCCCTTCCATATGTGATAAATACAGACAGAATTCAATTCTTATTATGGTGATCTGCATATTCAAGACTGTCATTTACCTTCTAGTGAAAAATACATTAACCTTTCTTTTGTCTTCATTCAATAATTCTGGTATTTGAAGTGGTAGAGAAAAAAAAAAATCAACTTTCAGAAGCCTACATGATTTATTTAGATTCCATATAGTGGTAGTTTGGTCTGTGCCCAATGGTTATGCTAGAGTTCCCAGAAGGCCCTTCACTGGTAAGGTTCTGGGTTAATATTGGCCCTAGAAGAAATCTGCACAAGTTTTGGAGCAGAAGTGAAGCTGCAGCCAGTACTCTCTGAACGAAGGTCATCATGGAGAGAAGTGGTGGCAGAGCCGTGGATGCCAGCGTTCCCAGCTCATCCTTACTCTTCTCCATTCTGTGTCCAGCTCTTCTGCCCCAATGGACCCTGCTGACCAACAGTGGCATGGTGCCCACAAGCAACTACTTGGTAGCAAAGCCACAGAAGCAGCTGCTACACAGAGGCATGCTCCCCAAGGCCCTCTGGGACCTTCCCATTCCCATCCACCTCGGGTGGTGGGCTGTGCTCAGCTTCTGACTCCCTAGCTGCTGACTCCTCTGATGCCCCCACTCCCCACTGCCCCTCCCCACCGCCACCCAGCTCCTCACACACGGGGGAGCTCTCATTCCTGTAATAACCCCCTAGTCCCATAGCTCCCGGTGGTTTGGCTTCCCTTGATTAACTCTTAACTGCTACACATACCTCCTAGTCCACAATTGTTGGAGGACTACCTAGGAGTATTTTTTGTTTTGTCTTTTGGAAGTTTTTATTACTATTTTTTTCTTCATAGTCACTTTTTAAAATTTTTTTAATGTTATGTTCCATATTACATAAAATGTATCATCTTAACTAATTTTGTTTTTGTTTTGAGACAAGGTCTTACTCTGTCATCCAAACCGGAGCACAGTGGCACGATCTTGGCTCACTGAAGCCTCTACCTCCTGGGCTCAAGTGATTCTCCTGCCTCAGCCTCCCAAGTAGCTGGGACTATAAGCACATGCCATCATACCTGGACAAATTTTATATTTTTATAGAGACAGGGTTTCGCCATGTTGCCTGGGCTGATCATCTTAACCATTTTTTAAATATACAGTTAAGACATACTGAATTATTCATATTGTTGTGCAACTATCGCCAACCATCAATCTCAAGAACTTTTTCATCTTGCCAAATTGAAACTCTATACCCATTACTCAATAACACCCCAATTCCATCTACTCTCAATGCCTGGGAATCACTATTTTACTTTCTGTTTCTATGATTTTGATTACTTTAAGTACTCATATATGTGTTATAATGTGTATGTATAATTTCATATGAGTTATAATTACATACTGTGTTATGCATCTGTTATAATCTGTCTTTTTGTGACTGGCTCTTTTCTCTTAATATTAATATCCTCAAGGTTTATTTATGGTGCAGCATTTGTTAGAACTTCCTTCTGTGTTCTAGTGTATATCAGACTCTGACTGATAAGAAGGTGCTTACTTCTTCCACTTTGTTATTTTTGTCCCTCATTTTCCATATCGCTACCTTCTTTTGTGTTTAGATGTTTTTTTGTGGTGAAATAATGTTTACATTCCTTTCTCATTTCCTTTTGTATATAAATGGTCCCTGACTTTTAATGTTCAACTTATAATTTTTAACTTTATGGTGGGTTTATTTGGGCATAACCCCATCATAAGTTGCGGAGTGTAAGGACAACGGTTCAACTTACAACTTTTTGACTTTATGATGGGTTTTATCGGGGTATTAAATGCATTTTCAGCTTACATATTTTCAACTTACAATGGGTTTATTGGGAAGTAGCCCCATCATAAGTTGAGGAACATCTGTGTATTTTATATGTATTTTCTTTGTGGTTGCATTGGAAATTATATTGAATCCTGAACTTACAGCACTCTAATTTGGATTTATACCAGCTTAATTCTAACAACATACAAAAACTCTGCTCTCCTTTAAATCTCTGTCCTCACTCCTTTCAGCTGCTTATGTTGCAAAATTATACCTTTATATATTGTGTGTCCCAAAACATGAACTAAAAAGCAAACAAACAAACTTAAATGCATTAGTCTCTTAAATTATATAGAAAACAAAACATGGAGTTAAAAACCAAAGTTATAATAACACTAGCTTTTAGACTAACAATTGCCTTTTTAAAAAAGTTAGTCGTTACTCTCTAAAACCATGTAGAAAACAAAAAGTGGAGTTACAGTCTGTTGTTACAATACTACTAGCTTTAATAATTTCCCATGCCTTTATCTTTACTGAGATGTGTATTTCTTCAAAGGGTTTCAGGTTATTGTCTAGTGTCCTTTCACGCCAACCTGCAGGACTCTCTTTGGTATTTCTTACAGGGTAAGTCTGGTGGTAACAAACTCCCTCAGCTTTTGTTTACCTGACAATGTCTTATTTTCTACCTCACTTTTGAAGAACAGTTGTTTTGTTAGATATAGGTTCTTTGGCTTTCCGTTTTTTGTTTGTTTTGTTTTGTTTATTCTTTTTCCTTTTATGTTGGCCCACTGGCTTCTGGGCTCCAAAGTTTCTGAGGAGAAATCTGTGGAGAATCTCATTGCGGCTCCTTTGCATGGAAAGAGTTGCTTCTCTCTTGCTGCTTTCAAGATACTCTTTTTTTCTTTTGACATTTTGATTATAATGTGTCTCAATGTAGGTCTCTGAGATCATCCTACTCAGAGTTCACTGGGCTTCTGGGATGTTTACATTCATATCTTTCATGAAATGTGGGAAGTTTTCCACCATTACCTCTTCAAATATTCTCACTGCCCCTTTCTCTCTTCTGGAATTTCCACAATGCACCTGTTGATCTGTTCGATGGTGTAAGGTTCCACAGGTCCCTTATACTCCATTCACGTTTCCTCATTCTTTTTTCTTTCTGTTCCTCAGACTTGATAATTTTGATTGTCCTACCTTCAGATTCAAATTCTTTCTTCTGACTGCTCACATTTGTCTTTGAATCACTCTAGTGAATTTTTCATTTCAGTTATGGTATTTTTCAGCTTTAAAATTTATTCTTGGCTTCTTTATAAGTTGTCTATCTCTTTCTTAATATTTCTATTTTGTTTATACATTGTTTTCTCGACTTCCTCAAGTTTTCCTTTAGTTCATGAACATCTTTACGACAGTTATCTTAAAGTCTGTCTAAAATATAGGCCATCGGATTTTTATTAGGAACAGTTTGTTGGTTTTATTTTTTCCTTTCTATGGGACACATTTTCTTGTCTCTTTGTATGCCTTGTGATTTTTGACTGAAAACTGGACATTTGAATCTAATAATGCAGTGATCTGGAAATCAAATTTTCTTCCTTCCCAAGGCTTTGCTGCAGCTTTTGGTTTTGTTTTGTTTTGTTTTGATTTGACTTGATTGATACAGGCAGTCTCTAAGTCAATGATCTGACTGAGGTGTAAACTTAAGGTCCTCTCAGATCTTTTCTGAGTCTATGCCTCTTCCTGGCCATATATAGTGACTTTCTTTTTTCTTTTTCTTTTTCTTTTCTTGAGATGGAGTTTCGCTCTTGTTGCCCAGGCTGGAGTGCAATGCCGCAATCTCGGCTCACTGCAACCTCCGCCTCCCGGGTTCAAGCAATTCTCCT
The DNA here is from genome assembly GCF_002776525.5 of Piliocolobus tephrosceles. Classification (NCBI taxonomy): domain Eukaryota; kingdom Metazoa; phylum Chordata; class Mammalia; order Primates; family Cercopithecidae; genus Piliocolobus; species Piliocolobus tephrosceles. The sequence goes on from NC_045438.1 coordinate 147,602,822, forward strand.
GCCTCAGCCTCCTGAGTAGCTGGGATTACAGGCATGCATCACCACATCCAGCTAATTTTGTACTTTTAGTAGAGATGGGTTTTCTCCATGCTGGTCAGGCTGGTCTTGAACTCCTGATCTCAGGTGATCTGCCTGCTTCAGCCTCCCAAAGTGCTGGGATTACAGGCATGAGCCACCATGCCTGGCCCACATGTAGTGACTTCCTAACTTCTCTCATACATGTCCAGTTACTTTGGAATACCCTAGTTTCCAGGATCTGGCTCCCAAAATGGAAACAGAAAAAAATGAAGGGGCAAAAAAAGGACTGAATCTTTATTTTTTTCTTTACGAGATGGGGTCTCACTATGTTGCCCAAGCTGGTCTTGAAGTTCTGAGCTCAAGCAATACTCCCACCTTGGCCTCTCAAAGTGTTGGGGCTATAGGTATGAGCCACCATGCCCAGTCCTGGACTAGAACTTTAAATTCCCTGAAACTCACATCAGGTGAAGGAGGAGGGTCTTGCAACAATGCAGGGAGGGCACAAAAACAATGGTTGCCCATCACTTTGTCTGCAGCTCTTGATCAAAAACAGCAATCAGTACCCATATCTCCAATATCTGGATCCTTATTCCACACCCTACATCCTGCAAGGTGCCTGCAAGCTTCTCTTAGACCAAGTGTATGGCTGCCTACCCCAAGGCTGAGGGATAGGGGTGTGTAGCTGCTACCATGCTAAGGACCAAACATAACCACAATTCATCATCTTAGCCTTCCCCTGGAAACTGTACACCGTTATGAGATTCAGAGTTCCAAAACAGTTACATCAAACAGGTTCTGTCAGTGCATTTGTTGTCTAGTTGGTGCTTTCTACTCTGCCATCTTCCCAGAATCCTCTTCTGCAATAGTCACTTTTCAGACTATAATTTCTAATCCCAGAAAGACTTATGTTTATTATGATAAAACAAAGCAAGCTCAACTCTGGTCCAGGATATAAATGCACATGGGCTTCAGTTTCATTTGTTCCACAGGGACAGTTATAAGCACTTCTGAATAAAACTCATTTTCTATTTAGAAGCAGCATCTTTGTTACCAGAATTTGCTCCTCTTCTCAGGTGCTGTGTTCAAATATATAGAAAATGCAATCATGATTGAGAAATCAAACTAAAGCATACAGGAGCAGAAAATCATCTCACCTTCTTCAGTAAATATATAAGGAGCACTGTGAAAGCAGCAAAGCTAAAAAGGGAACATCAAGATCAATCTCTGAACACTTCTAAAATGGTATGTATTACTAATATTCAATTATAAAATCTCAAAGGAACTAAGGCTGAGTAAAGTAATGAACATGTATTTACCAATTCCAGCAGCACTTTATTCAAGAACACATCTCCAAATAATGATGCTTGGGAAGATTAAAGGAGAGAGTGTTTCAAAGACTAACATCCTCAGGAAAGCTTTGAAATAGAAATTAAGTTATTCACCATTAAAGTTGTTCGTGTGTGTGTGTGTGTGTGTGTTAGAGAGAGCAAGAGTGAGAGAGAGAATGAGAGGGGAGGTGTTTTTGGTTTGGCTGTTCAAACATAGACATTTGGCATCGATTTTTGGTGAATAGGCCTGGCAACTAGATATGTTAAAAATAATTTGATTTTTCCACCCTGAAGTCACATACTCAAACTTGCACATCTTCCCTCAAAAAATTGGTAACTTCCTGTTACAACGAATGTCATTCAGTCTATAGAATACAGTGACAGCCAAAGTGGAAGACAAAAAATGACTTACTACTTATGGGAAAAGCCCTAGGACCACCACTAAGCATATGGCTGCTCTCCTGGATGGGTTCTGTTCCGGCATACTATTCACCCATCACCCATTTAGACCACCCAAATGACCTGCCATCACCCCCTTGCCAATAACCATTCTTCTGTTATTGCCTTATGGAAAGCTCCCTCTTTTCTACCTCTCCCTTTTTGTATGCCATACCCATATTATCATTTGTTTTTACTCTACACTCTGTCTTTAAGCGATTTCACCAATATTATGGTTTTATATAGAATCTATATGTTAATAATGGTCAATTTTACGTCTCCATTCCAGATTCCTTTTTCAAACTCCAGATATAGCCATATATTCAACTGCCTGCTTGGGAATTCCCCTTTGATATCTCACAGGCATTTCAAAATAACATGCTCAAACTGGAACTCCAGAACTTCTTTCTCAAATAGTTGCCTCTTCCAGTCTTCCACGTTCAGTCCATGGTACCTTATCCGTAAACCTGGGAACTATTAATGTCTCCCTCTCTTACTCACACCTCATAGCTAAACTCAGTTTATTAATGGCCCAATAAATGCATTGTGTGTGTGTGCGTGTGTGTGTGTGTGTGTGTATGTGTGTGTGTGAAGCCACCACGTGATTTCTTTAAGTGGCCTCTTCTCTGGTCCCTCCACTTAAATTCTGAACCTCTATAATTTGTTCTCCACACAGCAGCTACTAATCCTTTGGAAATGCAAATCAGAAAATCAGATGATGTCATTTCACTGCTGAAACCTTGAGATAAAGGTTCTTGAGATAAAGTTCAACATTTCTAACTTGTCCATTTATAAAGACAGTAATAATCCACAGTGTTAGAAGGGGGACAATGGTTACTGTAGATGGACACCTGAAAGAAAAGAACCTAGTTTCTGGCTGAGGCAGGCAGATCACTTGAGACAAGAAGTTTGAGACCATCCTGGCCAACATGGCGAAACCCCATCTTGATTAAAAATACAAAATTAGCTGGGCATGATGGCACATACCTGTGGTCCCAGCTACTTGGGAGGCTGACGCATGAAAATTGCTTGAGCCCAGGAGGCAGAGGTTGCAGTGAGCTGAGAGCCACGGTACTCTGGCCTGGATGACAGAGAGAGACTCTGTCTCAAAACAAACAAACAAACAAACAAACAAAAAAAACCCCAAAAAACAACAAAACAACCAGGAAAGAAAAGAGAAGAACCCAGTTTCTGAGTTGCTAGAAAAGTTCTGTTTCTTAATCTGAGTGCTGGTGACACGGTTATGTCCAATTGTTAAAAATCACTAAACTATACACTGAAGATTTGTTCATTTTCTTGTATATATGTTATAGTTGAATAAAAATATTAAATAAAAATCCAAGAGAAAAAAAAACAGACTCTGCAAATGGAGGCAATAGTCGCAGAAATACTATCTTCATACATGTACATCACCAAAAGGGCTACTTAATATGTATCTGTCTCTCAGACCAGTCTCTGCCCACATGCCTGTTCTCCTATCCTCTCCTGGCCTCTCTCTCTCTCACACCCACACAGAGCAAGCACCAGTGAGACACTCATCTCTAGACTTCAAAGAAAACCCCAATGTTCATATAATAATACATGAGCTCCAATGGACATTACTTGTCATGAATATGAAAGAGGACGTGTCTCACTGATTTTCAGTATATGTTTGCTACTGAAACTATGACAAATTATGCAATACCTAGAGGATAATGATTTTTCATTTTAGTATTTAACTCTCAGGACACAAATTTACACAAATGATAAAATATTCTATCATATGTTTATAAAACATTCCCTTAAGAAATGTTACTCATTTTCTTAACTTCTACAGCACATAACTTAGGCAGGGATACTACAGTAAGATGTTGAAAAAGAAAGTTTGCATTTTCCTCCTTTACCAAGAAGTCCATTAGCAAAAAACAAGGTGACTGCATGAAGAGAAACTTGGAAATGACTACTATACAGGTGTTGTTTAAAAGTGACATATCTGACAGGGGAACAGATGTTTCAGGGAAAACTCTTTGAATAAGCACACAGTTAATGACACTCAGCCTCATCATTAAATTTAACAGCAGCCTTTTCCACTCAAGTAGCCCATATATGATGTGCCACTAGCAATATCTACTTAACGGTGCTGGTGCTGTTATTTGCATACAGCATCAGAACACGGCCATGTGACAGTACTGATCAGGAGAGAAGCCTTGTGCTTCTTACAGCTTACTAAAGCAGCAGAGTCATTAGCACTGACATATTTCACTACAGCAGTTGGAAGACTATCTTTTAAATGGTAGGAGCCATCAAAAAATGGGTTTCATTCCATCACTTTACATATTGGCCTTAGAAATTGGCTTTAGAATAATTTTATGTTTCTTTGCCACTTTTTTTTTTTTTTTTTGTAAGGATTGGGCCAAACACACAATGTCTAAGGTAGCATCTATGTGCCAAATTCTACACCGTTATCAATTGAAAGGAGACAGGCTATTTAATTTTAAACTCTCTCAATAAAAGTTATTACGGGTAAAATGTTGAAGACTAGAATACTGAGAAGGTAAAGCAGAATTGTAATGGTTCTCTACAATAGTAAGAACAGAGGGTGCTAGCATCTCTAATCATTGAGCATTTTATCAATGCTTAAAGCAGACACAGCATGGTCATAAAAGTAAATATTTGTGTTACCTTGGTCAGATCGCTTAGGTCCTCTTTAACTCAGTTTCTTCATCAGCAAAATGAGGATAATAGTAACAACTTCATAGAGTTATGAGAATAAAAATTTTTTAAATGTTTTTTTGAGACAGAGTTTCACTCTGTCGCCCAGGTTGGAGTACAGTGGCAGGATCTTGACTCACTGCAACCTCTGCCTCCTGGGTTCAAGTGATTCTCCTGCCTCAGTCTCCCAAGTAGCTGGGATTATAGGCGTGGGCCACCATGCCCAGCTAATTTTGTATTTTTCAGTAGAAATGTTTTTTCACCATGTTGGCCAGGCTGGTCTCCAACTCCTTACCTTGGTGATCCACCTGCCTCGGCCTCCCAAAGTTCTGGGATTACAAGCATGAGCCACCACGCCCAAACAGAGAATAAAAATAAAATTATTGACATAGAAACTGCTTAGCATTGTACCAGGTAAATATTATTTCACCAATAAGTGGTTTTAAAAAGCAGCATCATTCTGTTCACAAGATTCACTGCAGCAAGAACAAGACAAATTATGCCCTGAAAATAACACCTCATTAATAAGATGCACTATGATGTGGTGGCTAAAGAATTAGAGGGCCGGGAGCAGTGGCTCAAGTCTGTAATCCTAGCACTTTGGGAGGCTGAGGCGGGTGGATCATGAGGTCAAGAGATTGAGACCATCTTGGCCAATATGGTGAAACCCCGTCTCTATTAAAAATACAAAAATTAGCCAGGTGTGGTGGCGGGCGCCTGTAGTCCCAGCTACTCCGGAGTCTGAGGCAGGAGAATCACTTGAACCCAGGAGGTGGAGGTTGCAGTGAGCTGAGATTGCACCACTGCACTCCAGCCTGTCAACAGAGTGAGACTCTGTCAAAAAAAAAAAAAGAATTAGAAGAAAAAGGATCCTAGGAAACTGTCTTGACTGGGCTGTGTTCACTAGAGTTAGTTACTAGTGTTAGTTATATAACATGAGCAAGTCATGCAGGCCCCTGATTCTCCATTGCTATACAAATAAAATGTGGCATTTAGTAAGGTGATCTTCAAGATACCTCTTGGAACTAATATTCTTTATAGGGAAAACCCTGGAAGCCCTTGAATCTTAGCATAAGCTCATTTGAGCAACACAAATTAGAAGAAAATTATTTTATAAAAGCTTTAATCATAAAATTATTTTAAATAGGGAATTTTATACATAAAAATAAAAAAGTTTATACATGATTGACTTCACAAAACATTATTTTACTCAATAATTTTCACAATGAGATTTAAAAGTAATGTTTGGTTTATCAGTACTCTCAGTAAGTATTCCTAATCCTACTGAATCCATAGAATTTAGGAGGGACCGGGTTTCCATCTCTTTGATTTCAGATGCCAAGGAAAACATTTATCAAGAGTCAGGCCACTTCAGAATTATAATACCCCTTATAAAAATGAGCTCATTCTTGGCACGAACCCGGGGAAAGCCTAAGCAGGAAGTCACTGTCGCAGTGGCAGTCACATTTAGCAAAGCTGCTCCACTGATGATCTAGCGTGCCTACATATCTCATTCAGAGTATCCCAACTGGAGATGGCTACACAATCAAGAACGAGAATACCAAATGTCATAGGAGGCATGGTTGGAGGTGAGGGATGTGAATGAGCAGCCAGAATGAAATGTACTATATAACTAAGGAACAAGAGAGTATCTAGAGGGATATCTAGAGGGATAAATACAAGCAGAACAGGAACACACATATACAAACCAACAAGAGACAGGGAGGTAAACAGAAGCAAACAAAACAAAATTCAGTAAAAACAGTAAAAAGAGCCCAAGAAGTCCCCCATTACAGAATGCAGCTGTCACAAACTAATTATACACCCAAGAGGAGCTGGGCCATCCTTCCACACCTATAAGTAAATGAGTAAAGATTTGTTGAGTAACGAGACTGTACCCTAAAGAGCAGCAACGTTTTTATGGTTTTCTCCAAAGAATCGGAAACTTGATTTTATCGATTCATCAGACCTCTGACTGAGTCATTCATATAATCCAATCTTAAATAGATTTTTATTGTATTTTAATTACTTTTAAAATGTATTTTAATTAATAATGAAATAAATGTACTTTTAATTATTTTATAATTAGGAAAAGAAAGGTAATTCATGCTCATTGTAGGAAGTAAAGATAATGAACACTTGCTGTAAATATTCCATAGAATATAAAATGAAAATAACTTAATCCCACCACTGAGAGATAATAATCACTTAGATTATTTTATTTCAATTCTGTCTTTTTTCTACACATACACAAAGACTTTTTCCTATATAATTAGGACAATATTGTAGTCCCTTACTAAAAAAGTAGACTTATCTGAATATATAACTGAAGATTGGTGGAAAAAAGACACAAAATAAGAGCTATTTCTAGGAAGACTTCCCTGATGCTTGTTTTTGCTATATTATACATGTATGTCATCTGAGGCTGCCCACTAGATTCCCAAGGTCAGAAGCGGCCAGGACATGTGGCCTCATTCTCAGTCTGGCTTGTGGCAGGATTGGGAGGCCTCTGCTTTAAGGGGCTTGTCATACTAATCACTTCTTCATCTGAGCCTGCATCTTTCCACCTCCACTCGTGCCCAATTCATTCCTACTGGGGGTCAGGAAATACAGTCTCTTTTCTTGTGGTGTCCCATTTGACTTACTCATTTCTGAACAAATGTCTACAAGTGAATCAACTTTAAAGGGCCTCTGGGTGGTGATTAGGTCATGGCAGCTATTCCATCAGGAATGGGATTACTGCCCTTATAAAAGAAGCCCGAGAAAGCTTGTTCACTCCTTCTGTCATGTGAATAAACCGCTAGAAGGCACGATTTTTGAAGGCAAGAGCATGCCTTCACAAGATACTGAATCTGCTGGCACCATGATCTTAGATTTCCCAGCCTCCAGAACTGTGAGTAGTAAATCCATGCTGATTATACTCATTCTAAGGCATTTTGTAATAGCAGTCCAAGTAGACTAAGGCACAGGTCCAAATAGAAAATAATTTCTGAAACCATCCTCCGAACCCAAGAACACTTTCACCTGATTGAACTGTACATAACAAAGGTCACAGCTCTCTTTGACAAGAAAGATTTATTTTGAGAAAGGTAGGGAGTGGGGAGGGAGGGAGTTTTCATCTCGGTGATCCCTCCTACCTTCCATCCCCAACTTGGTAATATTTAGTAAGTCTCAGTTTCCAACAGTGGTACACAGAATCCTAAACTGGAATGTTAACTGAAAAATGAATGAACCACATTAATTTGATGAGTTTACAAATCAAACATGACTATATATATTTATTTCTAAGCCAAAAAACTCAAACCATGGTTTTCATTATTGATTTAAAATAAGTATTCTTTATTTTACTTAGATTAGAAACTACTCATTTAAGCAATTACAAAAATATGCATTTTATACCAAATGCATGTATTCAACTCTTGGACTTACTAATTTGATTTGGTCAAGATTTCTTATCTATTCTTCCTACCCCATTTTTAAATTGCATAAAATGACTTCAAAAGAAAAAAAGAGGCGAAGTGTGGTGGCTCACGCCTGTAATCCCAGCACTTTGGGAAGCCAAGGTGGGTGGATCATGAGGTCAAGAGATTGAGACCATCCTGGCCAACATGGTGAAACTCCATCTCTACTAAAAATACAAAAATTAGCTGGGCGTGGTGGCAGGAGCCTGTAGTCTCAGCTACTCGGGTGGCTGAGGCAGGATAATCACTTGAACCCAGGAGGCAGAGGTTGCAGTGAGCCGAGATCATACCACTGCACTCCAACCTGGCAACAGAGCGAGACTCCATCCCCCTCAAAAAAAGAAAGAAAAAAAGAAGCCATTTCCAATCCCTTCAATTTTATCTGTCAGTGTTCCCGTTCAGTCATTGCTCAGAATGCTATTTTTGTTTGTTTGTTTTACACATTCCCATTAAATGTTGGAGACCAGATGTAAGTGGTGGCATATCAGAGGCTACAGTGGAGAGAGAAGTAAGATATTTATGAAAAGGGCCACTGGATAAAAAAAAGTCGAGGAACAAAACTTTTGGGAGTGACTATTGAAATATGCATATTTCCACAGTAATCATGCAACCAGATATGTTTTTGGGTATGCTAGTGCTTGCAGAAGGGTTGTTATAGGAAGCCACTCCCTTTCTTTCCAGGAATGATTATAAACAGTGGCAGTTTAACCACGCTAAAGAGATGGAGACATGGCAGACTTCTCACGACTGCCGATGTTAGATGTTACTCGCAAATTCTGAAATCTCCTCTGGAAATCATCAACATGATGATGATAAGAACATACTGAATGAATGCATCTCTATTCATGTCTATCTTTCCTACAAAGATGTAAGCCATTTGAGTTCATTCTTCTGATAGACACTTTAGATTCTGAATTCTAAAAATGAATAGCCGAGCAAGGGTATGGGGAAACGGAAACACACACTACTGAGAGAAGTACAGGAGTGCATTTAGGTAATATCCAGCAACGTGGGGAATAAGCATATTCATTAACCCACAATTTCATTTATAGGTAAGGTATCCTGAAGTAACTCTCACACATGTATAAAAGGAAATAAGTGCAAATGTTCATTACAATTGCATTGTTTGTAATTGGAAACAACCCAAATGTCCATCACCAGATGAATGAATAAGTTGTAAATTCACATTATGGAATATTATAGAGTTATTAAAATAAGTAAAACAGATATATGGACAAATATGGATAGGTCCATAAAAGAAAACAGTTAGTGAAAAGAGCAAAGCTGAAAAATATTTGAGAGTATAAAACCAGTATTTAATATTATAAACTTACAAAACATACACATAGAGAAAAAAGATACACAACAGATTCACGCAGCAGTGACTTCTGGTAGAGAAGCAGGGGAAGAGAACCTGGTAGGAGGTGATAGGGAACTTCAACTTTATCTGTAACATATTATTTCATTAAAAAAACAAAAAGAATCTAAAGAGCACATGACAAAACTAAGATTGTTTATTCTCTGAGGAAAATTTACCAGTGTCAGTTATCTTACCTATTGTATATATATTTTAAAACACAGGGTCTCACTATGATGCCCACGCTGGTCTTGAACTCATGGGCTCAAAAGATCCTCCTGCCTTGGCCTCCCAAAGTGCTGAGACTGCAGGTGTGAGCCACCGTACCCAGCCTACATTTTGTATTTTATGTGTTATTTTTATTTGTCAAAAACTAAAGTTTAGAAGTGTATAACTTAGAGTAGAAATTAAATTAACCATTATCTCTATAATGGGGCCAGTTGTTAAACCTGTAACACTTAAACATGAAGTGAAAGACCTTCTTCAAACTTCCCAAATGGAAAATCTCTGATTCAGAAGAGTAGCCTTTAAAAAGAAAAGCATCACTCAAACTTCTTTTATAAAACCAGAGCAGCTTACATTTAAAACCTGTAAAAAATTTGAAGTATTAAAGTTTCTCCCTGATGACACATAAAGAGATATCCATTATATGTTTAAAACACAGCAATAATAATAATAATGATAATAATAATAATAATAAGTGTAGGCTAAAAGGTTAATTCTTCCAAGTTCTAGTACTGGTAAATTTACCACTGTTAATTTAGGAAGACCATCTGAATGGTATGGTAAGGAGAAAATACACTGATTTTATAAAACAATACCTGACCAAAAAATAGTTAAGGTAATTTTTAAAAGAATCAAATAGTTGAGGTCAATAATATGCTGACCTAGAAATTAATGCATCAGCCTGTCACTAAAATAACACTTTAGATACTTAGTGTGCAGTCAATAAGCTAATGAACTACCAATATCCTTGACAGCAATTCCATTCTCTCTTTGATTAAAATGTACTCAGCACACAATTACACATCAAAAATATGAAACATATTTCTTTTCTATGTATTTATAATTCCATTTATAATCACACCATTTGAATGCTTCGACAAGGACTGCATTATTAACATAAAATAATGTTAACTTCTGCTCCAGTAAGAAACAACTCAATCTTTTTGTTCACATACTACTATACAATTACTTATGATGATCATCATCATCATCGTGAGTTCTTGTGCACTTACTCCATGCCAGAACTGTGCTTAGCTCTCTGCATACATTTCTTCATTTTTATCCCTATCACAACTCTATGAAGTTAGTTCTGTTATTATCCTCATTTTGCAGATTAGACAATCGAGGATGGAGATACTAAATATATCATCTCAAGGCACACAGATTTAGCAAATAGGAGAATAGTTGCTTCATCTGACTACAGAAGTATGTAACCACTGCATATTCTACATACCATCAGATAGAAAGCCTTAGAAACAATATAAATAAGTGTAGCTATGCCCAGAACAAAAAATTATGCAATGACATATCTACATTGTGAAATTTACATTATCCTTCCCCCACGGTCAGGCCCTCCCCACCTGAACAATCCAGCCATATATCCCTACACATATATCCCTTACTCTTTATTGTGATTATTGAAAAGCAGTTGCTACAGGAATGAGATATAAATTGAACCATTCAGTTATACAGTGGGGGAGCAAGCATGTTGAATGCTATTGTTCTTTTGCTTTGAGGGAAGCAAAAGGCCAGTGAACACCTCATGGCACTAGGCTGTAAATTGCATTCAGTGAACACTAGGCCAGTGAACACCTCATGGCACTAGGCTGTAAACTTGAATGAATCATGATTATCTAACTGACTCCAGTCAAAACCCCGAAGAATTAGTACATTATTAAGATGTCCTAATGTGCTTCTTTTGTGATGCCAAGTCAAAAATACCAGCTATTAAAAATGAGGCGGCACTAAGAGCTGCGTTTTTGGGATCATTCCAGACCCACCTACAGGGTAATGCTAGTCTGCTTTCAACAGCTGTTTCTACTTACCTAAGGTAAGGCAGGTGCAGGACAAAAGAAGCCAACGTCTCTGCACCTGCTCCCTCAAATTCAACTCAGGTAAATCAGTAAAAGTGACCTTTGTGAACCTGTCACTAGGAGCAGATGTTTAGTGAAAGACCAGGAGGTTTTCATCCACTTGACTTTGCCTGAGTTTAATTCATTCAATTTAACCAATCTGATCAGATTCTATTGACAGATGCTTAAGGCAACTGCTTCCAAAAAAGTTGGCTTATCTAGGAAAATGCTATCAGAAAATACTGGAACAAAATCTTTCCAGGCCAAGCTGGAAGTGGATAGTTAACATGAGGTAAATAAAACCTCCTTAGAATCAATTTTAAAGTGAGAACTGCTTTGTTAAATCTGGATGATTGTGTAGATGGAGAAAGGTTATGAGTACATGTTTTGTGTAATTTTTATGACAGGAAACCTCAAACATATATATATATATATATACATACATACATATATATATATATATATACATACATACATATATATATATACACACATACATATATATATATATATACACATATATATATATAGTATGGTATAATTAATCCTCATGCTCTTATCAGTCAGCTTCAACAAGTATCACCCCTTGGTCACCTAGCCACATGCTCTCACCAAGGATTTTGAGGCAAATCTCAGATATGTCATTTCGCCTATAAATATTTCATTATTACCATACCTTAAAAAGTTTTAAAATAATTTTTACACTTTATCAGTATTCAATTTTGTACTTGTCTTATAATTGTCAACTTTTAAATAGTTTGTTTGAATGAGGATCCATACACAGTCCACATACCGCAATTCTCTTGTAAGTCTCTTTTCATCTGTGAAGGAGCCCCCACTTCTGTCTCTCCCTCCGCCTCCCTACTGCTCCCCACCTCTTTCTTAGTTGAAGAACTGTGTCTTAGGTTCAGTAAAGAGTTCACAGTCTGGATTTTACTGACTGCATCCTTGAAGAACGGGAATGTCCCCAGGTCTCTTCATTACCTTAAACAAATTTAAGTTCAACTTTTTGGTAAGATTTCTCTGTCAGGGGAGACGGCGCAAACATTTATTTTTAATACAGACACATATGCAACAAGAACAAGTCACACAAGTGCAGCAGCAGAAGAGGCAGACATGAAAAAACAGCAACTCTAAGGATGCTGCAGTAATTGAAAATAGAGTTGAGAAAAAAACAACTCTGTAGACAAGACTAAAATTAAAAAACAACAACAGATGACCATGAGAAAAGCAGAAGAGTCCCTTATGCACATAAGAAATAAGCAGGATGGGCCGGGCACGGTGGCTCACGCCTGTAATCCCAGCATTTTGGGAGGCCAAGGTGGGCGGATCACGAGGTCAAGAGATCAAGACCATCCTGGCCAACATGGTGAAACCCTGTCTCTATGAAAAATACAAAAATTAGCCGAGCGTGGTAGCGCATGCCTGTAGTCCCAGCTACTCAGGAAGCTGAGGCAGGAGAATCGCTTGAGGCTGGGAGGTGGAGGTTGCAGTGAACCGAGATTGTGCCACTACACTCCAGCCTGGGCAAAAGAGCAAGACTCTGTCTAAAAAAACAGAAAAGAAAAAAGAAATAAGCAGGATGGGTGACAAACAGTGAGATGGAATAAGAAGCAGAGGACGACTGACAGGCCACCCGATGTCTGTCGGCTACTTTCACAGGTATCAGCTCCCGTGATCTGCACTCCAGGGGAAGTGTTATTAACTCACAGTAAGGACAGGCTGCAGCAGCATGCCCACCTTCCTGCTGCCAACAAATGATCATGTCAGAGCTCAAGCCAGAGCCTTCCAACTCTTACTCAGTTCAAGACCACTAATGCTAGAGAGTGGTGAGGAGATAAGAAAAGGACTGAGACGCTGGGCCATGATTACACCTCATTACTGTCTTGTAGAAAAATTTCTTCCAACCCTCAAAATGAACACACCATACTGCCTGTAACTCATGCAGTAGCCATGTAAATTACTGGTTAAGCCAAGAGCTCTGAGGCCAGAATGTCGGGGTTTAAAGCCTGACTGTCATCTACTACTTTTGTGCCTAGGGTAGCGAGGGAAAGGGGAGGCGCAAATTATTTATCCTTTCACCTGTTTTCTCATCTGTGAAAGGAGATAATTACAGCACCTCCATCTTTTGTGAGGATTAAACGAGTTAATGGGAAAAAGGCATTTAGATGAGGAACTAAAATGTGGTAATTGCTTCATAAATATTCAATAGTATTATCTTAAGTTACTATTGTTTTTATTATTATATTGAATTTTTAAGCTATTATTGGTCACCAATAAGAATTACAAGATGGCTTCCTGTCTGATGCCTTTACTTATCATCTAAATGCAACGTTTCCCAAACAATTTGATGCAAATCGCCTGATGCACTAATTAAAAAGACTAATGGTATGATAGCATCTCAGACCTGCTGAGGCAGAATCTCCCCAGGGTAAGAGTGTAGAAAACATATTTTAAGCCAACACTCCACGAACATCAAAGAAACAGTAGAGAGCTCAGGAGAGAATAACCTGGAATGTCACCAGAAGGTTCTGATAACCACTACATTTATTTTCCATCAGATTGTATAAAATTACAATAGCCATCAATAGAAAAATGTGATTTTATAAATGTTTTTTCTTTTCTGAAAATACATGGAATTATCTATTGCTCACTGATTTTTCCACATCTATTGCAGAGTACTTTTTTCTCATGAGTATGTACAGTGTTCCAATCCGGATGCTGATAATTTTATCACTAGAGAGGAAGTTCTTGAGAAGGAAAAATCCATAAGCACTACTTGTGCATCTTGCTTAGAGTCTACAAATTGATAATAAGCAATAAGAAACATCAAGATGTAGCTTACAGCACTAGTTATTAACAAACATGGTGTGTACATTGTAAAACATCAGGCAGTAACTGCCCAAGGCGAGTGCTAACAATCCCATAAACACACAGGTGTTTTGTCACTGCGTGACTATCATCTTCAAATCTCAGGATTTTTTTTTCTTTCATATCATTAACTAGAAGTTTTTATTTGATGGAAAATCTACATAAAGGGAAATGCAGCCTGGGCACAGTAGCTCATGCATGTGATCTCAGCACTTTGGGAGGCCAAGGCAGGAGGATCACTGGAGCCCAGGAGTTTACAAAGCAAGACCTCATCTCTAAAACAATTTTTTTTTTACCCATCAAGCTACCAATGACTTTCTTCATAGAATTGGAAAAAACTACTTTAAAGTTCATACAGAACCAAAAAAAAGCCTGCATCACCACGACAATCCTAAGCAAAAAAGAACAAAGCTGGAGGCATCAAGCTACCTGATTTCAAACTATACTACAAGGCTACAGTAACCAAAACTGCATGGTACTGGTACCAAAACAGATACATAGATCAATGGAACAGAAGAGAGGCCTCAGAAATAACACCACACATCTACAACCATCTGATCTTTGACAAACCTGACAAAAACAACAAACGGGGAAGGGATTCCCTATTTAATAAATGGTGCTGGGAAAACTGGCTAGCCATATGTAGAAAGCTGAAACTGGATCCCTTCCTTACACTCTATACAAAAATTAATTCAAGATGGATTAAAGACTTAAATGTGAGACCTAAAACTATAAAAACCCTAAAAGAATACCTAGGCAAGACCATTCAGGACATAGGCATGGGCAAGGACTTCATGACTAAAACACCAAAAACAATGGCAACAAAAGCCAAAATTGACAAATGGAATCTAATTAAACTAAAGAGCTTCTGCACAGCAAAAGAAACTACTACCAGAGTGAACAGGCAACCTGCAGAATGGGAGAAAATTTTTGCAATCTACCCATGTGTCAAAGGGCTAATATTCAGAATCTACAAAGAACTCAAATTTACAAGAAAAAAATCTAACAACCCCAGCAAAAAGTGGGCAAAGGATATGAACAGCCACTTTTCAAAAGCATACATTTATGCAGCCAACAGACACATGAAAAAATGCTCATCATCACTGGCCATCAGAGAAATGCACATCAAAACCACAATGAGATACCATCTCACACCAGTTAGAATGGCGGTCATTAAAAAATCAGGAAACAACAGGTGCTGGAAAGGATGTGGAAAAATAGGAACGCTTTTACACTGTTGGTAGGAGTGTAAATTGGTTCAACCATTGTGGAAGACAGTGTGGCGATTCCTCAAGGATCTAGGACTAGAAATACCATGTGACCCAGGGATCCCATTACTGGGTATATACCCAAAGGATTATAAATCATGCTACTATAAAGACACATGCACACATACATTTATTGCAGCACTATAAAGACACTATAAAGACACATACATATATTGCAGCACTATAAAAACACATGCACACATACATTTATTGCAGCACATTTATTGCAGTCACAATAGCAAAGACTTGGAACCAACCCACATGTCCATCAGTGATAGACTGGATTAAGAAAATGTGGCACATATACACCATGGAATACTACGCAGCCATAAAAAAGGAAGAGTTCATGTCCTTTGCAGAAACCATTATTCTGAGAAAACTACTGCAAGGACAGAAAACCAAACACCACATGTTCTCACTCATAGGTGGGAAATGAACAATGAGAACACTTGGACACAGGGTGGGGAACATCACACACCCGGGCCTGTTGTGGGATGGGGGGATGGGGGAAGGATAGCATTAGGAGAAATACCTAATGTAAATGACAAGTTAATGGATGCAACAAATCAACACAGCACATGTATACATATGTAACAAACCTGCATGTTGTACACATGTACCCTAGAACTTAAAAGTATAATTAAAAAAAAAAAAAAAAGAAAAGAAATTATGTTCCACCAAAAAAAAAAAAAAGATTTTTAAAGATTAGCCAGGCACGGTGGTCCACGACTGTAGTGCTAGCTATTTGGGAGACTAAGGCAGGAGGATCACTTGAGCCCAAGGCTGCAGTGAGCTATGATCATACCATTCTACTCTGGCCTGTGTGACAGAAACAGACCTTGTCTCTTTAAACAACAACTACAAAAAAAGAGAAAAATGCACAAATCTTAAGCGAGTGAGTTCTGACAATTGTCTATTGTGTAGCCCAAACTACCCTAAAGATATAAAATACTTTCCTCTAAAAAGTAATCCCACGCACCTCGTCAGACAGTCTCTCCCAACTCTCGTGCCTGCAACAAGTATTCTGATTTTTTTCCTACTACAGATTATTTCCAGAGATTCATGTAAATGAAATCGTATTTTGCACTTTTTTGTGTAATGCTTCTTTTACTCAGCATAATATTGTTAAAATAAATTCCTGTTATTGCTTAAGTCGGTAGTTCGTTCCTTTTAGTCACTAAATAATAGTCCATTTTGTGGATAAATTTCACTTTGTCCATTCTTCTACAGATAAACACATGGGCTGTTTCTAATTTTTGGCGATTATGACTGAAATAGCTATAAACATGCTTATACAAGCTTTTTGTCACTAATTTAGATAAATTTCTTTTAGTAAATGAGTAGGATTGCTAGATTACAGGATAAGTGCATGTTGACTTCAATAAGAAACTGTTAGACATTTTTCCAAAGTGGGTGGAAACCCCCATTCCCAGCAACAATGTATGAGAATTCCAGTTGTTCAACATCCTTGCCAACATTTAGTGCTGTTATTCTTTTAAATTCTGGTGGTTGTACTTAATGTACAGGAGTATCTTATTGTAATTCGCATTTGCATTTCCCTTGTGACTCATGATGTTGAACACTTTTAATGTACATTTTGGTCATTCATATCTTCTTTTTTGAAGTATCTGTTCAAATCTTTTGCCCCGTTTAAAATTCAGTTGTTTGTCTTCAATTATTGAGCTGTAAAAAATATTTATATGCTGGATATCAATCCTTCACCAAATAAATGTGAATATTTTCTTCCAGTCAATGTCTTGAATATTCATTTTAACAGAGCTCTTTAATTTTTGTTTTACATTTCTGGGACATTTATTACATACACAATGTTGTGTAACTATCACCACCATTTCCAAAGCTTTTTCATCACCCGAAACAGAAACTCTGTATCCATTAAGCAATAACTCCCCATTCCTCCTTTCACCCTGTCCCTGATAACTTCTAATCTACTTCCTGTCTCCATGAATTTGCCCACCCTAGATATTTCACATAAGCGGGATCATACAATATTTGTCCTTTTGTGTCTGGCTTATTTCATTTAGCATAATGCTTTCAGGGTTCATCATGCCGTAGCATATATCCAAACTGCATTCCATTTTATGGTTGAATAATATTAAATTCTGCATACATCCAATATTTTGTTTATCCATTCATGTGTTAATGGACACTTGGGTTGTTTCCAACCCAAGTTAGGGTATTGCAAATATCGCTGCAATGAACATTTGGGTATGGGTATCAGGTTGAGTCTGTTGTTAATTCTTTGGAGCATATACCTGGGAGAGAAATTGCTGGGTCATATATTAATTGTTTAACTTTTTAAGAAACAGTCAAATTGTTTTCCACAGTAGCTGCACCATTTTACATTGCTACTATTCACAGCAATGTTTAAGGACCAATTTCTCCACATCTTCACCAACACTTAGTTTCTACTGTCTTTAATTAAAGCCATCCTAGCAAGTCTGAAGGGTTTTGATTTGCATCACACTAAAGACTAAGAATGTTTTGAGCATCTTTTCATGTGCCTATCTTCTTTTGAGAAATACCTATTCAAATCCTTTTTCCATTTTCTAACTGGGTTGTCTTCTTGTTGAGTTGTAGTTCTTTTTTGTGGGGGGCGGGGATGGCGTCTCGCTCTGTTGTTCAGGCTGGAGTGCAGTGGCATAATCTTGGCTCACTGCAACCTCTCCCTCCCGGTTCAAGAGATTTCTGGGTACTTTTTGTATTTTTAATAGAGATGGGGTTTCACCATATTGGCCAAGCTGGTCACCAACTTCTGACCTCAAGTGATACGCACACCTTGGCCTCCCAAAATGCTAGGATTACAAGTGTGAGCCACAGCATCAGGCTGAGTTTTAGTTCTTTACGTATTCTAGAAATTAAACCTATATCAAATTTATAATTTGTAAATATTGTCTCCCAGTCTGTAGACTGTCTTTTCAGTTTCTTGATAATATCCTTTGATACATGACAGTTTTAAGTCTGATGAAGTCAAATTTATCTATTTTTTTCTTTTGTTGCTTGTGCTTTTGGTGACATATCTAAGAATTCACTGTTAAATACAAGGTCATAAAGATTTACCCCTGTGTTTTCTTCTAAGAGTCTTATTATTTTAACTCTTATATTTAGGTTGTTTTTCAATTTTGAGTTGATTTTTGTATATTTTGTAAGGTAGGGGTCTAACTTTGTTCTTTTGTATGCAGAAATCTAGCACCATTTGGTGAAGAAATTATCTTTCCCCACTGAATAAATGTGGTTCCCTGGTCAAAAATCATTTAGCTACAGTTGTATGGGTTTACTTCTGGATCCAGTCCCATTCCATTGATCTATATGTCTATTCCTATGCAAGGACTATGGTGTTTTGATTACCGTAACTCTGTAGTAGGTTTTGAAATTGGGGAGTGTGAGTCCTCTAATTGTGTCCCATTTAAAGATTGCTTTGGTTACTCAAGGCCCTTGCAATTGCACATGAATTTGGGGATTAGCTTTTCTAGAACTGCAAAAAAAAGGGGGGTGCTGTTGGAATTTTGCTAGGGATTGTGTTGAATCTGCAGATTACTTTGGGTAGTACTGACATCTTAACAATATTAAGTCTTCCTATCCCTGAACATATATGTCTTTACCTTTATTTAGGTCTTCTTTCATTTTCTTCAGTAGCGTTTCATAATTTATCACTTTCTTTTTCTTTTTTAAGAGATGGGGCCTTGCTATGTTGCTCAAGGTGGTCTCAAACTTTCAGGCTTAAGTGATTCTCCCGCCTCAGCCTCCTGAGTAGCTAGGACTACTTGCATGTGTTACAGCACACAACTTGTTTCATATGTTTTAGTGTACAAATTTTTCACCTCCTTGGTTAAATTTATTCCTAGGTATTTTATTCTTTCAGATGCTATTGTAAACAGAATCACTTTCTTAATTTCTCTTTCAGATTGATTATGATTTTTCATTGCTGGTGAAGAGAAACGCAACTGATTTTTGCATGTTGATCTTATAACCTACAACTTTGATACATTCATTTCTTAGTTCTAGTAGTATTCTTGTAGATTCTTTGGGATCTTCTATATTTAGGATCATATTATCTGTGAAGACAGATTGTTTTACTTCTTTTCCAATTTGAATGCATTTTACTTCTTTTTCCTATTTCACTGCTCTGATTGGGAATTCTAGTACAACGCTGAATAGCAATGGTGAAAGCAGGCACTTGTCTTGCTCCTGATCTTAGGGGGAAAGCTTTTATTCAGTCTTTCACCAATGAGCATGATGCTAATCGTGAGTTTCTCAGAAATGTCCTTTAACATGTTGAGAATGTTCCCTTCTACTTACAGGGTTTTATTAGTGTTTTGTTTTTTTGTTTTTTCCATCAACCTCATCATTCCTGAGATGAAGTGTTGGATTTTGGCAAATGCCTTTTCTGCATTCGTTGAGATCATTCTGTTTTTGCTTTTGTTACATTAATGTGGTACGTTATATTGATTGATTTTTGTTATGTGGAAGCACCTTCGTATTCCTTGGATAAATCCCACGTGATGATGGGTGTAAAATCCTTTTGATATGCTGTTGAATTTGATTTGTTAATATTTTTGCATCTATATTCATAAGGGCTATCAGTGTATCATTTTCTTTTCTTCTGATATCTTTATCTAGCTTTGGTATGCTAACCTCAGAGAATGAGTTAGAAAGTGTTCTCTCCTCTTCTATTTTTTAGATGAATTTCAGAAGGCCTGGTGTTAATTCTTTAAATGTGTGCTAGAATTCACCAGTGATGCCATCTGGTCCTAGATTTTTCTTTACTGGGTATAATTATTTTTTTCAGTAAAGTCCATCAAAAGGTTTCCTCCTGTCATGTTATTATAAAACATATTAAATATACAGAAAAAGTTGAAATAATTTTACAGTGAACTCCATATATGCACCACCTAGATTCTATGACAAATATTGTACTATATTTGCTTTACCATACAACTATCCATTGTACTTTCTTATGCATTTCAAAGAAAGATGCATATGTCAAGACACTTCACCCCAAATACTTCAGCAAGCACATTATTAACCACAGTTGCCACTAGTCACATGGGGCTATTTAGTTTTAAATTAATTAAATAAATGAAACGTTCAGTTGCTCAGTCATTCTAGACATATTTAAATGTTCAACAGCCACGAGTGGCTATATAATACCGGAGGAATAGCCCATTATATCCACAGGTTCCACCCACATTCAGGGGGAGGGAACAACACAAGGTAGGTACAGCAGAGGGTAAGAACCTTGGGAACCATTTTTAGGTTTTGCCTACCATATGTGGGGAAGGGACATCTTCCTGGAACTAGTTACACTTGTCAACTAAAATGCAACAACTGGCAAAACAATGTATGAGAGAAGGTGACCAGCATGGAACTCAAATTCCCCACTGCTCCATTTCCTATCCAGCCACCTATTGAGAGGTGAATTTTGTTACTTGCTTCGATACAGATCTGGGAAGGTCCACTTGGAAGAATTACAGGTGGGCCCCTGTACCAATCTGTCAGAACTCATAGCAGTACTTAAAGTACCTAATTTTATCTATACCTCAAAAGTGACTGTAGGTTTCTCTCTGATAATGGATGAGCAAAGAAAAATTATCTCAGAGCATACGAAAGTTTCAGCAGCAAAAGAGAAAAAAAATCAAAGTGCTGAAGAAAGACTATTTCTTGTCAGTATGAAATGCAAATTAAAAAAAAGAGACTTTTTTCGGTTTTGAACCTCGTTCTTAACAACACGCAAAAGGACACTGACTCTAGGAATTAGAGGAAGCCATTATGAGAAAAGAATACATCACAGTAAGTAAAGACTATATGAAAATGAAAAACCTAGTAGGAAAATCAGAAACGACACTGGACATGTTCTCAGAAGAATATGTATGAGAATGTTTATAGTGGCTTTATTCATAACTGCCCCAAACTGCAAGCAACCTAGGATGCGTCAAGTGATTAACAGATTAAAAACATTGTGGTACATTCATACAACGAACAGCACACAGCAATAAAAAGGAATGACCGTGCAACGATACGGATGAACCCAAACATATTGCTAAATGAAAGAAGCCAGACTGGAAGAGCTTGTAGGGAAAGAAAAAAATATCCTGTTCGCTTACCTTCCCAGGTTCTCCAGCTGGGCCCTGTAAATTAGACTATCAAAAGATTTAAAAGAGAAAAGCAAACACATCTGTTTAATAGAAGTGTTATATGATATGGGAGTCTTCACAAGGAAATACAGATGGAAAGAAACAGTTAAACCTGGGTGTTTTTATGCTAGGTTTGATAAAGAGTGGGAGGTTGTGAAAAAATGTGACAGGACAAAGGGTATGAGCTAAAGGGAGTGAGTAAACTGGGGGAAACTTAGCAAGGCCTGTGGTGTTCATTTGGACTCCTCAGTGTTCCTCTGCCTTTGGAGACAGGACTGCCCCTTCCCTCTCCAGGTGCAGGGAGGGCACCTCTCATGTGACATGTCTTATGACTTTCTTCAGAGGAAGGCCAGAGAGTCCTTCCTGTACCTCCCATTTCTCAAATTCCTTCAGCTTAAAATATTCCATATGCAAGGTGCCATATTTTGGGGTGGTGTGTTCTGAATCCCATCAGGCTACATACTGCATGATTCCATTTATATGACATCTGGAAAGGGCAAAACCAAAGGAAAAGATAACAAATTGGTGACTGCCAGCACTTGCAGTGAGAAGAGAGTTTGACTAGAAAGGGATAAGGAGAAAATGTTGGTATGTGGTGTTAACTGTTCTGTATGTTGATTGTGGTAGTGGTTACAATTTCCAAAAAGACTGCATTTTCAAGTATATGAATAAAAAATTATTAACTACTTTGCAGATACAAACAGGAGATTCGAGACTGCATAAAAACAAATTAAAGAGTATAGACATAAGACACACAACCACAATAAAAAAAAGAAGAGAAAGAAAGGCAACACGTTAACAAACATGAAAGACATTTCACAGACAGCCATTGTAGGAATAGCTCAAAGAGGAAAAATAGAAATAATATGGGTGCTTACCTAGAAAGCCCAAAGAATCAACTAAAAAGCTACAAGATTAATAATTAATAGAAAAATTCAATCAAATGCCTAGTTAAATATAGCCAAATCAATAGCTTGCCCATGTAAAAGAGATCAAGTTAGAAAACAGAAGGAGTCCATTCACAGAAGAGTTAGATGAAAATCAATTCTCAATAAAAAGCATACAGAATTCAGAATGCAAAATGAAAGTTTATCAATTTATATGTCACATATACAAAAGATATGCTATGATTATATATGGCAAGGAGGGATTCATAAACCAAAGGTGAAAGCAAAGTCTGTTTTCAGTGTTTCTTGGAGTGTAGTCCCAGACCAGCAACATCATATTATCTTGGAACCCGACAGAAATGCAAATTCTCAAGCTCTACTCCAGACCTACTGAATCGCAGACTCTGAGGATGGGGTCCAGCAATCTTTGTTTATAATAAGCCAGCCAAGTGACTGTGATGTTCCTTAATGTTTGAGAACCAAGATGCCAGTGCTGTTGGTTTGGGGATCACACTTAAGAGATACCATTAGTCTGTTTAATGAACAGTAATAGGAGAAAAGCTTAGTCACATGGAAGGACACTGTATTAGATTATGTATGTATTAAGCTCCAGGTAACAGAGTTGATGGATCTGTGGGAAAGGAAGATGCCTGGATGACTTGCCTTATCCTCAGAGCTGATGGTCCCTTGCCAAAAAATAAAAATTTAAAAAAAAAAAAAACCAACGCATTCAAGTCATCTGTAAATTTTCCTTCACCTGCTGAGTTGCTAACTGTGCATCAACCAATAATAATGCATTATACCATCTTTTCTTAGCTTTATAGAAACTCATTTAGCAACCCTCCCCACCCCCTTTGTAACACATCAATTATCTGACTTTTAGATAATCAACTGTCAAATATGTTCTCAGACCCACATTATATATGAAGTCAGGAGGTTTTGCGTATACAGTATAAGATATAGGTCATAGAGAGAAATTTATAAACCACAAAGAAGAGCAGTATTATGATATATTGTAGCATTTTACTTATATATTTAAATATTATAATAACTTAAAGAATGTAGTTTCTTGGCGAGGCACGGTGACTCACGCCTGTAATCTCAGCACTTTGGGAGGCTGAGGCGGGCAGATCATGAGGTCAGAAGATTGAGAATATCCTGGCCAACGTGGTAAAACCCTGTCTCTACTAAAAATACAAAAAATAGCTGGGCGTGGTGGTACGCGCCTGTAGTCCCACCTATTCAGGAGGCCGAGGCAGGGGAAGCGCTTGAACCCGGGAAGCAGAGGTTGCAGTGAGCCGAGACTGTGCCACTGCACTCCAGCCTGGCAACAGAGAGAGACTCCATCTCAAAAAAAAAAAAAATGTAGTTTCTTTGATGGAGTAAAAAAAGGTAACACCAGTTATGTAGAGTTTATTTACCATTACCTCGTATTCCCACTCTAAGCATTCTGAAGCCTGTAGCTAATTTCTTTATATTGATGCATGAGGAAATTACTTAAAAAATTCTAAAGAGTAAAATACGTCCCTCACTGCTTCTCTAGGTGTGATATGGAAGACACAGAATTTGCTTATAAAAAGATTTTTTTAAATCACTCAATTATTAAAGCCCCAACCTCTAAGAGAATTAAAACTACTATCTTGATAAATAAAACATAGTCTTCTCACAGGAAGACAAGGGCAAAAAAATGACAGACAAAATTCATACCATAGTTTAAAAATGGATAGTCAGAGTGAACCTTTAATTGACTGGAAGAAAAGGCTCTGCTTTCAAAAACTTGGTAGGCTTCCTGTTTGGGAGGCTGGATTCCCTCACTCAGCATCACTCCGAGGTGTGGGCAGCAAACAGCAGGGGTCACCACACAGAATAGGAACCAGAAGTGTGGGAATCAGGGATAATTTTTAGAACCAACGAGGTCAGAAAAGTCAGAGGAGGGTACAAGTGAGAAATGCAGGACATCCAGCAAGGATGGGAAAGAAATTGCCGATATCAAGTGTCAAAGGAGAACAAGGTTTAAATTCCAGACTAGCAGGCAGAGACAACAGTCAGCCTGACCCCAGGATACACATTTTTGCTTCCTGAATGAATCTGTGAATCTCCAGTTCTTCATCTATAAAAGTGGAAATAATGATAATCCAAAAAGGTTGTACTGAAAAGTTAAACAGCATAAAAACTGTTGAAGTGACTGTTACATAACAGGCAGGAGATATTTACTGAGCGTGGTTTTTAACCATCTGAGAGCAATGCTGAATCCAGCAGGTATACTCTACTCCTCCTGACCAGGGAGGACTGAGACTTCAAAACTAACTGGAGACTCTTACTGCCTCTTCTTCACTTTCCACAGTGGCTTTGCCCCTTTCGGGGAGCCTGACTTTGTCACTGGTACTAGAGGTTTTGTGGGTCCTCTACACAAATGCAAAGAGTCCACCTGTACATCAGTCCTAGGGATTAGGGAGGTATTTCTATATCCTCTTGGTACAATCACCAATGGGGAATATTTCATTTATTTATTTATTTATTTATTTATTTATGAGACAGAATCTTGCTCTGTCACCCAGGCTGGAGTACAATGGTGCGATCTCGGCTCACTGCAGCCTCTGCCTCCCAGGTTCAAGCGATTCTCCTGCCTCAGCCTCCCGAGTAGCTGGGATTACAGGTGCCTGCCACTACGCTTGACTACTTTTTGTATTTTTAGTATAGACAGGGTTTCACCATGTTGACCAGGCTGGTCATGAACTCCTGACCTCAGGTGATCCACTCAGCTTGGCCTTGCGAAGTGCTGGGATTACAGGCATGAGCCACCACGCCCTGCCGAATGGGGGTATTAGTTTAAAATCTGATAGAGTTGCCATGGTGATTTACTTACTTACTTATTGATTGATTGATTGATTGATTGATTGATTTTTGAGACACAGTCTCACTTTGTCACCCAGGCTGGAGTACAGTGACATGATCTCAGCTCACTGCAACCTCCACCCGCCCCCCAAGTTCAAGCAATTCTCCTGCCTCGGCCTCCCAAATAGCTGGGATTACAGGCTTACATCATCACACCCAGCTAATTTTTTATATTTTTGGTAGAGACGGGGTTTCACTGTGTTGGCTGGTCTTGAACTCCTGACCTCAAGTGATCCACCCGCCTCTGCCCCTCAAAGTGCTGGGATTACAGGCGTGAGCCACTGCGCACAGCCGCTAAGGCTAGCTTTAAAGATGTACTGATTTATTGAACACTTGAAGGAGTCCGGGACAATAATACTGCGTGTAGGAAAAAGGGCAGGGTAGGTTCTGAGATAGGTAAGCAAAGCCTATGGGCGAGGGGAGAGAGGAGCTTATTAGATAAGAACAGATAAGAAACTCAATCTTGTGTTCCCAGTTACTATTTAAAGTCTGGGTCTCCACTCCATTCCACTATGAAAATTTTACTGAGAATCTATATGTATAAGACATTTAATGGGACGTAGATAAAATCATCTTACAGTCTAGTAGGGGTGAGAAAACATAATGCAAATAAGTATAACACAAAGTGCAAAACAGTAAAATACCATTAAATACCACAATATTGCCAAGAAGGAAGAAATTCTTCTTGGTAGGAGAAATTAGAGCAAGTTTCAAAACTGATGTGGTAATTTTGAGCTCATCCTGAAGGAAAGAAATAGGGTCAGCAAAGACCCATCATTGTTGTAGGAAAGCTTGAGACACATACGGAAAAGTATAAGTAAGTGCATCTGACAGGACCAGCAGGAAGTGGGGTGGTTAGGGCTAAGGCTAGAAACAGAGACCACAAATGGCCAAAATTCCCAGCCTAAGGAGCTAGGATTATAACCATACAAAGCCAACTACAGACATTTTAAGCAGTCAAGGGCCAAGTCAAAACAGGATAAGAGGTTCTGCTTCTTGAGAAGGAAGACATAATTCAGAGCTACCCTAATGCACAAGTTTAAAACAAGGACCAAGTCATGAGTCATGTGTGGATGAGTAAGAGTAAGAAATGAACACAGAACTAATTTCGGGTCACAAACAAGTTTTCTGAGTTCATACTGAACTACAGCTGAGGAAGCAGAGTCAAGGGCCAGCTGTGGTAATACTCAGTGAGTCACTAGTAAATCAGTGACACAGGTCTTATCCCCAGGGCAGTGACCTCAGACTGGCCCGCATAATGGTCAGACAGGTACACCTTGGTCCTACTCAGCCTGTGAGGACACCTGAAGTTTCTGTGACAACGGGAACAAGACAGCAAGTTTGGACAAAGTGAGGATCTAAAAACTCCAAGGATACTTTCAAGATATTAGATTAAAAATTCCTTAAATCTCATCACATTTTAGATTGCAAAGACTTGTAGATGACATTCACAAATCTGTCCAGGTCAGAATCACCATGCTTCTTTAACAGTTGAGGTGTTTTCATATCCCTCAGTTGTAATTGCTGTTATGAACATATTTTTTGTAAAGTGCTCCACATTTTACAGCACTGCCTGCAGGAATACTTCCCTAACCACGGAAGTCTTTCCCATCACAGGACTAATCACAATATAAATGCTTATTGATTCTACTGTATTCACAGCAGTCTACAGCATCCTCCATTTAGAATGTAAGCTTTCAGGAGGCCAGAATTAGAACCATCACCACCAGACCTTCCAATACACAGCACATACTGTATGTTAAATAAAAGTGTTGATTGAATAAGTGTATTGACTTTTTAGCTGGTTCTAGTTAGCATTTAAATTTATAATATCTAGACGTCTCATTTGTAATAAAAAGACTGGTAATAAAAGGGTAAGAGAGGAGATAGGTAGCTCTGTATGTGTGTGTGTATATCATAAAGGAATTAGCCAACCTTTTAACTAGTTGTTTTTCATTAATTAAAGACGCTAAAGCAAATACTCAAAAGAAAACTGTCCTCACCAATGTGAGGAAAGAAAACAAAATGTTTAATGATTACACACTGAATTCTAGGTCTGCCTGTTACAAGTGGCTAAGAAGCAACAGAATTTACATTCATATCTAG
The DNA here is from genome assembly GCF_002776525.5 of Piliocolobus tephrosceles. NCBI lineage: Eukaryota > Metazoa > Chordata > Mammalia > Primates > Cercopithecidae > Piliocolobus > Piliocolobus tephrosceles. The sequence goes on from NC_045438.1 coordinate 147,630,372, forward strand.
GTCTGCCTGACTTCAAAACTCATATTCTTTCCAAGAAATCCCTGTCTCCTGTATGCTCAAAATAAAAGTTTTAGGAATAAAAAAGTACACAATGAAAAACTATTACTGAACTTAGTCCTTAGAATGAAGGATTAATCCCATCAATGCACAAATACTGTCATTTTGCCTAAAATATGTCCACAACATAAGAGACAATTGCTAAAGAAGGTTTTGGGGATTTTTTCCTCCAAGACAGACTCCACACTGAACAGCACCGGCACCCCGAATGTCCTGTCATGTTAGCAGCAAGCAACAGTAGCCTATCCTCCACGTTTGTACTGACAGCATCTTTATAGAAAGTATACCCTTATATCCTGCCCCAAGTGGAAGAATCTGCTGCTTAAAATTGCAGTGACTTTTCTGATCCCCAGTCTAGCTCTGCCAGTTTTAAACTACAGGTTCTTATATTTATCAGCAGAAACCCACCAGGGTGTTCAGATCCTGAGTCAGCTTCAAAAACCCCAGCAGCAGCTGGTAAAAATGGAATGCTAATTCATTACAGATGGTAAAGCACTGCCTACATTTTAATTTATTTACATTTTCAGAAATTTTGAATCTGCAGTTAGACTGCCAAATTATTTTAACATGTAAGTTTAGCCTTTTTCAATTCGGTCCGTGCTCAATAAAAATTAATGTTTATCTGTTAAAAATTCTTTCAACAAGCCCAATTAGTCCTATGTTCCCACAGTTTATATTTTTAAAGCTATTTAAGCTGCTAAGTCTTTTTTCAATTTCTTTTTATACAAATCACACACAGAGTCAGGAAAAAATTGGGCCTAAATCATATCAAAATGTTTCAAATAGATCTATTATATATGAGGACAATTTTCAGTAGCTTTGTATTTTCCACAATTGCCATGTTTAGTAATGTGAAACTAATAAATTAATAAATTGTAAGATTATTAAATAGCTTTACAGACCCTATTTTTTTTCATTAGTGAAGGTAAGAGAGACAGAGAACACATTATTACTTAATTTTTAAAAGCCAAGTGAACAGAGAAAGGATATACCCAAATTAAATGCTTACAGCGCTGCTGCCCTCTCCTGGAATCAGTCTTCCAACCCCCTCCCCACATCTCAGAGACAATGGTGAACACGAAATATTATAACTAAATACTAAAACATTTTATAAGAGTTGGAAGCACTTCTATTGTTTTTTCTTTTATCAATTCAAAGGTCTACAAAGATACAGAATGATCAAGTCATATACAACCATCTCTTCAAATGCTCAGTGCTTACTTGGAAGCATGTCTTGCCACCTACTTATCCAAAGGGCTAGAAATTATTTATTCTGAAACTCCTTAACCCTCCTCCTATCAGTTCAAACTATCTCAAGTTTTTTGACACAACCTCTCTTTGCTCCTTCTTGTGTCAGAGTAGGAAATGCCCCTAATCTTTTGTTTGTCTAACATTATCTTCCTTTCCCATCTCTTCTGAAGTCGTCCTCTCATCTATTATGATGCCTCTCTTCAGGAATATTAAAATATTGTGGCCTGGCGCAGTGGCTCATGTCTGTAATCCTAGCACTTTGGGAGGCCAAGGTGGGTGGATCACTTGAGGCCAGGAGTTTGAGACCAGCCTGGCCAACATGGTGAAACCCCATCTCCACTAAAACTACAGAAAATCAGCTGGGTGTGGTGGTGGGCACCTATAATTCCAGCTCCTCGGGAAGGCTAAGGCAGGAGAATCGCTTGAACTTGGAGGCGGAGGTTACAGTGAGCTGAGATCGCACCACTGCACTTCAGCCTGGGTTACAGAGCAGGACTCCATCTCAAAAAAAATTAAAAAATAAGTAAACAAACAAATAAATAAAAATACAAATATAAAAAAAAAATTAGCCAGGCGTGGTGGTGGGCACCTGGAATCACATCTACTTGGAAGGCTGAGGCAGGAGAATCGCCTGAACCCAGGAGGCAGAGATTGCAGTGGGCTGAGATCACACCACTGCACTCCAGCCTGGACGACAGAGTGAGACTCCATCTCAAAAAAAAAAAAAAAATCTTGCTTTCTATTTCCTTGTTCCTTTTCATCTAGAAACATGGATAAATAGACCCCAATGTAAAAATGTCATTTCCTCCATACAATTTCATCACCTACCATACCATTTCCATTCTTTCCATGGTTAGGGGCACCAAAGGGTATCTTTTATGGGGCTTTTGTCATCTCCCCCTGACGCTACCTCTAACCCCAATTATTTACTTCTATATCTCAGGCCCAATGTCCTTCAAGTCCGTACAAACAAACATAATTCTAAGCAAAATCAGGCTGCTTGTTTTACAGCCACAGCTCCCCCATCTGGGACTGCCACCCTTAAGCACCTTCCACACAGAATTCCGGACCTGCCCTGCTACTCCTTAACCTCCAAATGTTAGCTACCTCGATTCCTTCACCTCCCCTTAGCAACTCCATGCACTGCAATCCAATTTCTTCTGCAATCATTCACTAGGACCTCTTGGAAGTTAAGAGAAACCTGGTCACTTAGAGTTTTTTTTTTTTTTTTTTTTTTTGAGACGGAGTCTGGCTCTGTCGCCCAGGCTGGAGTGCAGTGGCCAGATCTCAGCTCACTGCAAGCTCCACCTCCCAGGTTCACGCCATTCTCCTGCCTCAGCCTCCCAAGTAGCTGGGACTACAGGCACCCGACACCTCGCCCAGCTAATTTTTTGTATTTTTAGTAGAGACGGGGTTTCACCGTGTTGGCCAGGATGGTCTCGATCTCCTGACCTCGTGATCCGCCCGTCTCGGCCTCCCAAAGTGCTAGGATTACAGACGTGAGCCACCGCGCCCGGCCCACTTAGATTTCTTAAGGCTCAAAGAATATTAAAAATTAAGCAAGGTCAAACAGTGTTACAAGAATTGTAACATGAAACAAAACACTGCCTTTTAAAATACCCATGGAAATAAATACAATGTTTGGGGGCCTTGGTGGATGTGAGGCTAGGACAATGGCCCTCCTCCTGCTAGTATCTCCAATGGTCCCTACTCTAAATACTGATTATCAGCACTTATTGGGAATAACAGAGTGATCTCACGGGCCACAGCACCACCGCTTCCTGGCTATGTAAATTTGAGGAAATTATTTAACTTCTTTGTGATTCTGTTTCTCATTTGTAAAATAGGAAAATCACATACATACTCAGTAAGGTTCTTACATGATGGTGATTATAAATAGAATCACAATGTCTGGCATATAAGAAGTCCTCACTATAGATCAGCTACCATAATCATTATTTATATCTGCATCACCTGAGAGTGTATAAATGCATACTCCCAGGTCCTGCCCTAGTCGTAGAGACCTATGGCAAAGAGTTCCCAAATCTACATTTTTGATAAGCTTCCTAGGTAATTCTTATCACACTAAAGACTGAGAACAACTAATCTATTTAATTTCTCTCTTAAGTTCTCTAACTGCCACATCAATGATCTCTTAAACATCGTCCTACTCATCATCTCTTGCCCCTCATGCCCCCTCTTCAGCTTTTACTCCAATTTTTCACTCTCAAAACTTCATTTGAACTTGAATTTTTAAACAGAGCCACAGATAAGAATTTGGAATGGGCAGCTGTATTTTTCTATAAACAAAGACAGCACTACACTGAGCTCAAGATTAAAATTACCCTTCCCTATAAGATATGCTGCTCCTTTTTTGATCTCTAGCTCCATTCCTGACACAACCTTTGCAACCACTCAGGCTACAAACCTTGGTCATTTGTGACTGTGTTTTCTTCCTAATTATCTAGTTTTTCAAAATCTGTATTCTAAAATATCCTTTGGTTCTAACCCATCCTTTCCAATAACCACTGCCAAAGTTTAAGTCTCCCACCTGGAACATTTTAATAGCCCTTAATAATCTTTCGTCTCCAATGTCTTCCCTTTTCACACCATCCTTTATATTATAACCTGAATTATCTTCCTACCATGTAGACTGATTAATAAGCTCTCTCTGATTAAAAGGAAAAAGAATAGGACACAAGGCTTCAACAATTTCGCCCCTACAGAATTGCATCCACCCAGCTGTTCAGACTGCAGAGTGTTCTCTGACTGAAATACGCATGCCCATTTCTTTCAGCATTTGCTCATATTTATTTCTCCAGCCTGGAATGGGAATGTCTTTTTCCATATAACTCTACCATCTTCTAAACCCAATGTGTTATCTGACACCCAACTTAAGGTCACCTCCTCCATAATCCTGTACTATCTTGAAAGCCAAAATTAATCTTTCTCTACACACTGATGACCCTTGCTAGGATGTTGTTTACTTAGTTCTGAGTATAATTTTGACAATCAAAGCTATAAGAATAAATTAACCTTTAAAAGAGATAATCAGGAAATAGAAAAATAAACTTTTTAGGGATAATTAGGAAAAGTAGGCTTATTCAGAGTAATAATGAATTATTTTCACACACGTTTTCATTTATTCATATTGCTGTTCTAAAATATACACTTTTAAATGAAAATATGTTCAATAATACAAGTTGTTGGTTATGTTTTTAAACATGATTTTTTTGTGTGGCTATTCCCTTCTATATTAAAGATATCTAGAACTATGCAGCTACAATCTCTAAGGAACTTGCTTGAGTCTTTTCTGTTGTTCTATGTTTGGGCAAAATAATTTCAAGATTTTAGTTTGGCCATCTACTCAAGATTGGGCCAAATTAGTTGCAAATTCCAAGCCTGTTGTGTCCTTACGCATTCCTTGTTCACAGATAAGGAGACACATATATTGTTTGCAAACTAATTGAATGTTATAGAGCTATGACACCTAGTTTCAACAGGGAATGGTGTTAATTTCATGGAAAATTTGGATTCTAGTTCAGACAAAATAGTAAGTGCATTTAAAACCATCACCACTGAAAGAACTATTTAGTACCAATTTCTAAGACATGGCTAATCTTCTAGAAGGGAGCTGAGAGAGGTAACCTTGAAGTATCTATCAACCAGAGGTCTTGGTCAAGGGCCAAGACAGCACAAACCTTCTGGCCTAATCATTTTTGGATTATTTTCTTGGTGTTGCGAAGCACTTTTATTAATTTTTGCCATTGTTGTTGTTTATATATTCATTAAGAAAGCTATCTGAGAATTACCTATACATCACCAGGGGTTCTTGGGTCCAGAAACTCTGAAGGTACTGAACAGACTAAGAGAGTGGGAAGAGCCTGAACTTGGGTGCAAAAAATAAAAATAAAAAATAACCGCATTTTCATTTATTTCTTGCCAAAATTTACCAGTTCTACAATTGTGAATGTAGGCAACAAGTTACAGCTATTTGTAGTGGCTGTGATTTCACCGATGAGAAATTATAAAAATTTGCATATCATATTACAATTATTTCAGGTATCTTGAAATATATACTACTTTGAAATTATGGTAATTATTAGACACACAGCTGCATCTTATTATTCAGCTTATTGATAAAGAGGCACATATATTATGAAAATGTTCATGTGCTGATAATACTATTTCAATATAACTTGCTTTCTTTTAATCCTATGAATTTTATTTTACACATTTAAAAATATCATCACGAGAAGGAATCCACAGGTACTTCTCCTAATTGGTTAATGCCACTCAGTCAGTTGGCATTACTTGTGTGCAATAAGCACCTTGGAATTGTGTGGGTAGAAGGCCACCCTTCAACTTACTCTCGGATTTTTCCTGTGTAATGATTTCTCTGAAGATAATTTAAATATGAGGTTATGGGTTCTCGATCATTTTTATGCCATGGATCTTTTGTTGTTAAACATTCACCATCTACTGAGTGCTTATGCCCAATCATTATGATGATTTCTCACAATTTATGCAAGGTAAAGAATTATTATTTACATGTTGAAACAACTGACACTTGGAAAGGTTAAATTATTTGCCCAAAGTCACACACCTAGCTAGTGGCCAAGCCAGGATTCAACAGTGTAATCTCACTACCCTGGCTCTTCCTATACTCACAGCCTGTAAATAAATAGATGACAGAGCAAATGTCTACTGAATTATGAGGGGAAAAACACTGATATTTTAATGCTTTGAAAACAAACAAGTAAACTTCAGGAAAGAAAGAAAATACTGCTGGTGTGTTTTCTAACACCATAGTATATATTAAGTAATAATCAAGTAAATTTCCAAGATGTAACTTAAAAGGAGTTTTCAACCAACTGTCGTTGCTGCCCTAATGAGTTTCTAGAAATATAATAGGGGAAAAATAAGATACATTTTGTTAACCTTTTATAGTAGGCTTATTCAAAATAAATGGGGAAAAAAAGTTAGTTGGGCATTTTAAAGTACTTAAGTAGCTTATAACTCTATCCTCTCATGAAGCCTGAGGTATCTGGACAATAGGTTGGAAATGAGTGAGGGGACATTCAGATGGCAGCAGCATCATTGACAGAACGGCTCTCCACACCTTTGAGGCACTACACTGACAAATATTGACCTCAAGGGCATTACAGGGAGCATTCATGCAGTGTTTGGAAGAAGCAAATAGGTTTTTCTCTCATTTTCCATTTTTGGAACATTCATGGAAATAAAATGACAAAATGCATGGGGATTCTCTCAGTGGAACACTGTAATGGGGACATTTCTATTATTTATAGAAAGCTGTTCAAGCACTCAGACCATATAAATGTTATATTTGTACTTATTAAAGAAATTGTGAAATCACTAATGTCAGTTACCTACAATCGCAGATGTTAGATGGTCCAAATTATTTTGATACACTGCACCCTGTTATAAATTATACAGCACTAAAAAAATCAGCCATCAGATGCTACTTCATTGTGACTATTTGTGTTATATGAATATATACTACGGATCTCTAAAAATGCTTCATGATATTAATATTCATATTGACAAGGAAATCAACCATATATGGACTACCTCCTAATATTATGCTAGAAATCTTATTTTTAATGTTATGTGAAAGTATTCATATAAAATTAATTTGGCAAGTTTTAAGAATTTTACTTCCCTACACAATATACAATCTCAAATACTATTTTTTTTGTTTTTAGCCATTTTACCCATTCTTAAGTGTGCCTTCTTCAGTGGTGTTTAGTATGTTTATACTGTGGGGGAACCATCACTGTATTTTCTTATTCTGAAGCTTGACTAAAAGATAAATTTTTGTTATATTTGAGACAAAAGCTACATCGGCCTCTAGAAATAAAACTCACACATTAAAAAATGACCAAGGAAAATGCAATGCAGTTTACTATTTACTCTTTACATTATACTTTTATTTATAAATTATTTTGAAGAGCAAAGTTCATTTGGCTCATTTAAATCAAACAGATACTCTATTTTATTTTTCAAATAACTACAAGCATGGTAAATGGTTTAGAATCAGACGGTCATGGGAATGTTACTACGGAGAGTTAGCTTTATTCAAAAAGAAAGTCAACTAGATGATTTGTTTTAATATATCTCACATGGCCAAGACTGTGAATTACATCATATCAATACCACTGTTGAGAGCAACTCCCAACTAAAATGAGATGAGATACTGAACAGATGAAGTGCTGTTCAAAGTCAATGTAGCCCAGGCTTAGGGGACAGAAGAATTAATGAGAAAATGAGAATCTACCAGATGGTGCTGCAGTATTCCTCGCTGCACATCCGCCACCTCAAGCAGCTTCTATACATGCAAAGCCCCAGGGCCCCACCTGGTAGCAGCATAATTACCCTAAATGTGCACTTATGTTTCATTACACCTTGGCCATTACTATGTGCACTGATTACAAGTATCAATCCCTTTCATTTTCATACACCTCTGCAGTTCCATAGCATTCAACTGTGAAAACTCAGCACTCTAGTCACTTCTAACACACGGCCCATGCTGATAAAACCGCAGAGGGTAAATTATTTGTCACTCTGCAGGGTGCCAATTCAGTTTGATAAGGATGACATCATGCCCATTTTGCCAATAACAATGGCACTAACAAGAACGTGTAATCAACAAACCTCAGTCCTCCGCTAGCCCTGGCAGGTGCAACTCTTTTTATGCTAAAAATAAGCCAACATTAGCTTCCAGCTCAAAACTATTTCTTTTATCACAATGCTAAGCAGAAGTTGGCTTCCATAAGGCACTGCAGCTGCTGCTGCCACGGCCGCTTCTGCAGATGCCTGCATTAATTGTATCAAGGACATACTGAAATAAGTGCTTATTCAGCACAATGGCTATTGGGGAGCAGCTGGAAGCGCAAGGCAAACTGTCTTGAAGAGAATGTACCAACCCAGTGTGTAAATTACAATGATGAAGGACAAAGAGAGTCTAAGTTTAAGAGTCTATAACTGCAGAACAGCATGAAAATTTAGTGTTATCAATGGAGTCTGGATCAACTAATAAAGGAGCAGACCCTTTCAGATTTCACCAAAACTACTTTTAAAATGGGGGTGATATTTACTACCCTTTCTACATGGCAGAAATAGGAAAGTCATCATTAAAAATATCAACAGTGTTGATACTTCCCTTCTTATATGTACAAATTATAATTCTCCTCCTGTATGAGTGTATGTCTATGTGTGTCTCTGAACTAATTAACAACAATATAAGATTTATTATACAGAAGTAATACATAGCTCAAAAGAAAGGATCAATTTGCCTAGCTTTCTTCCCCATTCCCTAATACCTATTCGTGACACCTCTATACATCCATATAGATGTACTATATATGGATTACGTACTTTGGCCATTTCCCTCCCATTTCCTAACCTCTACATGAGTGAGCAAAAATGAATTAATGGTGATTAAAGGCGATTCCAAGTGACAGGTAATTATGAAGCTTTTGATAGTGCTAGTTTGGGTTAGGGATAGGGGAAATTATTCAACAAAGATACTGCTGAAATAAGTGCATACCTGGAGAGGAATGAAATGTAAAGTCAGAGAAATAGGTTAGAACCAGACCATGAAGTCCCACGATTCTGTGTCAGTCTTCACCATGGTTTCTGTGACAATACTTACCCTCTCAGAAGGGGCTGAGAATGACCACACTCCTACACTGGTTCTGAAATTGGCCTGAAAACATACTGTGACTCCAATAACACAATACACCTAATCTGATAGTCTTCTGAGATCTGTTAGATTAGTGATGTCTGGGCCGCAAGTATAGAGCAGTTTAGTCATCTAAACTGAATAGGATACACTTCAAACATAAATCGTGTTTTATGAACATTCACAAAATGACCCATGCTGGTGTGAATCACACTTTTACACGTTAGAAAATGACCACAAATCAAAATAACTAAGTTATTTGACAAATGTTCAAATATTAACATAGTAGATCCTTATCGTCTATAAATCTCCAAATTCACAAAGGTCATACCATTAATAATTGTCTCCCCTTTCAGTGACATCTTCCACACAAATATAAAGATTTAGTAATTTGCAACTAAAAAATTGTCAGAGGCTTACTCTATATTACACTGAGATATAAATGCTGAGATGCTAGCTAAGCTCCTTCATCAAATAAATGACTTGATCCTCCATTTGAGCCTAAGAGTACAACCTACTCAAACACAAATTCAAGCCTCAGGAAATTCAAATTGCTTCTCTCCACAGATTTCCACGGTATGAAGAAATAGTTAAAAACAGAATGGTTGGTCTTGAATGTTAAGGGTCTACTGTATAAGTCACTAATAAATGTCACGTACAGTTTGCTTTAATTTTACCTTAGTGCAAAAAGAATATTTTATATAAAAAGACAAGGATGGGTTTGTAGAAACATGTCCAAGCATGTTTAGGCAATAGTAACTGTACCTGTAATCTGCATTGGGAACCAATCCCTCATTGCTTCAGTAATAATTTCCATTTTTATGTAGCATTTCCTAGCAAAATTGTCTTGATGCTAAAATGGTGTTACTGTCACAGTCAAACCATTATGTAATCAGGAATCTCATAAAATAACAATTGATGATATATCTTCATCCAAAGACACATGGGTGAATTTTTAAATTTCTAACCAATTTAATCACAATGGACACAATTCTAATGATTCTATCCACTAACCCACGGCCTTAAAATCTACAAAATAATATCTGTGTGAATATTTGAGGAGTTAGAAAAGATACATTTTAAAAAGAATAAGAATAAATTTCTGGTGTAAACCACAAAGCAAGATGGCTCTTATGCCCAAATGGGTCTTAATAATTTTTGTGTCTGAAACAGTTTTTTTTCTGAGTGTATTTGATATTTGACAGATATATTAGTTCTTGAGCATCGTTTATCATGTTTATTTTTAATAGGTTTCCCTTAGAACAGCTGCCTAAGACACTAATCTTTTCTTTTTTCTTGGGTCTTTTGTAAATATTTGAAATAGCTACTCATTAACAGTTGCACATTTATTCAGTCCTGTTGTACAGCTTGTGAACTGGCATTAGCTTTCACTTTACGTTTTCTATGTGTTGGCCAGACTAGAGAAACCCTGCTGTTTGGGTTCAATCTGTCAAGGTTCAAATTATCCTCCAACTGAGAGCTAATCAAGGGCGTCTGACCTGGTTTGCAAATAAACTAGAAACAAAAGTAGATTTATTTTTTCTTTCTTTGCAGCACTAGTTCTCAAAAAGTAAAGCAAAATAAGAGCAGATCACAAATACAATTGCCTAAAATTAAAAACGGGCACACAGCTACATTTACTCAGCACTTCTGAAGTACTCAGTTTCCAGCTATAAATCCATTTTTATAGAAATTGGTTTGCAAATAGGTTTCAAATTAAAATTCACAGTTCATTTAACGCAAGCCTGTGGTGTGAGGGGGACATAGATTTTAGGCAATCAAGTTACTGTGATGGGTACGCTGGAGACCTAAAGTATCTTCATGGATCCCAAGCCTCAAATTAATAGAAGTATATGTGGCAGAACTAACCTTTCTGCATCATTATCATTACTATATCCATTTTATGCACATTTCTAAAACATGAAATGCAGATTTTTCTTTTATTTTAAATATTTTCAATCTCAAAATTTGATAAGAACAGGTTTTCTTTTTATAATTTCAGCAGAGTTAGTTTTAAATGTACCTTACAGACCTACTTAGTGAATGTACTTAAATACAGTCTCGTTTACTAATACAAATAGTAAAACACTTTTCTCTTAGTATATTAAGGTTCCTAGAGCCTAGAAGTTTTGCTTGGCTCTGATTTTCAGTGTTCTGTTGTATTTAACAGGTATTTAATCTTTTTGCAACAGCTATGGACAACGAAACTGAGGTCTGGGGAAATATTATCAGGGCCGCCATTCAAGAGCATTACCATTGCAGTTCCACTAAGGGCTTCTCTCAAAATGATCCAACTGACAAAATGACCCGAGTTATCATAATAAACTAAAGTGCACTATAGCAACAAATGCATTTGCAATACCAACTATCTGAGCCCAACATTTTTCCTGAGGAACAGCATGCTATAGTGCAAAGTGCAGAGGCCAATCAATCAGGAAATCTCAATTTTAATACTCTTCCTCAGATTCTAAGTGTAACCTCTCTGTGCTTCAGCAAAACAGAGATAACAAGCACCAGCAGCAATAATTCACAAGGTGAATATAAAGATGAAATGAAAAGCTAGATGTAAAAGTGCAAGGAAAATTATTTTATACACACTTCTTAGATAATTTTATTTATATAAGGATCATAAAACAGCATAATGCCTGAATTGTATTTATAATCACACCTGTGCTCACAGAAAACAATCATCATACATAAGAAAATAATAAAAATAAAGTAAGAGATAAAATCCGCCACGTGCTATTTTATGTTTATTGATGGTAGGATATAATAAATAGCATGCAGCATGTACATTTTTTACTTATTTAGGGATGATAGTTTTGATTTTTGAAATCGATGTTTAAAAATACTTAGCAATAGAATGGCTTATCATAAAATGTCAAGAAATAGCTGATACTCAATTTGAGAAATACCATTTTACCTAAAAATTGGTCCAAGTTTCCATTTAGTTTGCTCTTTATTTATTCTGAACAAGCCAGCCATCATTACATAGCACTTTATTTTTTAGCAATTTTATATTTTATGAAGAGAAAAATATATTTGTTTCATAACCTGTTATCAGTCACAGTTAGAAATCACAAATTGCTTCTTCTAATGTTCCAGAATTCATAATAGAAAATGTAAAATGTAAACATCATTTCACGATCAGAAACCCTCCACTTAATAGGCACTTGACAAATGTTTGTTAAATAAACAAATAATAGTAGTAACAATTAGGATTAACATGCACACTAACCTTGGCTAATGTGCTTGAAAAAAACTCAATAATTTGCTTGTATTAACTCAAAGTAAGCTCTTTTAAATGTCACCATTTTAAATCTAGAAACACAATAAAATGCAAAATGTCAGTTGATGTAGTAAAAACATTACAGATTTTCACAATTCATGAGGAAAGTGATATTTTTCATGTGACTGCAATACTTATGAATTAATTTAGTTACAGATACATTATTGCTGAAAACATTCAAATGCTGGGCTAATACGGTAAGTGAAATTATTTTAAAATCTTTATTCAATTTATTCTCCAGTTAACATAGTGCCAAATTTCTCCTAACCTCTCCCCTTCTTTTACTAAAACAAATTACATAAGTGAATTACATCTCCAAGTCAGTACGACTATAAATGATGATCAGACCACTGCATATAAGTTATTTCAAGTCTGAAAAAGCACAGATGTAACCAGAGTGAACAACTATAAATGTAAAAACAATCCAATTTTCAAAGGAAATGTATTTTCTTTTTAAGTCCAGTTTTCTTCAACATTTTGTATATAAATGATTCCCTTCATTTCAAATATTACCTAGTTTGGCATTATTTGCTTACATATTACAGTATGGGTATACATTAATATTCATAAAAATATATAGTCTTAACTGTGCCCAATCCATATTATCCTCCTTAAATTACCTCACATCTGTGAACAATCCATTTTTCTCATTACCAATTATGGGTGCTAGCTGGGTATTCCTTTAAAATCAAGGATCCAGAGCCAGACATTTACAACACTCATTCTGAGAATGTTCGCTGCTTCCAATCAGTAAGGCAATGGATGAAGTTTCCATTTTACAGTTCTGAGAATCATAGAGGCATGCATGCATACATTCATTCATAAAAACATGTATTGAACATTAATAGTGATACAAAGATAAGTATGACCCAAGGGGTCTTTACTGAAGAGGAGGTAGAAGATATAAACATCTAAACAAATCACTTTGTTTAAATGTAGTCAGGGCTGTTGATGATGTACGAAGAAAAAATCACATGGTGATTGGAAAACCAATTATGTGGTACGGAATGAAGAGAGATGATAGCTGAAGAGAATTGAGATCAAAATACAAAGGGCCACAAGCATCATGACATCCTACAGGCCAATTCTACGAAGTGGGACCCACGCACCAGCAGTATCAGCATTACCTGGTAGCTTAAAAATGCAGACACTCACACCCCACACGGGACCTACCCAAACAAAATTTGCATGTTAACAAAATTCCCAGGCGATCTGTATGCACTTTATAAACATGCATATGGTTCAGTGTTTCTTTTTTTTTTTTTTTTGAAACGAAGTTTTGCTCTTGTTGCCTAGGCTGGAGTGCAATGGCGCAATCTCAGCTCACCGCAACCTCCACCTCCCGGGTTCAAGCGATTCTCCTGCCTCAGCCTCCTGAGTAGCTAGGATTACAGGCACCTGCCACCATGCTCAGCTAATTTTTGTATTTTTAGTAGAGATGGGGTTTCTCCATGTTGGTCAGGTTGGTCTCAAACTCCTGACCTCAGGTGACCCACCCACCTCAGCCTCCCAAAGTGCTGGGATTACAGGCATGAGCCACCTCGCCTGGCCTGTGTTTCTTCTTAAATGAAGCCCAGGCGTAGCTATGTGAGAGTATGTGGGTCTATGCACACACACATACACAAAAGTTGGAAAGAAGACAAGGCAGAAAGAATGCCAACAGTCATTTCTTAGGTGGTGACTTATTTTCTCCTGTTCCTCCTTTCTCCTTCTTGCTCTCTTGTTAATCATTAAGAGCAGTAATAATAAGAATTCATTTATTAAGCATTTTCCAAGTATTGCGGACTTAGTATTATCTTATTTTAATTTTCAGATATTTAGTAAGTATGCTTTATCCTTATTTTTACAATGGGAAAACTGAGGTTGGGTAAGAGTAAGTAACTTTCTTAAGGTCACAGAGCTAGAAACTATGGAAACAGAATTGAACATATTCTGTTTTTAATCAAAATGTCATAGTATCACAAGCTTAACTGAATCACTGCTCTTATTACTCCATGATATAAAGACTTACATGCTAGGCTATAAACTGTAAGCCACTTGGCCACTCACTGTGTGATTTTTAGCTTTCTCTGTGCTTAACAGTTCCTGGTGATATGCCAGTAATTGTTAAAACTATAATCCTGATATTACCACACATTGAGTTTCATGGAAAACATAGCTCAATTTATCTAACTAATCTTATGAGTTAAATGTAACAAAGGTATTATGATATTTTACTATTAAAATACATATCAAAAAGTAACAAAATATGTCTTGCTGCATAACACATCATACAAAAAATTACTGGCTTAAAATACTTCTTCTGCAATCTGGGATAGGATCAGGTGGGCAGGTCATTTGATCAATGTGGTGCCTGGAACATTCAATATGACTTCTCCATTCACATGTCTGGAGTCACAGCTGGGAAGCTAAAATTTCTGTGGGCTGGCTAAGCATCTGTCTACATAATATTGCCAATAAGGTAGACAGATCTCCTTGCAATGGTGGCTCAGGGCTCCAGCAACATCCCACAAGAACAAGCCGCAGCACACAAGTGCTTATCAAACCTCTGCCTGCATCATGCTTTCTAATGCACTTCTGGCCAAAGCAAGACACATGCGCAAGCCAGCTGTCATGGAAAAGTTCTGTCTACATAGAACATGAATCCTGGGAGGTACCAAGTAATAGTCTACCAAGGATTTTTGAAGTTTATCCACTTTTTATATAGAGAGAAGAAAACAGGAATTGTTGCTTTTCCAGATTTGTTAAATCTTAGATTATTTAAAAATATATTTATGAAATATAAAAGCAATAATGCAACATACAAAATCAACTAAAATTAAATATTTAAATAATTTTTACGCCAAAAGTGGGCTTTGCTCATGGCACATATGGCCTCTAAACCCTGAGTCAAGTCCAGCACTCCAAGTGGTAGATAACAGAACCCATTCAGTTAATGAGACCGGACCTTCTCTCATTTAATCTTCACATGCTTAGGTTTACGTATGCTTACGTTTATGGTTTCATATTCTGGCCCTGATTTCTGAATCAGATCTCTTTGTTTTAATGACATTCTGGGCTACCCTTCTGCTTTGGGACTTTGGGATCCACTGTTATTTCTGAGGTCTAATTATTCGACATACCAGGTGCACAGGTCCATGTGCAAATCCTCTATCAGGCCTAATTCATGAAACATGGCTACTACTCCTACCTCCACCATTGAAGCCTGTCACTTCACTACTGGCAAACATATTTAGGGAAAGTTCTTACCCTCCTAATAAGATGAGGATGTAGAGAACCATTTACATAATTTATATTTATGCTTTTCTCTAAAAAAAAAAAAAAAAAAACCCACACACTAAGCAGAATGTTTCTAAACAGATCTAAATTCCATAGGATTCTATTAATTTTTAAATTATTCATGTATTCATTCATCAAGATTTTTTTTTTTTTTTTTTTTTTTAGATGGAGTCTCGCTCTGCTGCCAGGCTGGAGAGCAGTGGTGCGATTTCGGCTACCCACATCCTCCACCTCCCGGGTTCAAGCGATTCTCCTGCCTCAGCCTCCCAAGTAGCTGGGATGACAGGCGCATGCCACCACGCCCAGCTAATTTTTGTGTTTTTAGTAGAGAAGGGGTTTCACCATGTTGGCCACGGTGGTCTTGATCTCTTGACCTCATGATCTGCCCCACTTGACCTCCCAAAGTGCTGGGATTACAGGCGTGAGTCACTGCGCCCAGTCCAGCAAGTATTTATTATGGGCCTACTCTATGCACTATGCCATGCCAAGCTCTAGGAATGCAATGATGAATAAAAAAGGTATTCTCACTTACTTCTCAGAACAGACAATAAATAAATGAATAGAAAGATAAATGAATACAAAGTACAGATTATGATAAATGCTTTGGCTAAGCGAAGTGGCTCATGCCTGTAATCCTAGCACTTTAGGAGGCTGAGGCAGGCGGATCACCTGAGGTCAGGAGTTTTAGACCAGCCTGGCCAACATGGTGAAACCCCATCACTACTAAAAATACAAAATTTGCCAGGCGTGGTGGCGTGCACCTGTAATCACAGCTACTTGGTAGGCTGAGACAGGAGAATAGCTTGAACCTGAGAGGCAGAGGTTGCAGTGAGCTGAGATCACGCCACTGCACTCCAGCCTGGGCAACCAAGCGAGACTCCATCTCAAAATAAAAGAGAAAAAAATTATGATAAGTGCTTCGGAACAAAAAAACAGAGTGATATGATAGAGAATAAGAGAAAAAATGTTCCCTTCAAAAAGGAGGTCAAAGAAGGGCCTTATGAGGAGGTAATATTTAAGTGGACACCTTAATGTAATAAAGACAGCCATGCGAAGACCACAGGAAAAAACCACTCAAGGAAAAGGAAATTGCTATATTCAAGGAACCAAGAAACAACAGTTGGATGATAGCAAGTTAGAGAAAATGCAACAGGATGAATTTGGAAAGTGCAGCCAGCTCACATGGGATCTCATGGACCTTGACGAAAAGTTGAACTGTATTCCTCTTCAAAGGCAGAACACTTCTCCTGGCCCTACTCAAGTTCTTTCTCTTCTAAGAAGCCACGGCTTAATCTTCTAGCCCAAAACTTCTCTTTCTGTAAACTCTCATACTCACCATCATTTCTTTCCTCCCATATTCTCTGAATTGTCTTTCCAAAAAGATGTTATCAATGCTATCACTGTTAGAGCTATTAGAGCTGAAGAAGCCACAGGGTAGTGGTGACAGACTGGCATTGGGTGACAGCAGCTTGGGGAGTCACCTCTTTGTAGGCTTCGTGTTCGTCGTCTGGAAATGAAGGGCAAGGGAACTGCAAAGCCTTCCTCCTATTCTGCAGTTCTTGTACTTATTCATAGATTTGTAGTTAAGACCATAGAGTCAGGCAGGAAATGGAAGAGGGAAAGCCAGGTGGCTTCCAGATTTCTACTGAAGCAGATCTTCGTAACACCCATTTTTTCTTTTTTTTTTTTAAGTTTTTTATTTTTTCTGAGACAGGATCTCACTTTGTCACCCAGGCTGGAGTGCAGTGAACACCATTTATTCGTTAAAAGAAAATTTTCAGAATATTAGGCTATCACATGATCAAAGAGAATCCATGAGCTTCAAAGTTAATCTACAAACAAATTTTAGTTTATCAAATGTTTCAAATAGTCAAATTTATATTTCTATATCTTAGTCAAGTAACAAAAAGTGACTCGTTAAAAAATATACATATATGATTTAATTTTTGATACTAAAAAATGGATAATATGCGATTCTTTAAAAATAAATTTTATTTTATGTAGTCTAACTACAGTGATATGTACTCATGGAAAATACAAAAAGTAGCAAAAATGTTTAATATACTCTTTGTCCCCAAGAAAAGTAACATTTTGGCTTAATTTCTCGTTTTTATCTGTTTTTAATTCTTTTTTATTTTTATTTCCGTTTAAAAGTAATTGTGATCATGTAGTACATATATTACAGCATTTTAAAAAATCAACATTATAAGGCATTTTCTGGGTTATTATCAACTTTGTAAACATTATTATATGCGATTTTATAACACTCCATCACATAAATGTATCAAAATGAAGCACTTTCCATACTGGAAGAACTGCAGATTTCTACTACAATTCAGATTTAGCACTTCTTCTCAAATAAAGAGAAATAAACAAAGATATACCTTATCTCAAGGAAATAAAGTTATCTTCCAAAACTACACAAATTTACATATTATTCCTACATATCTATAAAAACAAATAAGCTAATAACTTCATTCATGCTGATAAAAAAAATGAAGAATTATTTTCACAATACAGGAGTATTACTTTTATTAAGACATGGATAAGGAAGTTCAAGGTCCCTTTTTTCTTCTAATTATACACAGTGTGATATTTTGCTTTGAAAGGCTCAACTCAAATACCAAATACTCATACCAAAATACTGATATGTAAACAGAAAAAAAAAAGAGTCAAAAAAGAATAAAAAGAGCTAAATCCCAGAAAAAAATCTAGGCTAGTTATTCCCAAACTTATAGAGCTTTAAAAGTAAACATTCCCAGGCTTGTAAGCCTAGCTCAGTATCAGAATCTTTTGAGGTAGAGCCTGGAAATCTGTATTTTAAAATTCCCCAGAACAGGCTGGGCACAGTGGCTCATGCCTGTAATCCCAGCACTTTAGGAGGCCGATGTGCGCGGATCACGTGGGGTCAGGAATTCGAGACCAGCCTGGCCAACAGGGTAAAACCCCATCTTTACTAAAAATATACAAATTAGCCAGTGTGGTGGCATGTGCCTGTAATCCCAGTTATTCGAGAAGCTGAGGCAGGAGAATCACTTGAACCCGGGAGGAAGAGGTCGCAGTGAGCCAAGATCGCGCCACTGCATTCCAGCCTGGGAGACAGGGCGAGATTTCATCTCAAAAAAGAACTTCCCCAAAAAGAATGTGAAGAAAGGTCTGGTGTGAGAGGAATGGAGTTGGTCCCTATATCTATCACAGAGAGAAAACTGGCCCAGATTTTTATTAGCTCACATAAATGGTACATTTCTTCCCCAATCCTCTTTAATACTTCGATCAAATGTCTTGGTATATGTAATCAAGAAAGTTCTCTAGACAAATGTTTCTAGAAGTGGTCTTTGTATCATCTGCCCCCCAAACATTTGGAATGGTTGTTTTGAAAAATGCAAATTCCTGGGCCTATGGCAAGGCTACTGAATTGGGAATGTGGCCAGATATTTGCATTTCAAACATATACTTCAATAATTGCCAATAACCTCGATAACTGCCAGGTCCAGAGGTTATTCTCAAAGATGGAGGTGTTTAAAATCTACTTTTATAAATGATGACTATCTCATCATCGTTCCTCTTTCTTAACTAAAATTCAACAACTCAGAAAGATCTATGTGGAGTGTATGAGCACATAATCATTCATTCCTTATCCATTCATTGTTTCATCAATTCTTTCTCATTCTTACCCGATTATATTGTCACAGGTTAAAAACTTACCACCCAGGGTTCACTATTGTTCACACTACCAGAAATGATTTACTAAGAGGACATATTTTTAAAAGTCAGCAATCTAAATCAAACTTCTCTTTCTTATATTACAAATAACAAGAAATGTGTTGGAACTCACCAAGAGAAATAAAAAGCATGACTGAGAACAACAAATAAAAAGAAATACAGAAATTTATAACCTCTGCAGAAGAGCCAAGGTCCCACTAACAAACATTTATTTTTCCAGGCAGAAAATTTTGCTCGCCCTACCTGATATTGTGCAAGTATGTTTACTGCAGTTTAATATCCACACAAGCAGGAGAAGGAATTTAGTAATTTTTCAACTGGACTGAATTGACAGCCAGTGTTAGAAAACTGCAGACTCTGCGGAATCAATAAAGGCTGCTGGCATCACAAAGTAGTACTTTTGCCCAGAAAACATCTCACAAAGGTCGGGTTTACAAACCACCAGGTAGCAGTATCACTTTCACATCTTTCCAAGGCTATTAAAATTCCATTAAACAATCTTCCAAAACCAACTTGCAGCCTTTAAAGTTCTCCAACATCATCCCAGAGACAGATCAGCCTCAGTTCAAATGGTAAAAGCAAACACTTGGTTAACTCTTGTTCCTGGTCACAAGAATCATTTGTAGAATTCTGTTTAGTAAAGGTATCAAAGCAAATATATATGTTACTTATAACTCTAAGTGTGGAACTAGGTGGACATACCCTTTTGGTCAAATGTTAGATACTCGTTAACCATCAGATGATTTTGCAAAGTCAGTTATTTCTCTGTTGTAAATCTTGGAAAGCCACCAACTCTAAATATCTGGTGTTATAAAATCAAGCCCATGTCATAAGACACAGCATTCAATTGTGCTGGAAGAGCAGCTGAAACTAAGCAATATCTCTTGCCCACTTAAAAAATATGGTTTTTCCATACTTTTTCGTTATGGGTTTCAAGTCATACATGGAATTTCATCAGGCATAATCAATTCTAGATTAACCACTCATTCAACATTTATTGCGCACCTACTAAACCCATATTCACGCTGCCACATGTGCCTGACCCCAGTCCCCTCTTGGTTCAGTCTTCCCGTGTCCTAAAACACAGATGAAGAAATGGGAAACACGTGCTCCTGAGTGAGCAGCGTATCTCTCCACCTCTGAGCAGAGACGCATGGCTGTCACCAGACGCAGGCAAGAGTCTTCATTAAATACAGCAGTTTTCCTCCAAAGGGCATAAACTTCATTATTTGCTTATTTGATCTCAAAAGCAGGTGGATTTGCACTCAATCAAAGCAGAATATGGGCACCTCAGGATCTTGATAGAGAACACAGAAGTCTGTTGCCCTATTCAAACCAAACATCTGGCTGAAAAAAATTATGTTTATAGTGGAAAATGGGCAGGCTATTTGTTCCTTTAAATCAGTGGTCTCCACATATCACTTTCTGAATCAGCTAAAAAGTTTTTTAAAAGTATTCCCATAGATGTATACTTATTAATTATATTCATGTACTACTGTACTAACAAATACAACATGAAACATACACACACAAAAAGAAAAATTTAAAGAATGAGAAAACACAAATAAATGCAAATTCTAATGTTTTCTTCCTGGACCTAGCTATACCACCTCACAAAATGACCTACGGTGTACAAATCCCTAAGCTATTAGCCTCTACAGCAGGAGTCCTTTACAGCACCCAGTGGCTGTGGAATCTGGAAGTGGACTGGATTATCAGTGGGTAGCATACTTTGTACTGTCTTAGCACCCAAGAAATCCCTTCAAGGTGTTATGCTTTTCAAGACATGTGTGCAAGTTCTCTTTTTTTTTGAGACGGAGTCTCGCTCTGTTGCCCAGGCTGGAGTGCAGTGGTGCTGTCTTGGCTCCCTGCAACCTCCACCTCCTGGATTCAAGCGATTCTCCCGCCTCAGCCTCCCAAGTAGCTGGGATTACAGGCGTGCACCACCATGCCTAGCTATTTTTTGTATTTTTAGTAGAGATGGGTTTTCGTCATGCTGGTGAGGCTGGTTTAGAACTCCTGACCCCAGGTGACCCACCCGCCTCGGCCTCCCAAAGTGCTGGGGATTACAGGCATGAGCCACACGCCCGGCCGGCATGTCTGCAAGTTCTAACAAGAAACACCAAAATATGTAATTTTCAGAAACATAGTACGTGAGTGAGTGTTAAAGGGACGCTGCTGGGATCTACTCTATCCCTCACCACTCCCTGCGTGAAAACTCTTTTGAACCTAATGCCAAGCTGGTATTACTTTCCTTTAAAGACAGTAAGTGTTCAAGAAGCTAAGAGTCAAAACTGTTGCTTGATTTGAAATACCACATGTGTGATTATGGCCAGCTTTCCAGTGTTCCAATTTTCCACCAAGTTCCAAACTTTCTATTCTTATCTGTTTTCCCAGAATCTCATTATTTTAAATAACTTTTATACTTAACTGTATGTTTGTAAATTGTTTTATAGAGCACAAAAGAGTAAAAAGTAACTAAAACTCACCAATAGCAGTGAGGGATGACTGCACTGTGATTTTCATAAGGATAGATTTAAAAAGGTATTTCCAGAAGCAGCAGATTTTCTGTACTTTGGATTATATATACTCTGAACTATGAAAACTCGGAATTATGAAAAAAATGTAACAACTTTGGGATCGCATCCTTGTTTCCCATGGCAAGGATAAGCTGTTTGCTCCATTATCAGCAAACCTCTCCTTCTGTCCTCCTCATTGGCAGAAGTAATCAACAATAGTTTGTTGTATTGTAATAATGCACTGTTATCATACCTTTTCTAAAGCATGTGCCTATTAGCAGAAATAAGAACTGCTTCTAATGAATGCTCAATAAATAGTTGTTGAATGAATGGAAAAATAACAGCTACATAATTCCAATAGTTACCTTAGTTAAAGAGTCACCATTTGGTTTCTTTCTTTCAGAGACTTCAGTATCACAGAAGCCTCGGGATTCAGAACAGCAAGTAGATTTCATCCCGAATACTCAGCATAATCAATGGCAGTGGCTAACAAGAACTTAGTGAGAGGGATTCTGAGGAAGAAACCTGGTTGATTTGTAAGAATGACTTCTGTTATCCCAAATGTGGTGTCTGTTTTTGAATACTTCAATTTTCATTAGTCCAACAAGCTACTCTCTCTCTTAAACTAGGAGGGGATCCTTAAAGACAGGGACCATGTGGTTTTCATCCTAATTCCTACATATGCACAGTAAGTGCTCCATAAATGTCAGTCACCCTTTTGTGATGTCTTGGTTGATAACAGAAACAGCTGAGCCTTTTAACTTAAATAAGTACCTTTGGACTTTGAAACCATCCATTCACTATCTAGGGCGTATTAGCAAATTAACAACAATTGAGCTGCCCCTCCACCTTCCCTATTTGGCCATTATTTACTAATCAACCAGGGTTTCTCCTCAGAATCCTTCTCACTAGAATTGAGAGGGACAGCTCATTTTACAGCTTCAACCAAAAAATTTTCTAGAATAGTGGTTCTTAATTGTAGTTCTCACCTCTGACTATCACTGGAGTCACCTGTGTTTTAGAAAACGCAAAGCCCTCATCCATGGAAATTGTGATGCAATTGTTAGGGTTATGATGCAGACACATTTGGTTTTGGTTTTATAAGACTGCGAAGTGAGTTAAACAGCCAGACTGAGAACACTAATCTAGTCTACATCTATATTAGTTCTTACAGGCTAAATCCTTCTTTTACGGATTGACAATATGTATTAACATATTAGACAAAGAACCAGAAGTTCTGCCACGATGAATCTTGATTAATTTGTTTAAATTAACTTCCCCAAAATTGACCACGAAACCCCTTCATCAATAACCCCTATCATACAGGGGTTTTTATTTATTTATTTATTTTTGAGACAAAGTCCCCTCTGTTGCCCAGGCTGGAGTGCAGTGGCACGATCTTGGCTCACTGCAACCTCCACCTTCTGGGTTCAAGTGATTCTTCTGCCTCAGCCTCCCAAGTAGCTGGGGTTACAGGCGTGGGCCACCATGCCTAGCTAATTTTTGTATTTTTAGTAGAGAAGGGGTTTCATCCTGTTTGGCAGCCTGGTCTCGAACTCCTGAACTCAAGTGATCTGCCTGCCGAGACCCTCTCAAAGTGCTGGGATTACAGGCATGAGCCACGACTGGCCTATCATACAGTTTTAATGGAGCACAGCCATATCCATTCATTTGCATATTTTCTGTGGCTGCTTTCAGGAAGCTGAGAAGTGTGTCTGATTCCTTTCACTTTCATGCTACAAGGACAGAACTAAATAGTTGCAACAGAGACCTTATGGCTCACAAAACCTAAAATATTTACTATTTGTCCTTGAAGGAAACCTTCACCCCTCCTGGATTGCAGTGTTCAGCAATACCTTTAAAAATTAGAAACACTAATCTAAACCAGCAGATTCTGGCTGAATCCTCAAAGTTCTGAGGAAAGGCCTCATTAAACAGGGCCCCACTTCTACTTCAACCATGGTGGTCTGCCTCTACTTTTTCAAGTTTCCTTTGTAAAAAGGGTCCCCTTTGTTACTAAGAAAAGTTTAACCACCACTGACAGAAACTCA
Organism: Piliocolobus tephrosceles; assembly: GCF_002776525.5. NCBI lineage: Eukaryota > Metazoa > Chordata > Mammalia > Primates > Cercopithecidae > Piliocolobus > Piliocolobus tephrosceles. Next base: position 147,654,249 of record NC_045438.1, read on the forward strand.
GACACCTGAATAGGCAAAGGTCACATAAATTATACTCTGTTTTTGCCACTGAGAGTCTTAGCTAACAGTCCCTGAAGTCACAGCAATTAATCTTAGCTTATTTAAACTGAGTATCTGATAAACAGCTATTTAGGCACTGTGTTCACGATCAAGTCACATTCATTATGTACATTACATTTATTTAGTTCTCCCAAAAAATGTCTTTTAAAGGTTACATTTTAATATTATATTTTTGGGTTTTGCAAGAATCAACAGAAGAAAAAGCTAGGTAGAGAATGTATCTTCAATTTCTATCTATCTTTAATCAAAAACATTTCTACTATATCATTCAGTGTCTCCTAGGAAAGAATGCACGAAAATAATTCTTCATGTTTAGTGCCTAGAAACATGTAGACTTCTCTTGGTAAAGTATATACTTTCTTTTACATACTCCTATCAGATTATATAAATCACTCTATTTCGCTATTCTTCTGAGGAGCCAGGACTCATCAGTTGTAAAATCATCTTCCCTCTTTCAGAACACAATACAGCATTTAACACGGCTCTTATTTCCATGGTCTTTTACATACAATCATTTAATGTAAGCTGCCTAAAATCCTTTTTGGAAGTTGACAATTGTTACAACAAACATGTAAATTGCATCATTAATCCTACAGATAACATGCATTTCTCAATTGAATACAGCGTATATGAAAAGATAAAGGAATTAAAGAGACATTTAATTTAACTGCTATATAAACAGAATGCAATTATTGGCCCCGTTTTAGTCTTGGGTAGAAATCAATGTATAATAATCATCATTACAGTCAAATGGTACTTGATTTAAAGTGTACAACTGAACAATTTTAAGCTTATACACAGAAAATCAAATATTGTTCATATTCTTTCCTATCTAAAAAAGTGGGAAGCAATGTACTACAGCTGCATTTCATAATTAATCTTATACATACTAGGTAGTATCTTTGCAAGTCTTGAAATACAGAATCCATTTTTTTAAATTCCAACAATAATATTGAAATCACTAGGCATCAAGAAATTTTCTTCCTGTTCTGAATATTTCATCCTAATTTATTTTACCTTTCCATAACCAGTTGATGCCACTTATCTTGCAGGGGCTTTTCAGATTTAGGAGGGAGCCAAAAAGTAGTAACACACAAATGAGATCCAGAAAAGCACACGATAGCTATAAAAACAGCTCATCCATCATCTCTACATTTTGATTCCAGAGACAGCACGGTGAAAGGTGTTGTTTCCACACCACTCACCCTGCACGTTTAAAAAGGTTTGCTCCATCACTTAAACAACTGAAACTGATTGATTAGCTGCTAGAGAAAAATCAATACAAATATCCTAGAAAACACTAGCTTGTAAATTCATTCTGGCCCCAACAAAGTCCTGGTCACCACTTGACATGTTTGTCTAGATATCTAAAATGCAACCGTGTCAAACCCAGCAAACTCAGCCCCCAAACACTGTTAATCCTAGGAATTTTTAAAACCTCAATCTCATCAGAAGGGAGGAAGTGAGAAGGAAGGTTTTGCAATGGTCTGTGAGAACAACAAGATGATACCCAGAAGTTACCTGGTAAATCTTAAACTCACATGCAGAAGTCACCTCAAAAATAAAACACACACTGAGAAGGTAAAAATAGTCAATTATGGAGGTTGAGAGAGAGAAAAAAAAAATGCAAGAAAACCAGTTAAACAGATGTAATTTATATAGAAAAGAAATTACATTTATATTTAAACATAGAAATATTTACTTTAGTGCTGTCCATTCAAAAGTTAACGAGCTCTCTCATTTTTTTGGCAGCTGAATGCATAGTCAGCATATTTTTAGTATTGTGGGAAGCCATTTTATATTCAGAATGACTTTATGATTATTTCAGAATCTCTTCTGAATGCTTCCTTGCCTTTGGGTTAGCCTTTAGTCTCCTAATGCATTAGACTAACAAGAAATACATTTTTATGAATATAAAATGCTCATAAGAACTTTGGGAGGCAAAGTGGGCAGATCACCTGAGGCCAGGAGTTTGAGACCAGCCTGGGCAACATGGCAAAACCCTGTCTCTATCAAAAATAGAAAAATTAGCCAGGTGTGGAAGTGCACACCTGTAGTCCCAGCTAATTAGGAGGCTGAGGTGGTAGGATTGCTTGAGCCCAGGAGGAGGAGGCTGCAGTGAGCCGAGATCATGTCACTGCACTCCAGTGAGATCTCACCTCAAAAAAAAAAAAAAAAAAAAAAAAAAGTCGGATAAACATGCTATTCAGAATAAAATTTTGATCCTATTGTATATTGTATCATATGACTGGAAATTTGGGTTCCAATCCTCACTCCACAGTTGATTTAGAATTTTAAAAAATCAATTTGTAATTCTGACATACAGGAGCCATTAAAAAAATTAAAAGAAAGAAAATGTCACTTTAAGGATGGGAAATTTAACTCCCACCCACAGAGTAGCTTTAAACCTAGTACTGCCTTTATTGGTGGCATATTTAGGTTTTTCATTATAGAGTAACTTTTCACAAAACCATGTTTGTTATTCATTATAAAACAGGCAATCTAATCATGGTAGAATGCAGAACTTAAGAGTTTCTGGTCTAAAGAATATTCCTATCACCTGAATGATTAAATAACTAAATGTACAAAAGTCATCGTAATAAGAAAATGAGTCATTTCTTCTATTATGTTTACTTTCATAATTATTATTTGCAATTTTAAAGCTCAAACTTAGGATTTCTATAACAGCATTAAAATCTCAATTTCTTTTGCAGAAAAAAGAAAATGCTACTAAATGTCTTAAAAATATTAGCTTATAGATTGATACTACCTATTTTTGAAAGGGATTATAAGGCTACCCTTAGCATGAATTTGCACTTCTCAAATTTAGAAAATGAAAGGTAACTGTCATACTAGATATCTATCTACAGAGAAATTTTTCATAAAACATAATTTAGACTCAAAAGAAAATCTGTCATTTGATTTTAGTCATTAATGTTTTTGCTATGGATGTTATAACACTCTTACCCAAAATCAGACTTCTCTTCCTGGCTTTGGATTTTAGTTTAAGTAATATTTCTTCTTCATAACATTGATATAGCCAATTACTTCATACATGTTATCTCAAATTCTTAAAACAAAAACATTAAATGTTATACTGATGAGAAAGCCATAAGCTTAAAGAGGTGAGACACTGTGTTCACATCATGCGGCTGGTAAGCAACAGTGCAGTATTTCAAATCTAAACTGCTTATAGCAAAAAGCACCAAATACTTGAGGGCTTAAAATTTTTCTGGCTGGGCGCAGTGGCTCACACCCATAATCCCAGCACTCTGGGAGGTCAAGGTGGCTTGAGACCAGGAGTTCGAGACCTGCCTGGCCAACACAGGGAGACCCTGTCTCTCTAAAAAATTTAAAAATTAGCCAGACTTGGGAGTGTATGCCTATAGTCGCAACTACTGGGGAGGCTGAGGCAGGAGGATAGCTTGAGCCCAACAGTTTGAAGCTGCAGTGAGCTCTGACTGTACCACAACACTCCAGCCTGGTTGATACAGTGTGAGACCCTGTTACCAAAAAAATAAATAAATAAAAATAAAAAAACAACTACATTTCCTGAACACACTGGGTTATCTCACAATTTAGCTCACCAGTTCAAAAACTAGTTTTTAGTTTCAATTCTAATACACAGATAATAACGTAACAGAAAAAACTGATGTTGCAAACATTCCATGGTTGGGAATAAAAAGATACTTATCTTACTGATGTTGGTAAGAGCAATCTTCTAATACTTTCTCTAAAAATAGCTACTACATTACTGCTAACCTCTGATATATTATTTGAATCACTCACCTTAACTAGTCCAACCCACTTGTATATGACAATGTTAACTAACTAAAGATCTACAGAAGCAATACACTGTAACTTGGTTGCTCAGAGGGCATCTCTAAAGATACATCACAGAGCTAAGGTGGATATTGTTAGAAAAAGTCATAATCAGTTTATACAAACTATGTTTCTGAGGCAGGAGAATAGGGCCTGGAGGCAGGGAACCTAAGGCCAATTCACCCTGACTTCCCTAGAACTAAATAGGAAAAAAAAAAAAAAAAAAAACTTTCCAGCCTAAGTAAAAAAAGGACCAGAGGTTACTTCCTTTGCAAACCCCCATATTTTTCTGCAGCACAGATGGGAAATTTAAAGTACCTCTTATTGTTGCTTTCTGCAACCAGTCAGACATTTGTATAAGCATGCAACTTTGTAAGTTCACTTCAGCTTTCCACAACCAATCAGATGTTTGCATAGGAGTGTGACCTTTGTAACTGCACGTCAGCCTCTGATTGGTTGCTTTCCACAACCAATCAGACTGACCGCGGGGCCACCATTTCATTTACATGGGGTGAACACCAAGTGGCCAATGGGAAACCTCTAGGGGGTAGCTGGATCCCAGAAGATTCTGTATCCGGGCCCCCTGAGCGCTGCTCAGACTCGCTCCCACACTGTGGAGCGTACTTTCATTCTCAATAAATCTCTGCTTTTGTTGCTTAATTCTTTCCTTGCTTTGTTTGTGCGTTTTGTCCAGTTGTTTGTTTAAAACGCAAAGAACCTGGACACCATCCACAGGTAATACTTCTGTTCTGTCTTCTTTTTTTCTCAAGTCATGTATAATTCATAAATGTGTCCATATAAAGCCACGAAGCAATCATATCCAAATGTTGGCGTAAGTTACAGGTGAGAATAGATGTAAGCGAGTGAAGAGGAGATTTTCACTTTCTACATGGTGATTTTACAGCTTTACATTTTTCAAATAAATTTTCAAGTAAAATAAAATAGACTTTTCAAAAAATTATATGCAGTTGCACTTAGAAATGCATGATGTTAAAAAAAAAAAGTACTAATTTGCATGCCTTCTAAGTTGCAGTGTTTGGTAGACAGATGTTTAATATCCCCATTATCTGACAGATATATGAAAAAACAAACACTAATTAAGAATGCCAGAAAATATTTTTTCAAATAGATTTAGTTTCTGGGAAAATTTTTGCCCCTTTTAAACAATCCTTGGAAGTACTGGTTATGCTGTAGTAAAGACAACCACCCAGGCTTTTTCTTAGATTAGACAATAATCTGGCTCTAAAAGGAGAACACTGACAGGAGTCAGTAAATTTCCTTTATTTCTCTCTCAATACTAGTTGAATGTGAAAGGAGGAGGGGACTGAGCTAAGAATATACAAGTGGAGAAAAACTGTTGGGAGGCATCAATAAATCAAGCAAGGGGATATTTTTCTCTATTAAAAGAAACATTCCAAATTCATGTTTCTAAAAGTTTTCTATAGAGTAAACAAAAAAATGAATTTGGAACTCATACTTTCTGAGGCCCAGAGTAGGAAGTATTGAAATTAGCACTCCAAGTTACTTGCCAAAAAGAAAAGCACATTGCCAATAACTATTAACCTGCAAGATTATGAGACAATAGATTATCTCATGTTAGGAGTAAAAACACACCACTGTTACAGGCACATACTATAAACAAAGACAAAAAAGGAAGTTTATGGTTTGAGCAGTTATATGTCCACACAACTGTGACTCATGTTAAAGATAAGTCTTATTATATGCTGAGAGAGACCTAGATAATCACATTTCCCAGCAAGTGATGATTCAGAAGTAGTTGGCCACCCCACACAAATCATTCTCATTAGGCCTCTCCCCCAGTACCACTCTTTACTGGTCTGACAGTTCTGTTAAGATGGTAGCCTCCTTTATTGGCTGATATGAAAACCTACCTTCTTCAAAGAAGTCTACAAACCCTAATTAGCTCCATTTTCTAAATGGTCCAAAAAAGTCAAAGAAATAGATGAAAAATCTGAGTATTTCACTTGTCCACAAAAATCTTAACAGACATCAGAGGCTCATGGATTTCATTTTATCTTAATTTTGTCTTTTCCATGGAGTCTAGAGGTGGGTGATAAAGTTCAAAATACGTCGTTTACCTTAGAGTGATAAGAAAATGGAAGCGTAGTAAAAGAAGAGTAATTAATGTAAAAATAAACTAAGTGATTAAATCTGGTCACATCTTTTATTAGTTAAGCTGATATATTTGTAAAACTCTTCATAAAACTAACGAAGTCGGTCTCTAAACTGAAGTATTACTTACAAGACTAACATAATTTACTAAGAAGACTAATTTCACATGTAATTCTAGAAACTCTTACCTTGAAAAGATTGTTTGGCTCTATCTACTAGTTCATCAATTGGATAACTGGCCAAATTTCCTCTGGCGTGTTTAGTTTTGCAGTAGGTACAAGCATTGAGACACCTGTTCAAATGATAACAATAAATAAGACTCAAATTTCTAAAGATAGCGTATACTTAACATGGGGGTACCTCAAAACATACACAAAAGTGCTCTTTCAGAAACATTTGCATAGTTTATACAAGAGATTCAAAAACCAAGTATCTACCATGTCTCAGAGTTATTTTATCTCTACCAGGCACAAAAATTTGTAATTTTTGTGAGTAGTTGAAAAAAATTTCAACTGCTCAAGAATGGCTGTACAAATCACATGTTATCTAGAAGTGCACATATCTATGAGGAAGAAAGTTTAAAAATGCTTACAATGACTAATCAAAAGAAATTCAAGACCTATATTACTTTTCATAAACTACTGACATTACTTTGGCCAACATAACTACAAAGTTCCAGTATCCCCTATACATACTATATTATTCAGAAAGGACACATACTCATTTAACTTTTAACTAATGATATAAGAATAAATAAGTAGATAATACAGCATTCTTATAAGAAAATACACTCTTAGAAATTTTTAGATAATCTTTTTTCACTCCTTGAAATCAGGAAAAAATATTAAAGCATATTCAATGAATAATTCTCTGAGACTACCTTAATGAAAGTAAAAAAAGTAGAATGGCAATATTAGCTTTAAAAAATTAAAAAATTGGCATATTTCCCAACAGTATTTAGACATGATATAGAATTGTCTTTTTTAAAACTAAAATATTGGTTCTACTGTTATAATATTAAAATATACCATAAACAAAATAATTACAAAATAAAAGACACAGTTACAAAATAAAAAATAGTTCTATATCAAAAAGATAAGGCTCAATAACGCTGAACCAGAGAGAAAGGAACATCTCTTCAGTGATTCGATTGCTATAATGAGTAGCAAGGCTTTAAAAAGACCATCAGTACACAAATGTTTTAAAATTTCATATTGAGAAAAATCGTACTTTTAACAATTGAATTTGACCCATCTGTAATTTTATTAATATATGACTTTAAGATACATATGAATCACTGTACTCAGCAGTCAAATATGCAATGCTTAATTTCTGAGAATTTTCACATGGGATCCTTATGTAAAGTAACATACATTTTAAAACGTGTTTTACTATTTAACCGACCACATAATCTTGAACTGCTAACACTCTTTTCCTCCTAAGCAATTTACATTTTTAAAATAAACGCAAATTGTGGCCTCTCTTACAAATAGAGGTTCTAGTCTCCCAGTTGTTATATGTCTTCTCTTTACATTTTCTGCCCTTTCTATAACAAGGGGAAGGAGAAACCCATTCTTTTGTCGTTTCCTCGGGAGAGTAACTCAATTTTGTTTAGCCCCTACTGAGCATCAGACATTGTTACCGATATTTTCTTTTCTTTTTTCCTTTTTCTGTTGTTTTGTTTTGTTTTTTTTAATAGAAACAGGGTCTCGCTATGTTGCCCAGGTTGGTCTAGAACTCCTGGGTTCAAGTGACCCTCCCGTCTTGGCCTCCCAAAGTGCTGGGATTACAGGCGTGAGCCAATGAGCCTGTTACTGATATTTTATATGCCTTTTCTCATTTAACCCTTTCAGAGTTGGGTTTCCCTATCTCCATCTTAGAGAAAAGAATCCACCTCAAAAACTCAGATAAGTAGCTTGCTCAAGGCCATGTAACAGCTGAGATTCAAATCCAGGTCAGTGAGATTTCAAACTCCAAGATGTTTCCATACCAAGCTGCTCTCTCCTACAAGAACTGAGCGCCAAACATCTCAGCTGCACAAACATGCAAATAAAAAGACCTGCAAATCATCTGACATGAGATATAAACTAATATAGCATATACATTCAAATATATGGCCAGTACTTATCTTCCTGAAGCTAAATATGAAGCTATTTAATTAAAATATGTGTTTCTCTCCTTTATTCTTTGGAAATCTAAGGTCAGGCCTCTTGTCCATCCACTGTCCTAAACCTGTCACTTTCACCCTTGTTTACAAGTTCTGGTTTTCATCCTCCTGCTGGTACTGTGTGAAAATGTGTCACTTCGTTGGACTTGCCACATCATTTTAAATTCCATAGCTCAGGTTCTCAAAGCTGTTTACTGGTACACTGGAAGACCAGGGTTCTCTGCTTTTTCCTCGAATGTCTTCATGGCCCAGTCAATGCAGCAGGCCCTGTCATGAAACTGTGATTCCCACGTATGACTGGCATTCACCTAAGTTAAATCGGCATCCTTCCAGGGAACATGTCATCTCTCCTTCTAATACTACCTCATTTATTGTGATCCCTTTCCCTTATTTGTCCTATTACCAATGGAAAGCTCCATAAATTAAGTGAATAATCTTAATGGAAGCTATTGCTCAAGCATTCCTAATCTGAAAATCTGAAATCTTCCCAAATCTGAAACTTTTTGAGCAACCACATGACACAACAAGAAGAAAATTCCACACCTGACCTCATGTGATGGGTTGCAATCAAAATACAGTCAAAACTTTGCTTCATGCGCAAAATTATTTTTTAAATATTATGTAAATTCCCTTCTGGCTATGTGTATAAGGTGTACATGAAACATAAATGAATTTTGTGTTTGGACTTGGGTCTCATCCCCAGGATATCTATCTATCTATCTATCTATCTATCTATCTATCTATCTATCTATCTGCAAATATTCCAAAATCTGAAGAAAAAAAAAAAAATTCAAAACGCTTCTGGTTCCAAGCATTTCAGATAAGGGATAGTCAACCTGTGCTAATATTTCTGACTTTGGCTGTTTCTGAAAAGTAACTGTCTTAAGGAACAGTGAAGCAGGGTGAAAGGGCAAGGAAGAAAAACAGGAAGAAAAAGAGAAAAGAAACTTATTTTAAAATTTATAACATAAATGAATTGATACATGTAAAATACTCAGAATGGTGTCTGTATCTAGTAAGCGATCAGTAAGTGTTGGCCACTGGTAGTTTAACGTGACTCTTATTAAACAATTCTGTGAGGAAATAATTATGCATTATCATATCCCAGCTGTACTTAACTTTATGGAACAGATGCGTTGCTGACAGGTTAAAAGTCAACTGTGGAAACCAAATCACATTTTCCTACTGTCTCACTTAATAAAGATGGAAATGTATTCCCCGTGGAAAAACACTAATGAAACTGTACCAAAAAATTTAAATAAAACAAAGTGATATTCTGAAACATTTATAATACTTAAGCAAGTAAGAATATTACATGCAGAATTCAAAAAGCTCTGTGTTAAACTGTTGCCTTGAGGTTAATTATAGTTGCTGACATGATAATTTTTTGGTTTTTTGTTTGTTTTTGAGACGGAGTTTCGTTCCTGTTGCCCAGGTTGAAGTGCAATGTCGTGATCTCAGCTCACCGTAACCTCTGCCTCCTGGGTTCAAGCTATTCTCCTGCCTCAGGCTCCCTAGTAGCTGTGACTATAGGTACCCGCCACCACGCCTGGCTAATTTTGTATTTTTAGTAGAGACAGGGTTTCTCTACGTTGGTCAGGCTGGTCTTGAACTCCTGGCCTCAGGTGATCCACCCGCCTTGGCCTCCCAAAGTGCTGGGATTACAGGCGTGAGCCACCACACCCAGCCAGTGATAGTTTTGAAGTTCCAAACTCTTTATTGTATAAGATGGGTTCATCCTTATCCATAGTTACCAAATAATACTGTATATTATCTCAAGAAAGTAAAAATTTCTTAAGAGCACATTTTTTGGCTGTTTGTATGTTTATTTTTAATTTTTGTGGGTACATAGTAGGTGTATATATTTATAGGGTACGAGAGTACACTTCTTTAAACTTGCTATAACAGTACCAATGCAAGCATTAAACTTGCTATTGTCTTTTAAAAGCTTTAAAAAGAAGAGATTTGTTATAATACACAGAAAAAAAAACATGCATTGTAAAATCAGAAAAGAAAGAATAAGCATTTTGATGCTATTTGGTTGAAAAACAGTTTTTCTAATCACCAAGAATTATGTTGACCAATCATTTCAACATAAGAAGCTTCCCATAAAATAAAGAAATTCACAATAGAAACCTTTAGAAGATAGTTTCAGTTATCTGTAAACAATTAAATAATTGTCTAGGAGAAAGAATACTGAGCCAGTTTCTTCAACTGTCAGAAAACAAAAGATCTTTGAAGGTTGACTGCAGAAAGCCAAAACCCAAATGAGATGGCTGCTGAACTACAAGGAAGATGCAAAATCCAAATAGGCCTAGACTGTCCTGATGGAAGGATAAAGCTAGCACACAATACCTACTAATCTTTGCACAGGTTGTTACATGGCCAGAGACCAAGAATGACTAAAACCCTCCAAAGCAGAGAGAGCTTAAGTATTTAATTTGGCAGTATAACCCAAGAGAGCCTTTTTATTATTTTTATTTTTTAAAAAAGGTTTTCTTTGTAAAGACAAGGTGTCACTATGTTACCCAGGCTGGTCCCAGGCTCAAGTTATCCTCCTGTCTCGGCCTCCCAAAGGGTTGGGATGACAGACGTGAGCCATTGCACCCAGTTCAACCCTGAAGTCTTAAGAAACATCTGTGGTAGCATGTTTTTAAATTACATAAACTGAACAAATGAAATATCAGTGAGTTTTCTCAAATTAAAATACTTCAAAGGGTTTAAACACATAACGGTCAACTTAATATCCAAACCACATAAAGCAAGTGAAAACTAAAAGTTTGAACATACCTATTCTTTTTTTTGTAAACAGCATCTTTAGATATTACAAATTCTGAAATAATTTAAAAATCAGAGTTACACTCTTAAAAAGTCACTCGTACTGGTATCTTTTTTTAATGGGGGGAAAAAAGGTGACTAATGTGACACAGTCTTCTGGTTTGCTCTGTCTCAGGTCAAAGATAACCTGAATATGCAAAAACCTTTTGGACTCAAGCACTAACACTTACAACCTCCACTTTCCATTCCACTCGCATGATTTAATCATTATTTGTTTTTCATAAACTGATAGAGTATGATCTTTCTCAAAGCTTCAAATGTTACAAAATGGCCAGGCATGGTGGCTCATGCCTGTAATCCAAGCACTTTGGGAGGCTGAGGCAGGAGGGCTGCTTGAGCTCAGGAATTCAAGACCAGCCTGAGCAACATAGTGAGACCTTGTCCCTACAAAAACAAAAAACAAATGTTACAAAATAATAAGCCCTCAATAAGAACTAAAAGTTGGAAAAGTCACACTGTGGTCTATCCACATTCTTCCAAACTGAAACACCATCAAGCGAAGAAAAAACAAAAACCCAAGAAACCAAAAGTTCACACAATGTAGGCCGTGCCAGACTTGATTGTTAAATGTAGCCTATTGTGAGCCCTCATCTTGGTTTAACCGCTTTTCCAGGAAAATTAATTTTTGATGTTTCAAATACAGGAGATACTCATACCAACAGAATCTGATAAGATCTTCAAATGATAATATGATACCTGTTTGTCAAGATCAAAATTCTCAACAAACAATGGAAAAATGACATACTTGAAAAATTAGCTGAATATACTTCCAAAACATTCTTTAAGCTTCCTGTGCCCAAAATTCCTCTTGCCTAAAATGAATCCCTCCACTTCGGTGACTGACTCAATCTTCTCTCCTGTATCTTCAATTGTGAACTTTTGGAGTTAGTTTCCTCTGCATTACAATATGTGTACTAAATCGAAACATAATTGCAGCTGTATTTTCTCTTACTCTATTCCCATCAGCTACATACTTTGCTCCAAAATGTTGTTCCAGCATATTTTAACTCTGTACGTTTGTTTGTCATTCACTTTACTTGAAAGAATTATACTTATCACCTCTCAAACCCTGTAAAAATCATCACAACCTTTAAAATAGTTTGGGGGGAGAAGTGGCCAATGATAGTAAAAGATAGCTGCCAAATCCTTGCCAGAAACTCAGTTATGCATTTTATATTAATTGTTTCGTTTACCCTCACAGCAATCTTGATATAAGCATTATTATTCTTCCGTAGAGGAAACTGAGGCTCAAAAAGATTAAGAAACTTGCTCAAAGTTATACAGCCAGCCAAGTCAAAGATCCTTCCAATCGCGTCTGAAGTTCCTTTATCACCAATTGTACTCTGTACTTCTCTTAAGAAACACTGACTTATTCTGTGTAAGAATACATGATTAGTTGTATGCTTATCTCAATATTCTTAAGGAACATGTATTATCTTCCTTATTTACTATCTGCTATAGCATTTAACACAGTGACTTGTATACTATTCGAATAACAATAAATACATAGATCTCGTGGTGATTTCATAATGAACAGACCAGTTGACAAGCCAATACTTGGCTACACGGCTAGGAGGAGTACTAAGCAGAAAGGTATCCAGTAAAATACAATGAAGCGGGGAAATGGAAGTCAGGAATGGAGAAGGTACACAGCAGTAACGCAGATCTTGCCAGACAAAGGATCAACAATCTTGTCTTAGAGGTCAGGAAGCTGGGAACAGGAAAGTAAAGCTTGGAGACGAGAGCTGTAAGACAAGGGACCCTACACAGGGTATAAACACACTACAATCTGTACAGCATTCCAAGCAGACTATGCAAAAAGAGAAATAAAGGGCCTGAGAGTCTATTAAAGACCATCCATTTTCAATATTAACTATTTTTCCAATTTCTATCAGTAGTTTCTGATGCTGGGATGTCACAAAGCAACACACTTAAAATGCACACACACATAACTGGACATCAAATAGACTACCAATTTGTTATTTTGCCAAGAGAGGACCAAAAAAAGTTAAACTATCTTGTACTATCATTACTATTTTACCAAAAAAAGTATATTTTAAACAATAAAACAGGAGGAATGTCATAATGAAGTCTCACAAATGTAGCTTCATAAAAAACTCATTATATTTTCCTTATATTCATTTTATAACAGGCCAGCAAAAAAATCCATCGAGTTCTACAGAAACTGTTGCTGTAGATGATTCTTTAACATCTTCCTAAGTTTTCCTTACATTTCTATAATGATCTTTAGAATTAAAGATGTACAGGGGGAAAAAAGCAAGAAAATGGCCTCTTTTAACTGGATATTGGTTTGAATCAGCTAATATGTCAATTGACATACAATATGTAGAATAAACATAATTAATAAGTAGCAGTGATCATTCCAGTTGGATTTTCTTTTTTGGGGGGGGGGGATGGAGTCTTGCTCTGTCGCCGAGGCTGGAGTGCAGTGGCGTGATCTGGGCTGACTGCAAAGCTCCGCCTCCCGGGTTCACGCCATTCTCCAGCCTCAGCCTCCTGAGTAGCTGGGACTACAGGCGCCCGCCACCACACCTGGCTAATTTTTTTGTATTTTAGTAGAGATGGAGGGTTTCACTGTGTTAGCCAGGATGATCTCAATCTCCTGACCTCATGATCCGCCCACCTCAGCCTCCCAAAGTGCTGAGATTATAGGCGTGAGCCACCGTGCATGGCCTCTCCAGTTGGATTTTCAATGTGTTCTATTTGTAGCTAGTGGCTTACTCTCTGGGAGACAAAGTCCCGCACCCTTAATGGCAACAACTATTTTCTAAATGTGTTTACTAAAATAGCATGGTGAAAGATAATGAAATTCTGTCAACCATAAAGTTGACAAAAATTTTCTTTTGTTCCACCTTCATTGTTATTTTTAGTTTTATAAAGTAATGACAGCAGACAAAAATTAAGGCTAAGATATTATCTACACCTTCCAAAGACAGCAGTGGAGACAGCTGTAATTGCCAAATAATGTTTGTGATGTAGACACCTGGTTGGCCATCCAAGCTGAGGCTCGTACAAAGTGACACTGTGCTACAGATTTGAGCTAACTTACCAATGTCCAAGCTGAAAACGAAACAGGTACTATGAACACAGCTACACATTCCTACCATAGGAGGAGATTTTATTTATATAATATATGTATAAATTATACATAGAAATAGACATATAATTTATCCTTTAAGAATATGATTCTGCCATGTAAGACATATTCCTAACGTACCATAAAGTTTAAAAAGCAGTAACAAATACTCTTTTAAAATTATGTAATATAATCAGGTAGATGTATACATATATATAAATCATACACATACAAGTATACACACACACACAAACACACACACACAATTTCTTCCCAGCTCCACCCCTAACTGTTCTCTCTGTCTGGTTTGTTTGGTTTTTGGGTTGTAGGTTGTCTTTTTTTTTTTTTTTTTTTTAGGTACACATACCTGGCCCCCTTATCAGATTTACTGAATTAGAATTTGAAGGTAGGGAAACAAGGCATATATATATTTATAAAAAGTATTATTATTATATGCTGAAGTGAAGCCAAATTTATGCTAGTATTAGAACTATTTATTTCTGCGGATTAATAGTTAACACTTGTCAGCTGTTAAACTAAGCAAAACTAAATCTGTACTTTCAAATATTCTAAAAGTCAACATATGGGAAAGTGATCCCCAGCAAAGACTTACCTAAGGGTTAATCTGAAGATGTGACTAAGCCACAGGCTAAATATACCAACCAAAAAACCTGAATAATGAACCATAAAATATACTCTAAAAGCAAAGGAGTATTCGTGAGCAAAGCTATTGTTTTTGTTCTCTCAGTGGCTGTGGAGGCTGACGTCTCCTGAGGTGAAATCTCACAGGAAACAGTGGTTAAGGCTAATTCTATAACATGTAACAGGTACCATATTTTGGTGCCTGGGATAAAAGGTATTGTTTTAATGTGGGTCAAAACATCCTGTGAAAAGAAAAGAAAATCTTATATTTCAAGGGCATTGAAACTAGAAAGCTAAATTCAGATAAAACTTAAATTTCTAACCTGTGTGGGAAAAAACTTACATTGTTTGGGTCAAATAATGGTGTGCGTAATTACATAAGAAAGAGGGATGAGGTGTTTTAAAGTGAAATGAAAAAGTAGTACCTAAGCATTTATGTAATTACTCACCATTTTAACTTCAACAAATCCTTCAAATTCGAGAGCTAACAATTTTAATTAACATTGTAATAATTTCAGTAAAATTCAACTGCCCATCTTTGACTTGGAGATTACTATCTAACGCAGGGCCAGGACAAAGTAGCATTTACCAGAGAGAGAGAATGAGGGAACTGGCAGGCCCTCAGCACACAGTCCACTGGCTGTCAAGGTGACCACCCAAATACTGGTGAGAAGAAAGCTTTCCCCCTCGGACTTCAGCTGCACAGCGGTTTAGTGTCTCTTCTCTTACATACACATTACACCTCTTTTCCTTGACTGATGGTAAGAATCCCTACAATTCAGTGAGAGATCTTTTCTTTCTTTATTGGAACAGGAGAAGGGAGTGATAAAAACTATCCCCATTAAATACAACATGTATTTAAAGGATTGTATATTCCTTTATAAAGAACTGTGCTGTTTTAAGAAATAGTTGGATGGAAAAGGGGAAAAATGCATCTCAATGGAATAAATAGGTCAATTTAAGAATGTAAACATGAACACTAAAGAACAGTATTTCAGAGATGAGCAAGCAATATGCCAGCTGAGAACTTCCATTCCAAGAGGTGGTGATATTCATGGAGTATAACCCTAAAAAGCCAACCTACGACAGAGACGAAAGTGAATCATAAGAAAGCCCTGGCTTCCCAGATTCTATTCTTTTCAACTGTAATGCCACTGAATTTGCTACAGAATAACTGCAACTTACACTGAATTTTTAAATATAACTAGCTTAGTGATGGTGCTGCTTTTTTGAAAAAGAAAATGTTTGTATAATATGCAAACATTATATTTTTGGTAATACGATGACTGGAACTCAGCAAATCAGATAGCCTTTGTAACATAATCATCAGTTTGATTTACTTCGATGCTTTTCTTTTCCCACTGCTAAATCTTAAGGTCATGTCAAAGTGAATGAAACAGTTACTCTACCAATTCACTATCAAAAGTGCAGGTGTGGGCTATTCAGAGGAGGTACACTCTTGCTTTCCTTTTTCATCTACATGGGAGGGAGTAAAAAGGAGGCCTGAGGGAGCAGAAACCCATGGGTACCTTTTACAACAGCCAGGAGAAGGAAAGAGAAGAGAAAGGGTAGTTGCTCATGTAAAGTACACAAAGCAGGGCTCCCTCATACACATCTCATTTTGATAAGCACAACCAGCAGATTCTTGGTGCCAGTAGTAGAAGCTCCATCTTTCAGATAAGAAAACTGAAGTTGAAAAGGGATTCCAGGCCAGGCGCAGTGACTCATGCCAATAATCCCAGGACTTTGGGAGACCGAGGCAGGCGGATCACTTGAGGTCAGTAGTTTAAGATCAGCTGGGCCAACACAGCAAAACCCTGGCTCTACTAAAAATACAAAAAAATTTGCTGGGCCTAGTGGTGCATGCTACTGGAGATCCCAGCTACTGGAGAAGGTGAGGCAGGAGAATCACTTGAATTCAGGAGGCAGAGGTTGCAGCGAACTGAGATCATGCCATTGCACTCCAGCCTGGGTGACAAGAATTAAACTCTACCTCAAAAAAAAAGAAAAGAGACAAGACAAGACAAGACAAGACAAGACAAGACAAGACAAGACAAG